>NW_027397080.1:29305124-29701359 GCF_003265705.2 Callorhinus ursinus
GGATCATGACCTGAGCCGAAAGTAGATGCTTTTTTTTCTCCTATTAATTTCTTCTTACCTATAGTCACGTTTATATTAGAAAAGTTTTATATTCTTTCTATATTCTTTATATTCAAAGTCTCACGAAATTTTAAGAAAAAACACACCCTAGCCTACTCACATATGCAGAAGGCTTTTACTTTAGCATAGTGCCAAACCAACACAGCGCCAACGATGTCTACACAAGGATACTCACTGGGGCGTTGTTTGAAACCTCAGACGGCAGGAACCAATCTAAATGTCCACTAATCTGGGACTGGCTAAAAAAAATTCTGATACACGCTCATCCTGGAGTACTACACAGCCACTGAGAAGAACGAATCCAATCTGGAGGTGCTGATGTGGAATGAATCCTCAAATGGAATGCAAGTGTAAAGGTGAAGTGTAAAATACTACTGCATTTAAAAGGTGTTTGTCCTTCTCTAGAAGGAGTAATAAATATTAACATGCTCTTATATGGATAGATGATCTTGGGAATGATACATAAGAAACTGAATAAACAGAAGCATCCTCTGGAAAAGAGCATGGGGGCGACAGGAATAAGAGACACAGGGAAGACTAATTTTTCACTGCATATCGTTCTTTACGGTTTGAATTTTTGAAGCCATGTACATACCTTACCTTTCCAAAAAATTTTTGAAAAAAACTTCAAAAATACTAGTACCATACATGACAACGTCACTTTGCTTTTCTTTGTAGCGTTGTCGTAGGCACACAAGGTTAAGAAAAGAGGAATCACTCTTCACTTTCAGGAAAAACCTCAAAGCAACTGGATAAATCCAAAAGAGCTCTGTCCCCCTCCCCACCCCGCCCCAAGAACCTCTGGGCCACAGCCCCCCCATGGTAGGGTGAAGTGTAGGAACCCATGTGACTCAGGCTTCTTGGGGGAACAAGTGCCACCAGCTCCCCCTCTGAAGGAGGAGGCCATAGCGTCCCCATTTCCACGGCCTTCAGCCGGCCCAGCTGCTGCAGCTCTCATCCTGGATGCTGAAAAAATCTCTGGAGTTCAAGACAAGTTTGGATAACAAGGGGAGCAGGAAAATTGATGGGGGGAACACCAGTCAGTGTGATGGATAGGCTGGTCCAGAACAGCAGGTGACGGATATGCAGATGCAAGACTGGCAGGGAAGGAAGATGGTCCGTTCACAACAGATGGATGGAGGTGCTCAATCATCCTCAGGAACGAGCCCGAGGCTGCCACACACTGCCCTGTCTGCTCCGCCACCGGCAGCTCCTCACTCACCTTCAGGGCATGGCCCCAGCCCAGAGGCTCTCTGCACGGGACCCACACCAGGGCGGGGTCTGCGGGACTGACGGCGGGCAGTGTTTGAGGAGATGCCACTTGACTGCAGGCGGGACTCTCGGGGACTGAGTGCTAGTGAACTTCCTCCAGCTTCCAAAAACACACCCATTTTGTCTCTCTGGATAGCTCACACTCTGGGGTGTGGCTTGCCCTGCTGGGGTGACCTGTTTGCCCAGACCGAAGGGACACAGGAATTCTAAGACATAGGAATTCCAGTGTGAAAGCCGGGACAGCGCGGGGCAAACCGGAACCAGTGGCCACCCTACTTACCAGCCATTGCCCTCTCCTTTTTCTTTCCCTCTTCATCATCGGTGAAAGAGAACCCGCATCACCTAATTCAGTCCAACCTCCTGACTGAGCAGAACTCCTCAGGTCAGGTATTTTGTTTCTTCCAGTCATCTAAGACTAACAGAGAGGTAAGACAGTAAGAAAAATCACCCACCCCTCATCTTTGCCCAGAAGGGGAGCATCTTTTTAAAGCATCCATGTTAGGGGGGACCCAGCGGGCTCAGTCGGTGGAGCGTGTGACCCTTGATCTCGGGGTTGTGGGTTCAAGCCCCACACTGGAGGTAGAGATTACTTTAAAAAAATAAAGAAATAAAATAAAACATCCATGACAGAGAAGGCATAATTACTCCAGCAAATGCAGGAATGAATCTAAATCTCGATGCCACAATCCACGTCTCATTAACAAAGAAATCAGAAGGGCCAGACAGCCCCTCCAGAGCCAATACCCTTCCTTCCAGCTCAGCCACAGGAGTTTCTGAGGGCGAGAAAATGGGCCACAGCCAAGCATGGGGTCTCCATTCCCTGCCCCCTCCAAGCTCTCTGCTGGACCCAAGCTCTAGAAAAAATAGTGTTATAAAAATACTTCTGGCTTCACTAAGACACATTAAAGAATTAATTATAAAGTAAAGCTGAAGGAGAAAATTAATTTTAGAAACATATGAGGTTACAATTTTTTTTTCCTGGAGATGGGGGAGGAAACACAGTTATTTTCGTTCTCATCCTGGGGGCACAAGCTGGGAGCTGTCCAGTCGATAACCTGGCCATCAGAACAAGGTTTGTAATTAAAAGGTCAGTGACCTGGAAAGCCAGGGCCCCACTCCCAGAGCTTCTCAGTAATGACGGAGCTATTAAATTAAGACTGTTATGAAATCAATGCTAAAAAAGCTTTCATGGTAACGAGATTCCATTCAAGGACATGCAAACTACCTCATGAAATGGACGTAAATGATAAAAAAGAAAAGTAATAAAAGAGAGTTAAATTGAAATCTGTGTTAAGAATTTACTCCCCCTTGAAATACTCCAGCGAGAGCAGCCCTTCACCTCTACCCCACTACCAAGGTTGAGACCATCAGGTTTCTTCCTCAAGTTCATTTCCAGCAAGGAGGCGGCTTTGCTACCGGGGGTTCCGCTTCCAGGAACAGAAGAAAGATAAGATCTTGTTTCACCTTTTAGAATGAGAAAGGATGGTGGTATGTCTCATTTGTTTAGTTTTCCTTTTCCCCTGGACTATTTATTAGATGAGCGAGAACACAGCCCTTTACTTACACACTTGAGAAAGGCACAATAAGCAAAAGTCTCAGCCAACACCACCCAGGCCCCATTATGCAGGATTATACAGAGAAGTGTGTGATGCTCATCGTTTTTCTAGAAGCCTGCTTTGCAACAGATAGATTAGGAGTAAGCTAACAGACAACGCTATCTTCCCCCCACCTCACCTACCCCCCCCCCCAGCGAAGAAGCATCACTTTTACCCACCTTACACTCAGCCTGCCAACATGTTTGGAAGCAGCCTGCCTCCTACACTTTGTGGTTGGATAAGGTGTCAAATAAACATAAGCCTATTGACAACGCTGTCCAAGCCTCTAACTTTTTGGACCGATTCTATTGCTGTTTTTAAGCTACTCTAACCTCCTGGACTGCAGCCCACTTAAAGTCCAGACATGATGCCTCCCTGGTGAGAACTGCCTCCCTATGCAGTCCAGTTCCAGGAGGGCTTAAACCCCACACATAGTCCAGTGATGTTCATGTGCGGCTGACTACGCGGCTGACGTGCCATCTGCAGAATCAAGCAGTTGGAAGGAAAACAAAAACGTTTATTCTAATACTCCAAAGGTGAACAGCTGCTTTTCTCTTCCATCCAAAAAATTCCCAATAAAAGAAAGAAATGTCGTAAATTACATAAAATGGCAGTACAAACTTCAAGGAAAATGATAAATGATTCCAATAACTTCATATTTCTCATTAATGACTCCATATTCAGACTTTAAAGCATCCAAAAGAGAACTCAAAACACAAAAAACAAAAACAAGAAAACCACAAACACAGAGGACCTTTGCAAACCAAAGCTCTTGCGTGTGCATCCCATCCACTCCCCACTAGCCTGCCTCCGGTCCCCTCGGCACCCCGAATCAGAGAGCAAAACATTTAACGTGTCAGTAACGGAGGCAGGCTGTAGCCCTGCTCTGGGCTGTGGTTTCACATTAAAACAAACTCAGCTGATGTGCCTAAAGTAACCCTCATTTTCCACTGAACTGACATGCACTACAGGGACCTCAATTTCTATATTAAATATTAAATAATATTAAAAGAAAAAAACAAAATTGGATTTGCCTTTTCAGGAAAGAGATGTTTATTAAAAAAAAAGAAAGTCAAGATTATAATTCAAGACAGTGCTCCATTGCAATTCCCTGAAGTGACATTTGCTAGGAAAAGCCAAGACTACAGTAGCTGCAAGCTCGCCCAAAGCCAGCGCTCCAAACCCACCCCTGCGATGAGTCCTGCGAGGAGGCATGGGGAGGATGCCAGAACCTTGGTCCCTCCCCTCAGGACACCCTCCCCGCCCGCACAGACCAGTCCACCAACTCTCTTTCCTTCCCAAGTACAGTTAGGGACAGGGGAGACTGGCTCCTTCGCAAAATCCCCTCCTCCCTCACCCCACTGGAGCCGGTGCCAAGTTCCGCGGACCATGTACACCTGACCCAAGGAAAAGCTGGAAATTTAAAAAGTGAAGTGTAAATCCACGACGGGGCTCTTCTTCCCCAGGTGCCAATCAAACCATGGAATCCTCTGCCCAGAAAAGGTCCTGCCAGAACTTACCCTATTGGGACTCAACTCAGAAACAGATAATTACTGACTGAAGCAGCATTTTACAGGATAATGGAGATGGGTGATTATGGCCAGTGATTCTGGACTGAGGCTCAGCGGAGACTCCTGTGGCTCTCTTTAGAGGAAGAAGGGTAGGAGGCCTCTCCGGGTTCCCGCTGCCTGAAATTCTAAAAACTCTCATCCACATTAGGGGTCAAGGAGGAACTGTGCCCACTCCACACCGACAAATACTCATCTCCCTCTCAGAGAGGCGTGCTCCAGTCGCCCTGTCTAGGTGTGCAAGCCGTTCCCACCCCAGCGCTGGGGCTCCTCAACCCCGGGCACCCAGCATTATTTTCCTCTGTGGCACTTGTCACTTGACATACAATGGATCTCATTTTCTCATTGGTTAATTGTCTGCCTTTCCCCCTTAGAATGTCAGCCCGGTGAGGGCAGGGATGCTGTCTGCCCTCTTCTCTGCTGAGTCCCTGGGGCCCAGAACGGGGCGTGTGCAGGACAAACACTCTTCGATGGATTAACTAATCGACTGGTTTTGTCTTGCGTTATTTTTAAAGGAGCAACAAATAATAATTGCACAAAACAGTTTCCTCTCCACAGTAATTATTAGCCAACTAACTCAAAAGAAGTATTATTTGGTCCAGAGTTTCTCTCTCTCTCTTTTTCCTCTCCCTCTCCCAGTCAGGGATTTATTAAAATTAAACAGATTAGATGGAGCTCCTGATACTAAAACTGCTCAGCAAAGCCTGCGGTGGGGAAGTGCCGAGCAAACACCAGAGACATTTGTCTCTAAATTGCTCTAAATACCTTCTGCAAATGAAATTCTAACCCAGCTGCGTTTGAGAGAAAATGAGGAATAACTGGTCATTGTCAGTGGAAGAGAAGATCAGGCAGTTATAATACCGCACAATATACTGGGGCAGAGGATCTCTCGGCAACCATAGATTTTGTCTCAGGTTACTCCGGGTAATCAGCACAGCTTTTAGGCTCAGCTTTCCCCGGCTTCGATGCTTTGATGAGAGAGCTGAAATCCCCAAGCTTTTATGATTAATTACTCCCCATAGGTACACATATTTCAAGGAAAAACTCTTTTATGGCATGATGGTTGCGGAGTGCAGAGGCCGGCCAACGCACTCCAAATTGTAATAACCACCTACGGATGGGGGGCGAGCACGATGCTGCCAGCAAATGCACAACACCCCTCACCAACTCCGTCGCAGGGGCCAGCCCGGAGGCTGCCTCTGAACAGATGCCTGCGAATGGAGAGCTTCAGGCTCATTCTGCCCCAGTGCTAAGGGTGCAGGCCTGGGACACGGTCCTGCAAGCATCTCTGTGGTGGGACGCCAGGGAGCAGACGGAGGAAACACCACCAAACCACTCCGTCTTCTATTTCCAGCCACAGATGACTTAAAGCTCACAACCTCAAATTCTGAAGCTGACATTCCAGCTCCTGAAGAAAAAGGAATTTTGTTTAGGGGCGGTGGGGGTGGGAGCGGCAGACAGGAGGAAGAAAACTCACCCCCCCCCCCACCATGGTATATAAGGGCCTCTACACAACTTTCCAGCTTTCTAGAAAATTAGACGTTCAAAGAGTGAAAAGTCAAGATTCCTTTTTTGTTTGTTTTGGGGTTTGTTTTGTATTTTACAGAACAAGAAAAATATCCTAAATTGCAACAGAGCCAGAAGAGATTCTTTCTGCTTTGGACGATATTGAATTTGTCAAGATCCATTTAATCCCTGCTTACAGAAATACCATAAAACCAGTAATTTACCACTTCAATCCGTAAATCAGACTGACCCCCAAGCTTGACCTTAACCTGACCTTGTTTAGTCATCTCATTTCCCTAGTCTTTCAATTTCTTTCTTCCTGATTCTTTACTGAGGCAGCTGACCTCCTAACCTAAAGCCAGTCACTGTGTAGCCAGGGTCATATTATCAGAAGAACGGACCAGAAGCAGAAGTCCTCCACAGTCTCATCCAATGGGCCTCTTCTTGCTGCCTGTGCCAGGCTGTCCTGGACTAAGTTGTTGGCCTCACATCTGGTGCTGGATTATCCAGACAGTATCATCTCTCTGCTCCACTATAAGGAAAGAAGCCTGCATTCCCACTGAGGGGGCTCCCCTCACCCCCACACCAGTGGGACAACTGCGGAAGGTCCTTTCAGCAACAACGTGGCTTTCATCTGCCCCGTCCCCAGTCCCTTTCTGCAGGCCACACTGTATGGCCTTGGGAAACCTGTACCTTTCTTCTTAAGGAATGCTCTCCTGGTCGCAAGTGGGCTCTGGCGGACCCGGGAATTCTGCAGAAACTTCATTGCTGTGGCAATCTGGTCAGGGAGATAAAAGAAGAAAAGTAAACTTCAATAGGCTGAATTTCAAGATGAAAAATCCTACCAGTTTATCCCAGGTCCAGAGAAATAGGCACACCATTGTGGTCAAATATATAACCAGTTATTTCTCACATTTAAAATCTACCTAAATAAAAGACTATGTCAGGTCCCACTGGCTCCCTGTATCTGATTCTATCAAACCTAACCTCCTCAGCCTAGCTTTTAAGACCTGCAACAATCTGTTCCTTTTCTCCCTGTTCAAGCTGTATCTTCACACTTCTCGGCAGGTAGCCAGCCCTCTCCTGGCAATGCTCATCCACGTCACTATACTTGTGCTCAAGCTATGCCCTTGTTCTAGACGGCCTCCCTTTCCCGCCTCTACCTGTCTAAACACTGCATACACACACACACACGCACACGTGTACAAACACACGCACACCAGCACAGCCCTTTTATAACCTGTGCTAACTCCTCAAAGTCTTCCCTAAATAAGCAAGCCATCTCTGATCTCCCTATTCTCTTAAATTCTTTAATGCTCGTAGTGTGTACCATATAATTGAAGACATAATTATACTGTCTTCTAATGTTCAGGCTGCCTCCCCAACTACACTGCAAGCACCTGAGGAGAAGAGACCACACTGCCTCCACAGAGCCTGGCAAAGTGCTGAGCACAGACCGGCTGGGAAGGATTATAGAAGAGACAACGCACCCAGCCATTCACACCGGGCCCTCTAACGCAACGGAGCTCAGTCCTGAAGAGATTTCAAAGGACAAAGTTTGGGATTTCACGGCTAAAAGCTGACAGACTGACAGACGATCCCCCTACCTCTGGTAATGATATTATTTAATGAAATCTTCGTATCTACAAATAAGCCAAGGAGGGGGGTGGGAGGAAAACTGCTGAAGGTATTAACCTTCGCATCACTCAGCACACACACAGTGTGTGTTTGCACGCCGCCTGTGTGCTCTCTGACCCGCACACTGGTGCAATGGGTGGGACACGCCAACCTGCCCCAGACAGGAAAGGGGCCGTTTTAAATGACTGGCATTATTCATCTCATCAAGACCAAAAGAATAATACAGTCTCGCGTTACAGGTAAAGTCAACAGACCCTGGAGTTCATTCCTAAGCTGTTGAAAGAACATATTTCTAAGGGACCAAATATAAGGAACTTTTCTAAGATCCTTCAGACTAAGGGTAGCAGCTATCCAGAGACTCAAGCACAAAGAACTGTGACTATCAATGGAATACAACTTACAAATATTCTCCTATTTTATATGAATTTAATCCTGAGTCCAGCCAGACTTCCCTGGTAGCAGAAGATAGGAGGATAAATGAGGAAAAAAAAAAAAGACAAAAGGCCAGGGCAACTCCCTTATGTGCCTTCCCCCGTGGTCCCTCTGCTGGAGGCGAGCCTGAGACATTCTCCCTGAAGCATGAATTCCGGTGTCCCAGACCTTCAGATTCGGGCCTGGTGGCGGTAAGACACACTCGTGTTCCTAGAGACTGGTTGTAATCCATCCAGCACTGCAAACCTCTTAACCCCCATAAGAGCGGCAGTGGTAACCAACCAGCTCTGGACTAGAGAGAAACCGATGCTCCAGATTCTAGACCCCCGAACTCCACATCCCACGCCCCCTCGGCCCCTCAACTGTATCTCCTCGGGTTGCACCAAACTTAAGAACAATCTGACACACATCTACAAAACGGATGCATTTTAATGAAGCGATGGGAGAAGGGAGAGAAAGAAGAGGAAAACAGAGGGACTGGGGAGCAGGAGGGAGCGGCAGGGGAGAAGGCAGCCACGGGACAAGTGGAGAAGGCAGAGGAGCTGGACCAGAAGGGGAGGCAGAAGAAGTGGGGAGAGGTGAAGTGGGAAGGGGACGTGGGGAAGGAGGAAGCAGAGAGACAAGAGGAAGAGAGGCCCATGTTCAGGAAGGAGTGGACAGCTACACAGTCACAGGCCTCACGGGGTCAGTGGCCATCGGCCTGGTTCAGATGGCTCGGGGATGACTGCTCTTCACCTGGAGAAAAAATGCACCTTCCATACACAAGACAATTACAGCACCAGTACCATGCGGCAGTGCCTGCATGCGGCGATGTGTGCACCAGGTGTCAGAGGGAATGTGGATGAGCGGCCCTTAAGCAGCAGATATTAACAGCACGGCTCCTCTCATTTACCCATAGAAGCATCGACCTTTCCTTCATCCTTCCAAAATTTTCCATGACAGAGAAAGAAAACAGAATCCCACCACTAAAACGCACAGGTTTCACCTTGCTTTTTTAATATAGTCCTTGGTATATGCATTTCTGGTCAGAGAGCAAAGTTCTGATGGGTTTAATGGTGCACTCAATGCAGTGCTTGGCGCATTCCATCAATTTTTTTTTAAAAATTGCATCTCTTATTTCTTTAAATACATTAATCAGCCTAGTGTAGGCAAAACGGATCCATCGGACAATGCAATAAACATGAATTATCATCTATCCAACACGCATAATGGCTTAAAAATACATAATAGCAGGTGTAGTTTAAATGATTAGTTATTACACCTGTGGTGGGTCTGATTCAATTGGGAAAAATCATCTTTAATAGGTTAAAAGGTTTAGATCACCATGCTTTCCTTAAAGTGGCTGCAGAGAGGGAATGATGGAGTGCTCTGTCATTAGTAATTCATTTAAGAAAAACGTGGGGGATATAGCAAAGAACAGCATAAAGGAGCGAATCCAATTTAAACATCAGGTAAAGTAGAAAACACCTTTTAAAAAAGCAAGATAAATGAATTCGGAAGGGAGATGAAATTGACGTATTTATTTTAACGGGAATTTGACAAAGTCCCGGCACACTTCAAACTTGCAAAAATATGAACAATTTCTTTTAAAGTTTCCATTCACTAATTTCAAGCCATATAAAATCATACTGCCAAACACCTACATAAAGTATATTTGGGGCTTGTTTATGTTCCTCTTGATCTTTGTCTGAAAATGCAGGCGACAGACAAATCACATATTTAACAGCATCGATATCACTACGCCAGATGCAAAAATATAAAGCATCCAAACTAACAGCCTCAACATAATGTGCTGAATAAGAAAGATACCCAAATAAGCAGCTACATGTAAGTGTGAACATATGAAAACCTCTCTCCGCCGTTCACTAATTATTTCTTTGGCTACTCTTTACTCCCCCACCCCACCCCCGCCGCCCAAGGACCTGGCGCTACAACAGGGGGGAAAGGCCTGTCCAATCCGGAATTTTATATGCCCGGGAATTCATCCACAGATGGTAAAAGATTTCCCCCAAATCTTTACCCATAATGCAAAGGTTTTAGCACACTAAGTAACTGCCAGCACCCTCGGTCCGCATCTTTCATTCACCCATGGTTGGACACTTTTCATTAACTTCATGAAGCAACTCAACTGACTCTTCCTCTGCCGAGGTCCAACACACACAGCGTGCTTTTGTTGGCCGAAGGGATGCGGTGCCTGCAGCCTGTCCTGTATTATCGTTTGATTTTCTAATTAGGAGATGAATGTGCCTATTCATGGGTTATATCTGTGCCCAACTAAATTACATAAATTCAGGCCAAATCTTCCGCCTCAATGTCAAAGATGTAAAACGGAGACAGGAACTTTATTGCACATGTTGTGGGAGTGCAGTAGGCCAGGGAAAATTCTGGCGCAAAGCACCTGATGCCGCTGTGGGAAGCCACTCACTGCTGAGTCCACGAGAAACGTGGAATCGGCTTTCCTTTCCCCTCCTCTTGCACTGAGAGTTCCTAATGAGTGCGCCTCGGATTACCAGGAGCTGCACCATAAAAATACAGATGACGAACTCGGAAGAAAACAGAAGGAAAGTTTCTTGCCACCCCTATTTCTGTGACCCTATCTTCTGCTTCCCTCCCCCAAAAAGCAAAATAAAACCACCCTGGCACCATCAAACTCCTCAGTCTTAGGGAAATTTTATCATTTTCCCTGTTTATCACTAAAGTGACTGCCCGCCTCTGCACTGGGCGCGCCGGAGGGACTGCTGCAGCCAAGAGGGAAGAGGGGACTTGGGGCTGAAGGACACCTTTTGGACCCCAGATGATCAGCCAATCGCGAGAGACCCTTGTTGGAGAGCCCAGGATTTGTAACTGTAAATCAATGGAATACAGTATACTCGGGGGCTCTCTACGATGAACTATGCGCTGTTAAATGCACTGTGTAGGGTAAGTAATCCCTGGTGAGAAGAATCGAGGTTCTGGCAGTCCTCGCTGAAGAGGTGCTTCCTATGTGTTTCCCACTCTCCTACAAAAGACCTGTACACTGTAATCTTCAGAACGTACACTTTATTTTCTGCACGAGGGGGACGGGAGAATAGAGCTTGCCTAATAACGAGCCTGGGGTGTGAGGAAGCCTGAGCACTTTGCACCTGACATGTAAACCGGATGCATTGTCTCCAGTGACACTTATTTGGAATGCCACCAATTCCAGCACTCCTGTGTGTTACATACACATCTATCTCCTAAACCGTGAGCATTCATGAGCCATTTTAAAATATTAAAAATATTCAAAAATTAATGACACTAACAACCAAAGCCAAGTCCTTTTTAACCCAGAGAGTTCACAACCGGAGGGCAAAAGAAATGACCGATGTGCGGGCCTGAACCCCCACTCTCGACGCTGCGCCGGCGCACGTGCACTGCTCAGAAGATTAAATTGCCTCTGAAAGGTTCCTATGCTCGTGCTCTAAAGTAGATAGATACCCAGAATCCTGTTAACAAGCGTTAGACCAAAGCCAACTCGAGTTTTAACAAGGACTGACTTTAAAAGCTAGGCAGTGCTGAGAACGAGAGCACCCTCTTCAAACAGAAATGCTGCATTTTAGTAAGAAATCAGTACTCTGTCAGGAGTTCCTTGACAAATATGGTCATCGGTGGCACAAGGAAATAGTTGCAAAGCAGCTGTTAATCAGAGAAACACATCGTAGAACGCTGATGCTAGCACTCGTGAAAAAATGCAACGGGCTAATTATGAAGCTATATATCTCACTAAAGAGGCCGTGTTCCTTGAGATTCCAGGCAAAGCAGTCTCAGATCCAGGATCCTAGGACAACATAATTCTGGCTCTCTGCATCCAGAATCCTCTCTAATCTGCGGCCGCCAATCCCAGGCTCTTCGTTCTCTTTCAAGCCTCCTTGCTCTCCTCCTAGCTAGGGAAGGGGCTGAGAAGGGTAACCGCTCTGAAAGCAGGGGCACCCACGAGCCACATACCAAGACACTGCACGAACGCACCCAGAAGGTGTCAGATCCTAAACCAGAATGAAAGGAAATCTATGAGCCCGCAAAAGAAATGTCAGAACCCTCGTTCTAAGTGCGGCAGGGGAGCAAACGTGTGTGAGCTTCAAGCAAGGGGGGCCGCCCCCGCCCTCCCCCCGCTCCCCTCCCAGTCGCCAAAATGAAAAGAAAGAAGAAAAAGCAGCACCAGTAAACATAAAAACTGAGACTGTTGTGTTTGAAATCCCAAAAGGAGGAAGGGGGCCTGGCAGAAAGCTGCTCTCAAGAGTGTGAGGTGCCACTCAGGGAAGCTGAGGCGCTCGCAGGCAGGTGAGGGGAAAGTTAATATGCACAGGAAGGCTCGGTCAGCCAAAATTCAATACGATCCCGTGCAAGGACAAGGAGGAATGAGGCTCCCCGAAACCAGACTAGTGGGAGTGGGGGGAGGGGCGCCACTGAACGCTCGGAGCAAAACCACTGGAATGGCAAGAGGGGAATAACCTTGAAGTGGACGCGCACCGCTCAGGCAGCCCAAGTGCAGAGCCAAAGTGCCCCCTAGCCGGAGCCAGCGGCCGCGCAGGCCAGGGGCGGCAGCCCCGCTGACTCGCACAGCCCCAGTGAAGTGTTTTCACTCAGGGAAAATGAAATGTTTTGCAAGATGAAACAGAATGAAAATTGAGGTTTTAGGTAATTACTAGTTGGCATTTACATATCACGGGCTGGTTCAACACCTATTCATTTTCCTCTTTTATTTTCAATTTTTTAAAATTGCTCATTAAAAATGAACAGATGACAGTGACAGGAATTTTTTTTTTTTTTTTACTCTTTCTCCTTCTCTGAGGGTTACAAAATCAAGAGGTACTTCTAGCCCGTTTATCTACAGTTAACACACACACACAGAGGTATGTTTCATTTACATCAAGGGGGAAAAGAGAGGGGAAAGTCAACAATAGCCAGGAAGTTCAAAGATAAAGACAGTGCGTTGTACGTGAGCCAGCCTCCTGCACCTGGGCAAGGAGTGCCCTAGTGAGCGCCCCAGCACTCAAGGAGTTAAAGGAAAGAACCTCTCTTTCGACTTGGAATTTCCTGGTTTTTGTCACTGTGTCCTTCCCATTGTTGATTTGGGTTACAACCCTATACTAATTAAGCTTGTGGGCCCTAATTTCCTTTGTTTTACTTTCCTCTGTCCTTTTGTTTTTCACATTAAAGAAATAAAGTATCTCTAGTAGGAGTGCACAAGAGTTGACATGATAGAACATAATATTTTTAAGGTCTACTGTGTAAATCTGTATTTAGGGAATTCCAAAGCATGCATTATTGACCCTAGTCTCCCTTAAAATACATTGATATATGTAGTAAAAGCCTTTATGAAAAGTGGCAACATCGTGTGCACCAAAACTACCTTTCAAAGTGAAATACCTCTGCATTTAAATTTTTCTTCTTCTTGGCCCGAGTTAAAAATATTGCATGAACTGCTTGTCAGAATGTCATTGTTTTGTTATTTTGATTAAACTAGTTCTTCCAGAAATGTGTGTGGAAATTAAAAAGCATCTTAAGCCAACGTGCACAGCTTAATATCAAGTGACAGTGATTTTTAGGGGCGCAAGGGTGACCCTGGAGGGTACTCGGGGTGCCAGCCTGCAGCCCACGGGGAGCCGGTGCGGTTGGGGCAGCAAAGCTGAAAAGCAGAGGAGCTGCCGCTGCACGGCCCGCCTGTGACCGCGCCACACACAGGGCCGGAGTGCACACGCTTGCCAGAGAGGAAATGAAAACCCTTGCTTCTGGGTTGAGAAGATCAAAGTTCCTTTTTAGGAAAGGTTGAGAAGGAAAAGGATTTTCTCCTTCAGGGAGAAAGAAAAGCAAATTTAAATGCCTTGTCCCCATGCATCCCCACCTGAATTTAGATAGCAGCCCCTCTAATTTTTGATGCGACCAACAAAGCAGTTACCCAAAGAGGGGAGGAAAAAAGGATGACATTTGCCTTTTCCTTGGCTTTGAAATCCAACTGGCAGCAAATTGTTTGAAGTCCTGCTTAGAGAAGAAACTGTAATAGCCTCCATACTGAAAAGAGGAGGAAAATGCCATTATACACGGATCACGGTAACAGTGACCTCAGCGGAGAAGGCAAACGAGCTGGCTGCAAGTCGGAGGTCCGGCCAGCGTGCCAGGAACAGAAATAAAAGGCTTATGTGCCAGAGACATGTGGCAAGAGTTGGGTGCTCGGTCCCAAGAGGTACCAAGGAAAGGCAAGGAGTTCAATTCCTTAACACGGTGTCTTTCAACAGCTCCTTGACTGCTCCTTCTGCCAGTTTCCCTCGGTTTTGCATTTTCTATATTCCTTTAATTTCCCTGCGCTGCTAAAGAGGAAGCAGAGAGCACCCAGGCTTCGTGTTGTAAAATTAATGAAGGTGTCAAGCTGTTGAGTTGAATCACTCCAAAGGAATGTAATGACTCAGTGTCCAAGATGCTCCCTAGGAGAACTGTGAGCTCACTCAGTGACGGTGGCTGGTGACTCCAACACTAAAAATATGTAGCATTCAGTCCCCAGGACCTTCCTAATGATACCACTGCTTCTACCTACCCGTCCCTCTCTCTCCACCACAGGCTGAATTTTCTGCTTTCTGGTTACGGCTCTCCAACGCCACTTCTCAGATGTTCAGCAGATGGAACAGTGCTTCACGTCCCACTTCTTTTGAAGTCGGGGCCACAGGGAGATTGGCAAAGCCCTCTCCAGTCATGCACTATCGAGATGTGGGGGGACGAAGGTTATGTCACGGACAGTGTCAGTAGGGGCTGGACACTGAACGGATGACCACCAGGCGGTGCAGGACAGGGTCCCCTCAGGATGGCTTAGCACCTTGGGCTCTGAGAGCAATGAGATGGGCTCCTGGATTCCACGGAAGATAAGCTCTAGACCAAGAAACTCTGTCTGCAGTCACCCCACATACAACACAACACTAAAACCTTTGAGGTGTCACTAAATGCCACTCCTACCAGACATCCCCCAAAGAAACCAGAGACTTCATGTTAAAATAGATTTGAATACAAAAGAAACAGACATAGTCTTTTTTTTTTTTTAAAGATTTTATTTATTTAATTGACAGCGAGAGAGGGAACACAAGCAGGGGGAGTGGGAGAGGGAGAAGCAGGCTTCCCGCTGAGCAGGGAGCCCGACGCGGGGCTCGATCCCAGGACCCTGGGGTCATGACCTGAGCCAAAGGCAGTCGCTTAACCAACTGAGCCACCCAGGCGCCCCAGAAACAGACATAGTCTTGAAACAGTTTGAATGCAAAGACAGCAAGAAAAGAATTTAAAATGACAAATGTCATTATTTACAATAGCCAAGATATGGAAACAACCTAAGTGTCCAATGGATGAATGGATGAAGAAATTATTATGTGTTCTCCCTTTCTCTCTCTCTCTCTCTCTCTCTCTCTCTCTGTCACACACACACACACACACACACACACACACACACACACACACACACACACAGGAATATTATTCAGTCATAAAAGAAAAGAATGAAATCTTGCCATTTGTGACAACATGGATGAACCTCAAGGGTATTATGCTAAGTGAAGTCAGACAGAGAAAGACAAATACCATATAATCTCTGTTACATGTGGAATTTAAAAAAACAAACAAACAAATAAGGGGCACCTGGGTGGCTTAATCGGTTAAGCCTCCGACTCTTGGTTTCCGCTCAGGTCATGATCTCAGGGTCATGGCATGGAGCCCTCTGTTGGGCTCTGCCCTCAGCAGGGAGTCTGCTAGGGATTCTCTCTCCCTCTCCCTCTCCCTCTGTCCCTCCCCACCACTCGCAAGCTCCAAATAAATAAATAAATAAATAAATACTTAAAAACACACACACACACACAAGCTCATAGATACGGAGAACAGATTGGTGGTTGCCAGAGACAGGGGCTGAGAGGTAGAAGAAATGAGTCTCTCCTTTGTCTGTGGGACAGCACTAAAGAAGAGCTAGAGGTATACCTGTTATTATTTATGAAAACAATTTTATCTCTTCTTTTTACCACTGTCCGTCATCTGTCTGCTTATTTGCTCAATCCTAGTACATATGTATAGCAGTATCAGGATTGTTGACTTGCACTCCCCTGGGAAACAACTTTATTAACTACAGGTCAGTGCTTATGTATGATTCCTTTAGTCCTCAGACTACAGTCTCCACGTGTTTCCTAAGGTACGTACGTAATTTTCCCCTTATGCCCTTGAATGAAGTTATGTCCTAGACTTGGAACACAGGTTCTTTTTTTAAAATACATTTTTACCCCCTTCACTCATTTCTTCTACCCCTCAGCCCCTGTCTCTGGACACTTCCCATACTGTGACATTCTGCTACACTTTTTTGCTTTTGTACGTGATCTGCCCTCTCTGCATGTAGCATTCCCTACTTAACCTACTGAATTAATTTGTACTCCTCCAAAACAAAAAAAGAAAAAAAAGAAAGAAAGAAAAGAGGAATTTTCAGCTAGGCCCGCCTGGACTCCATTCTACCTCACGTGCAATTGCCTTGGCCTCCAGGCTGGATATCGCTTAACTAGACAGTGTGTTATTTAAAATATTTTGTATACAGGGGCGTCCAGGTGGTACAGTCAGTTATTAAGCCTCTGACTCTTGGTTTCAGCTCAGGTCGTGATCTCGGGGTCATGAGATAGAGCCCTGAGCACAGAGTCGGCTTCAGAGTCTCCCTCCCTCTCCCTCTGACCCTCCTGTTCGTGTTGTCTCTCTAATAAATAAATATTTTTTAGAAATGTAAAATATTTTGCATATAAATAAGTAAATAAATAATGACAAATGTGGACAGCCTTTAAATCACCTTTAGATCTACTGGAGAGCCCAACAAAGTAAGCAGTTAATATCTGCACTAACAGAAGACCACCAGGTCCTAGTTTCTGCTATTAGTTTAGGTTCTTTTATGGCCTAAGAGGAAAATAAAGGTATGAGATCCAAAAGTATGATTCATAATACTGGCAGACTCAAAAATCTTCAAATTTACAGTAAGATGATAGGGATTAGAAACGGTTTCTATTCAACTAGTGAAATGAAATCAGCTCCTCTCAGAGGAAAAGCACCCTCCTCCCCAAGCACACAAGCCCCAAAGAGTAGACAGGAATAGGCTGTCTACAGAGGTGGGCCACGTCGGGGGAACCGACTCTGGCTATCTGGCATCCATATGAAATAAGAAACTTGGTGGTCAGGTTCTATCTTCTAAGAAAGGGGTATCTGATCTGGGTCACGCCCCTGTAGCTGACTTTAGGAGGAACTTATCCACACCATGAGTACGGAAGAGAGAAGCAAGTCAAGCTACACCTCGGACATAGATGGGGAATTAGGCATCACTCTTTCCTTGTATCTTCCAGAAGCACTGACACAAGAGCTCTGGAACTGACTCTCATCCCCACTGTCAGATTTGTACCCACAGGACCAAGGTGTAAATTCAGAAGACAGAGTGAATCAAACACTATCACTCTAGTTGCCTTCTCTGATAAACTCCAATTTAAACTTTTAGCTCAGCAAGGAAATCCACAGCGGGAAGGAAGAATCAAATGGAAGAATCATCATGGCTTTGAACCATTCTGTAATCTTTCACTAAACATGGTGAACATTCCTATTATTAACAACCACAGCTACCAATAAAAAAAAAAAAAACAAACACCTTTAAAGATAAAAGATTCAAGAGAGGCCTACTAGACACCAGAGCCACCTTAGCCATGAGGCCCTCATTACAGATCTCCCACCTCTGACGGGCAGATCAAAAGGAGGGTCTTTACGCCCTACATCTGATATTCTTACCAATCTTGGTCATCTAAAATTAGTATGTAATTTACTTACAATTAACGCAACATTTAAACAATTTTCACCATTAAGCAAATCAGTTCTACTGAGCACCCCGCTCCTCCTCTAAATTAATAGTAACTCATTTCCAATTTCTTCCAGCTCTGTCTGGGAAACAGAGAAGTTCACTTTTTGTTATCTGAAGGATTATGAATTACCATCTTGCTCTGCAACCTTCTTGATTCTCCACACCCCAGTAGGAGGGTGAATACTTTGAAATCACAAAATCTCTACATTTCCTCAATCTGGCAGAAGCTTCCTGAGACCTCGCTCATCGTTCTCTGCTCATTGTCCTTTCTCTCTCCCTTCCTGCCTGTTTAAACACATGGACACAGAGTTATTAACTTTTACAGGAAAACCAAATAAAATAATGTCGAAGCAAAACTGCGGTGATGTCAGGCTGCAGCTAGCACCATTCATCTGTGGGAATCTGATTAGCGCTCGAGTGGCAGAGCTACCTGGAAAAGTGCTCACAATCAAATAAAAAAATGATACCAAAACATTAACCTGATGGCTAAAAACTCCACATCTAAACAGTTAAAGTAATAAAGGAGCTTTTATTGAGTATTTTTTATATTTCATTACGCCCCAAATTGACGAGGACTCCCGGATACATTTTCTAGACTTTTGGTTCCTCAAATCAAATGCTCTCTTGGACTTTTTTTTTTTTTTTTAAACTAAAAGGAAATAGCATTTCTTGTAAATTTGAATGAAAGGATTAAAGCTTCTCCTACAATATCGATATCAGCCTTGAGTGCAAACACAGCCAAACACTGCAACAAACAGAAACCTTTTTTGGTTTATGTACTTTCATTCTAAACCTGACCCTAGCCAGCAGAGAATTTTTCTCTATGACTTTACCTTACACAAACCCTGTATTTCCTCATTCACCCACGTTTTGCTCAAAATTGGTAAGGAACAGAACCTAGTGGAATGGCAGAACAGAAAGCAGGCTGGGTCTCAAAAGACACCTGCACACAGAGTCCAGCCCTGACACTAATGGGTCCTGAGACCCAGCCTCTCATGTCCCCGCTCTGGGCCGCAAATTCCTTCATTTCTGTAAAACGAGAGCTAAAGCAAATGACCTTCTGGACCCTCCAGCCATCCGCTCTATAATTTCTAAGTTGACTCCGAGAGGCAGCCTGTGATATCCTTGGCTCAGGCCAAGGATAAGACCCAACCCTTCTAGAGCTCAGCTCTTTAATCTCACCCAAATTAAAAAAAGGGAGAGAGAGAGAGAGAGAAAACCAACAGAAAAGAGGAAGGAGAGAAGGAAAGGGAGGAAAAAAATCACCGTTGCCAAAAAAGAAATGACAGATTCCACATAATATGGCACATAGCAAAGCTTTACTCACACTACTTACTTACACTTATTTTACATACAACTTAGTTATCTGATATCCAAATTACAGAAGATTAAAACTGAAAATGAGAAAGGAGATACAAGCCAGCTAATAGAGAGATACTTAGGGAAAAAGACCAGACAGCAAACGAAGCCTAGCAACACATGTCAAGAGAGAAACATCTATGAAAAGCAAACAAAAACCCCAAAAAGTTTATTAGTTGGGGGTTTTCGGCATAGGTGGAGTCATTCCGAATAAGAGCAAATATACAACAGATCTATATTCCAACAGTTTTTGAAAACAGAGCTCACTTTCAACACAATATAAACATTTATGTCTACAATGACAATAGTGAGTCATGAGGACTAAATTATATTCCAGATACTCTGCCTAATAAAGTAAGAAAGTATATAACCCATTTTATGTAATTCCCAGCCCAAAGTTTCAAAGTGTTTTGTTTGGTTTTCACACAGATCTTGATGGCCATCTCATTGTGCCTATCCAAAATGACTCATCTAGGAGGGAGCCAAAGATGGTGGTTTTCTTGGACGGAACATGAACAGTTTTGTTTTGTTTTGTTTTGTTTTGTTTTAAAGATTTTATTTATTTATTTGAGAAAGAGAGAATGAGAGACAGAGAGCACGAGAGGGAAGAAGGTCAGAGGGAGAAGCAGACTCCCCACTGAGCAGGAAGCCTGATGTGGGACTCAATCCCAGGACTCCAGGATTATGACCTGAGCCGAAAGCAGTCGCCCAACCAACTGAGCCACCCAGGCACCCAAACATGAACAGTTTTTACTCAAGTTAGATTAAGAAGCAGGAAGCCAAAGATTAAATAATGAATAGTTCCTGAGCAGTAACCGGGTCCACACAGTACACCAGGCACTTATAAAACCAGGTACAACAAGCGAAGATGCTGCTTTTGCTGTTACAATCCAGAACAAGGAAAGGAGTCAAAAGGGATCTTACGCCATCCAGTCCCACATACGATCTAAGACTTCCCCCCTCTTCAACAACCTTGACAAATGATCAGTGGGCTTCCACTTCAATGCTTACAGATAAAACAAGAGAAACAAGAGAACTCAGTCTCAAGAGACTATCAATTCATTTTCAGGAGTCCTTTTATTTTATTTTATTTTATTTTTAAGTAATCTCTACAACCAACGTGGGGCTCGAAGTCACAACCCTGAGATCAAGAGTCCCATGCTCTACTGACTGAGTGGCCAGGTGCCCCTCAGGAGTCCTTCTTTGAACAGAGGTGAAATCTACTTTCCTGAGCTTTCTATCCACTGGCCCCAGTTTTCTGTAGGAGAACAGTAACAGATCCAGTTTTTGAAACAATGCTGGGTGAGGAATTAGGAAAGGCCTCTGTCACTTGGCTATCTTTTCTATAAAAGCATTTCCCTTACTCTGCTTATTAACTAAATGTGAACACCAGTTTCTCTGTATAACAGCTTCATGAATTCTGCTCTTAAGCTTGGTAAGAGCAGCCTTGCCCTTTGTGGGAGGGCCAAGGCTACACCTGTAATGTCAGAATGCATTAGCAATAATAAAGGCCACAGTAATGCAAGAGACGACTTCATACACACGTCATTCCCGAATGGGTAAATTCAATCAAATATGGCAATGCTTCCTACAATGCTCTGATCACTGGGGCCAGTGTGTGTGACGTGGGCCCACTTACTGGAAGCTGCTGGAAGCAGAAAGTGAGCGCTCTGCTTCAAGACTGTAACGGACGGGTTTTTACCAGCCCATAAGTGGTTTGGCCTCCTCCTTTCCCAGGAATTACCTAGAAATTCATTTATGTCTAAAGACTACAAATGTAAAAAAAAAAAAAAAAAAAAAAACTTCAGAAGGCTAAAAGCAAGGACACGAAGAGAAGGGTAAAAAGGCATAGTAGTAACCCCTCAGCCTCATCTTACAGACATCTTCCAGGGAGAAGAGTAAGCTCCGAAAAGGAGGGGATCATCAACGAAGCAAAGCCAAAACTGACCTGGTCCTAGTTCTAACTCAGTCACCGTCTTTGGTAACTTTCCAAGAAGTGCTTACCTTTCCTGTTTCTACTTCCTCATCTGTAAAATGGGACTAAGACTGCAGAGAGACGCACCAAAGTGTCACGTGGAAGAATTAGTTAGCATTTATACCACACTTTTGATCTTCAAAGTAAGATTATTAGTCTATAAACTAGAGTAGATGTGGTTTGAAAAATCTCTTAAAAACCAAAAATGAAGCGTGCAAGCAAATTCAGAGAAGCAAAACAGGCTGACGTCACCTCGCAGCAGCCAATGCCTCTACCTCCCCAGGCACCTACTTTCTGCCCAAATCTGCATCTGCATGTGGAGACAAAGGTATAAGAACGTTTTATTAGGAAAAATGGGAGGGGGTGGAAAGAAGAGAGAAAGGAGAAAGAGAAGGTTCGAGAAAAGGCACTGAAGAGAATGTCAAGGGGAAGAGACCGGGGGAGAGACGAGTGGACGGGGAAGAAGGAACAGGGAGCAGGCAAATCTATCCCTGGAAGCACAGCAAGAACAGGAAGGGAGGAAGAAAGAGAAAAACAGAGAAATGGAAAAAGCAAACATCAAGGGAGCAAATATGAAGTGTACTGTTTTCAAAGAAAGCAAGACAGTCAAAAGTAAAAGTTAAAATCTGAAAATTTAAAAAAGAGGAGGACAAAGAGCAGAGGATAGAAAAGGAGAGCATGAAGCTTTCGGGAGTCTGTCTGGAAACCAGAAAGCTGGAGGAGAGATCATTAGCAAGTCCACAGTGCGTCTACAGCAATACCGCGCGGGTCAATTCATTTAACGCTGCCCTGTACATTTACAGAAAAGTACCTCTGATATAATAAAGGCTCATAAACACGCAGAAATTGGGTTAGACCCGTTTCGAATTCCTGCCAAACAATGGTTCAGAAAAATGAAGCTCTATTTTAATTAGCTGGATTCGCGAGTGATTTGATAACAGCAGATGCTGTCTGGATGCTTTCAGCTTGATGGGCTCCACATATATGAACTTAGAGTGGTTTTGATGCAATTAGGTATTTCTTTCTGCTCCAACATGCCAGGCCCAAGGACCTGAGCCTACGTGTAGCCCCTGCATATTACTATATTAATCTACATGTCAGTATTTCAAATTACAAAGATGAAAAAAGCGACCACATAAGTAGAAAAGTCGTTTTTAAAAGTCACTGGTAGGTAGAAGAGGACACTCTCACAACGAATTTTTCTTTCCACTGTGGAAAGAAAAGTTGGGGAGCTGGGGAAAAGCCACACAGGGCAGCACCTGTAACAGAATCATTTACTGCCAAAGCTGGAACACAACAGCTTACTTCCAATTTTGTGATTCTAGGCCAGCGTTACGGCAAAGGATTAGCTGCCTAATGCACAGCCCAACCTGGGACTAAGTGGCCTTCAAAATGTTCTTTGTAATCAGGCATCCTATTATAACCCAGAGTGCCATTGCTGAGACAGGCGATGGTGTTCAGGACCGCAACCCTGCAAGTCCAAGTATTTTCACCAGGTGCTTTCAAGCTGGGCACCTTACTGCCCCCTCTCTCCCTTTTAAGCACTCTCTCTTCCAAAGAGCGTTCTGTTCACTTTTCCCCAAAGCACTCACTGCCTTCGGCTAGGACCACTTAGAGCACCACCACCCACAAGTGCAGAGCTGCTAAAGGACCTGCACAAAGCGAGAGCAGCTTCCAGCATCGCGACTTGCCTAATAGGAGGACCTGATCTGTTCATTACCCGCCAGTTTGTCACGGCTGGGCTGAGAAGGGAAGGATGATGAAAAGGGGGGTGTTGGGAGGAAGCTCTCTACTAGATGGTGCGCTACTCTTCCTGAAATTCTGAATTAGGCTTTCAAAATCACTCACCCCCTGTTGGATGACATGTAGTAGAGAGGGTAGAAAAGAGACACAAGAGTTTTGGCTGATTCATTTGGACAGAGTGGGGAGCACCTGAACCCCACCACTACCACCACAAGCACACAGGGAGATAAACACACCCCTCACTCTCTCTCCAAGAGGACAAAACGGACATAATGACCTTCACACCACCTCCCCTTCGCCGGCGCTAACAAGCTGAGCACTGTAAATCAAGGATGAAATCCCTGTGCCAGGAAAGCAAAGAAGAAGCATTTCTTCTGTAAAGAGCCCAAAGATGCCGCCTGCTTCTGAATCAGCACTTCAGGGCAAGTGTTTGGAAGGCAGGAAGCTTGATGCCAGCAAGCGAAGGAAAAATAGGTATTTATTATATGTAGTAGGCCTTCTTCAAAAGTTATTTATTTCACAAAACCACTCTGCTAAATAGAGGTTTCAATCTAATTGGAATTGCAATCTGCATATTGTAAATGCAGCAAATGACAGCCTTCGAGACTTTTGTTCTACTCCACAGTTTATGGGTTCACTAGAAGATTTCCCAGTATACATACATAAGCGAATGGAATAAAAGAGTACAGAAGATTATCTTTTAACATATATATTTATCTATCTGTGTGTATTTATTTATTTATAATATTTCTTCAGCCCCTTGTAGTCCCCAAAGGAGAGGCAGAGGGTCCACACTGTGAAATAGGATAATGTTTGCAAGACCCCCAAGAAGACAGAGCCAATAAGGACAAAGGAGGCTCACAGAGGCATCAGGTTTGTGCTGAGCTGTGTGTTTGGCCACACAGGTCTCTGGTGAGATCCCACTCACCGCACACCTCCTCTTTCCTTCTTGGGGGAAGTGAAGAAGGGACCCCTACTCATCTTCATTTCCCGCCTCTTCTCCACATTCCAAATTAGCCATGTTAATTAACAGGGATGCAAATAGTCACAGTCCAAAATAAAGGCGTTTAACAAGAAGTAAAAAGAGACCTTATAAATCGAATAGAAATTTAAAAAAAAAAGGGGGGGGAGGGAAAGAAAGAAACCACCCAAGGCAAAAGGTCAACCTACAAATAATTAAGGAAATGAGAAAGAAAAGGGACAGGTCAGGACTTCCCACAAAGGTCTGAAATTTTCTGTTTATACCTCTGGGTTCACATCAAAAAGTGATTTATGGCAGAGGGGACACTGTTCTGGGGAAGAGAAGTAGGCATAAAGATTCTAGAGTCCCGCACATGCCTGGGACTTCTCTCCCTACATCGCATTCAAAATAACTTTCTGTTCCCTTTCCCCCTCGCTCATTTCAAGAAAGAAGTTACCTAATTTTTTCAAACACTGCATCCCTAGAACCCAAAGATATCCCTTGCTTCCTTAAAAACGAAGCATCTTGGGGCACCTGGGTGGCTCAGTCATTAAGCGTCTGCTTTCGGATCAGGGTCCTGGGATCGGGGCCCATCGTAGTCGTCGTCGTCGTAGGGCTCCCTGCTCTGCGGGAGGCCTGCTTCTCCCTCTCCCGCTCTCCCCGCTTGTGTTCCCTCTCTCGCTGTGTCTCTCTCTGTCAAATAAATAAAATCTTAAAAAAAAAAAAAGCAGCATCTTCTAGTTTATATTTTTTGCCCTCCATACTCTGACAATACCAGCCTGTCACAGGGTGTAAACTTCATCAAAAAAAATAATGATAATAACAATAATAAAAATCAGAGCTTCAGCTTCCCATTAAAAAAAAAAAAAGATAAAATAAATATGAATTTGAAGGGGAATTCTGCCAAAACCTGAACCTCCCAAATCTGGTTCAGCCACATTCTTGCCCACAGCCTGTACTTCTTGGTGCCTCCCTAACATTTTTCAAAATGCAGCTGCACAGACCTCTTAAAATTCAGATTTCTAGCACCTATAATTACAGGGCGCTCAAGCCAGGCTCCTTTAATTAATGAACCTGACTCCTCACTCTTCAAAGGAAATCTGCATAAGGGATATATCACAGGGGTGAACTGACCCCCAATCAGCGCTATCTGCTCACTCTGCCTGATGGCAGCCAGCACTCTGCACCTCCAACAGGAGAGTGAGGTTGTCCCCACCCCCCCCACCCTCCGCTACACATCCCAATCTGGCACAAGCCTATTATGCGGTTAAGGCCATAAAACATTTCTTGGAACTTAAGGGAAGAGAAGCAAGCTTTCCTGGGTGTGCCCAGCAAAACCCAAAGAGAATTAGATTCCCCCTGGTCTGAGTGTTCCCTGATTTCACTTTCTTCCCTCTGCCAGGATGAAGTGGGGAGTGCAGGCGGGAAAGACAGCCACTGTTCCAGGGTCGACAAGCAACAGAGGGAGCAGGCCTGGGCTTTGAAAAACTCTGGAAAAGAAATAAACACAAAAGACCTGGGATTGACATTTCATCCCAAGAGCTGAAATGAAACTCTTTAAGGCAAAACAGGTGGGGAAGGAGTCATGACCTGAAGATACTGTTCACAGGGTCTGGAGAAGAATCTGTGCACATCCCAAGGATGACAAAATGACCTCAAGATCTGTTTCCGGGGGTTCCTCACCCATTCCTGACACTACTCCCTTCTAAGCCAACACTTGATTACCAGTTTTTAAAGAACTGGTTTTCCTTCTGGCTGTCTGGGCAGCACAGCCCAGTACTGTTTGTACAGTGCCTGCACCAGGACAGCCTGCCGCCACTCCTGAGAATGGTTATGAGCTGGCTTGTAACGACGTTCACTGGAGAGCAGGCTGCCTTTGGCTGCAACAGAGACTGGAAATGGTTGCAAACAAAGCCACAGATGCCAGAACATACAAGGCCTAGGTCAAATCAAGACGACCCCAGGTAAAGTTTCAGGTAGATCTGAGATCTGAGATCCAGTAAGAGACTCTAACGGATCTGGCAATCATGAAAACAGGTTCTGTCTGGTCACTATCATCTGATAACCATTTCTCAAGGGTCTCTCAGGCCCACGGCAAACCCAGGGGAGCAAATCTGCATCACTGACCAAGTAAACACACCTCCTCTACCGGGGGGAGAGAAAGTTCTCAAGACTATATACCCAGTAACACACTTGCTGCAGTTTTCCCAGTTTCTCGTGTGATTTGGGCTATAAAACGATGCTGGCGAGCTAGGGGGAAATAGCATCAGGGCGAACAAATGAAAACTTGGGGCGCACTGTCCTGGCTTCCCAGTTCTCCTAGGGCACTCTACAGCGCAGATGCCAAAGACTGAATTCAGTTATCTGTACTCTGCCAGAAAAGGGGGCTTTAACTTCCCAGTGTTTCTGCTGTTGTGAATATGATTTTGGAAGACAGGGAAACGAATACGAACGTCAGTCTCTCTGATGGTTAAACCGTCAAATCCATGTGAGGCATGATCAGTCACCGACCACTGAGTCTAACCCCATGGCACCTGTCTTGTTTCCTGGCGTGGTGACCTTCGGCCTTTATGCCCAACACCCAGCCACTAACACCGCACATCATCTCTGCACTCCCATTAGATCTGTCCCCGAATCCATCAGCGCACTGTGACCTGGACCCACTGACTACGGTGCTGCAGGGAGTTCCAGGCTCGGAGCACCACGGATGATGATAAGGAACAACCACTTCCGTATTTCCCAGACACAAGCAGCCAGAGCTGGGTGAAGGATTTTTTTAATTTCGCTTGGTTTTCCAACCAAGACACTCTCCAAGTTCATTGGTCTTTGAAGTGGAAGCATTTGATTTTCGAACAAACAAACAATTAGAAGCACGGAACTAGCGAGAACACGGAATTGAGGACGAAGGTCGGGACATGTGAAACGCGGGGCCGGGAAGCAGCTGAGATCAGAAATGCCCAGGGATTCTTAGCATGGGAGCTCACACCAGCAGGCCAGGCACTCTCTTCCCAGGGTGTCTCTAGGGGAAATCACCCATCGATCCTAGGACACATGCGTTCTAGGACCAATCCCTTACCTCAGAACAGCCTCTGCCTCAAATTCCTGCTTGCGCTTTAATGTTTAAATTATTAAGTGCATTAATGTATTTACATTATTCAAGTCTTATGTGCATTTTTCTGAGATAATTTATGTATAAGAGTTTGAATGTCCATGACTGTTAATGTCTACAACCCTTCCTGTTCATTATTGATTCTGGAAGAAAAAAAAAAGTCAGAGTTTTAATGCCTTATTTTTAATGTATTAAGAGTCTGAATAAGTGCCTTCTTTTTCTTTTGTAATTTCATAATTTAAGTAGTGCATTTATTAAACTGACACAGTATGAATTGTGGTGAAGCCTGGCACGGCTCCACGCCGCCGGAGCAGCCAGCTGGAGGAGCGTGCCCGCTCCTCCGAGACCAGGCGGCAGCTGGGCGCTCAGCACCCGTCCCACCTCCACGAGGCCAGGACAGGCAGCAGATGGGCTGCAGGCCCTCACCGAATTTAGGCCATGCAAGCAGATTTCGCCTCCTTCGTTTTCAAGTTCTTGCCCCGCCCCTCTCCTTGTTCAGTAAGGGTTTCCAGAATGCTGTTGAGCTGCCTCTTTCTATTAAGGCAGAAGTTTTCTGTCCACGGCAAGTCCCCGCCCTGCGTGCTCCAGGTGATACCCAAACTGGCCATCAGCGCAGTTTTTTCAAAAACAACATAAATTCCAGGGCTTGGCATAGCAAAAACAAGCAAACAGAACAACTATTTTTAAAACGGAGGGTCTCAAAATGCACACAGACATCTCAAAGACAACACCTCCAACTTGAGCAGAACTTCTTGGAGATCCAGTTCCCCAGCAGAAAAGCCCTCTTTCAACTCTGGCCAACAGAGCGACAGTGACACCCAATGGCCTGTTGGTTCAGTCCCAACTGAGCATTCCCCGTGTCTCCCGCAGAGATGGGTCTCAAGCCAAGTTCCTGCGAGAACACAGAAGCTCAAAAGAAACTCAGACAACAGGTACTCATCGAGAAACTGAATTGCTAATGGATAAATTTCCTGCCGCTACACGGAGTACATATACACACCGTATGTAACAATACACGTGTGTGCAAACTGCACAGTAGAACACACATCAGTACGGTCTCTTTCTGACAGGGGATGTGAGCACATGTGCACATGCACACACACCAATGCACGATGCATGGACTCTGCCACACTGTACAAGTCAACTTGAAGTGGGAGAAGGGATGCCAGAAGCTGTTCGTGCTGTTTTACAACCAGACTGTTTCTAATGTCATCCGTGTACATGTACACGCTTCTAATACATAAACATTATATGTGTTCTTAATATATCATCTCCCTTTCTTTTTTTTTCACTTTTCCCTGTTTCCTTCTTTTCTTTTTTGGCTACTCATTACCATTCTTTAACTGTTACAATTTATATCAGCATATAATGTTAAATAATTACAGGGAGCGGAGCTCACTCTAGTGAGGATATAAACGCGCTGTGGGAATCTACAGATTTAAACAAATAACGCTCACAGCAGGGGGTGAGCGGATGAATTAGCATTAATATCCTGCCTGGGAGATCCCAGTGCACTGGTACTGCTTAAATACAGATCTTTTCTGTAACAGTCAATATGACAGCTCCCGGCAATACGGCCCCTTTCCCTTTCCCAGTCAATATAGCAGCCAGTGAAAATAGAAATGTCCCTGTAGCAATCAATATAGCAGCCAGCTAAAATAAACCCTTCCCTTTTAAGGGCTATATAATAGTCAGCTAAATGGAAGAATTGGCACCCCTGCTGGATAGCTCAGCAGAGAAGCCATGAGCACTAAATGATCCTTCTGCTTCTCCAACAGGCCCTGCCCAGGAAGGGCGAAAACATCCATAGGTAGGGAATCCGGGGAGAGCCTGCAACAGACACTTGGCAGGCTGCTCCTGGTCCCCAGGAGTAAATGTCATTCGCAGGCTTCCAGGTACCTCTCACTGAAGTTTAATTAAAATGGCCAGAAACTCCAGAATCCTTGCTCAAACGGTCAGCGGGAACAGGGGAACATCTGTCTCCAGTGGGGAGTGAGAGTATCTTGATGTGAACCCCGTGCCCCCCCTCCCCGCTCCTGCCTGCCCACTCCCGCCCTGCTCCCAGCCTGTTCCCCACCCTGCTCCCACCCTAGCCCCAGAAGGGAAGAGTATTAAGTTAACAGCCTGTGGTTTTCTGTTTTCCAGCAAAAGGGATGGCGGTTGTGTCAGAATCAGACATCCAGCCAAGTGGGTGAGAAACAGCATTCTATGTTGAATGCCGCCCAGCAGATAGATACACAGAACTCATTTTTAAAACTCACAGCCATCACTCTGTTAGATATTATAACGATATCCTATTCCCCCTGCCACGCCCTGATTCTGATTCACAACTTGGAAAACACTCTCCTTCCTTGGAGACATATAGGAAAGAAGTTTAAGTATAACAGAATTCAGAGGATGGCTTGCTCTGAAGGCCAAAACAGACCAAAAGCCTTTAAAAAAGAAGAAAAAGAAAAACAAGGAGTATCCGATTAAGACAGGTTCCTGTTCGTTTGAAGTCCTCGCTCTTTTTCATTCTAACTAGCTACTTCTAAAATTAGTTCAGTTGGATGTACGAATTTGACAAACGTGGAATAGAACCACTGACATCAGTGCAGGCTTCCAACCGACACTCCTGAAGTTAATGCTGGGATTCTGTTATGCTCCAAAGCAGATGAACATCAGGGACTCACCCCACCTTCATTAAAATTCCACAATCTGTCTGCCATCCTTGGGGGAAATCCACTGAGGGTCCCTGTTTCCCTGGCCAGGTGTTTAACACCCAGTGTTGCTCATGTCATCAATCAGGTGACTCAGTCAAGTGCCACAGTGTCAGAAACCGCCGGAAAAAAGATCCTGCAAGTCCTGGTTTGAGAGCTCAGGTCCTTAAAAATTTAGATCCCAACATCCAGCCTAAGCTATAGGACTCAGCAGGTGCTCTTGACTTCAGGAATTCCAGTTAAATAACATCTCGGAGCAAAAAAGGTTGGCATGCTTGCACAAGGCCCTCTCACGGAAATCAGCACTTCGCTGAGGGAGATGGGTACTTGGTCCTCCAGTCGGTCCTAGGAAATCCTAGCACGCTCGCCACCGTGATCGGGGCAGCCACAAGGACAGAGATGGATACGTGGGGAGACCCGGGAGTCACCCATAACTGCAAAACGTAGATTCACAGAAGGTGAGTAGCTATTATGATCTGACATGGCACTTAGCTTCTAGAGCTGCCGCCAACGAGTACTTTATAAACTTTGATGTGCAGAGACGTTTGTTTCCAAGTCTAAGCCCCACACAAAAACTGGAGAGTGCAGACTCTCAATCAGGTGGCTGGAGAGAACGCGGCATGGTGTTAGCAGACTGCTCCATCTGGGTCCTCAAAAGGCAGAGGGGAGGCAGGGAGGAAGGGAGAGAGAGAGAGAGTAATGAAAGAGAAACAAAGTATGAAAGGGAAGGAGAAAGGAGAGGCATGGGAGAAAAGATGAGAGGTAACACAAGAGGAAAGAAAATGAAAAAGACGAAAAGCCCACTTTGGCATTTACAGTTTAAAGCTTTCAGGGCATTTTATGAAATGACAGTTGCAATAAAACAAACAGAACGGTGAGTCATCTGGTTTCCAACTTCTGAGTCAAAAGGGGCTGTTTCTAGACAAAGTGCAAAGCAGCTCTGCTGCAGGCACACTTACGATGCCTATCACAGCGACAGAACAGGATGTGGAGAGAGGACAGGGAGGCGGGAGTGAGCACCGTCTTTGCTGGTCCCAGTGTCACTGCGAATAAGGACTGTCAAGATTTAAACCATAGTAATGGAAAGGCTATAAAGGTCTCAGCTATAATGTTTCCTCTGATGTTCCCTGTCATAAAATGCCCGCTTTATGTTGCTTACGTGGCAATGATACACTACACACCCGCATACGTAGGCACCAGTGGGCACCTCACACCCTGAGTCCCCAGTCAGAGCCAGGCAGCAGCTGTGCTCTCCAGCTCCCAGGCCCCTCACACCACCTACCAGTGAGTATACGCACACTTGCACACGCACGCATGCACACTCCACAAATACGTACTGAGTGCCTACTTCCTGCCCAGAGCAGAGCTATAAGGATATTTTCCCATCCCATAGAGGGGTTAGCATGATGCCTAGGTGCCAAACACCCAGGAGACAAACAAATGAAACGCACATTCTGCTTGGAAATATGGCCATACAACATGGGGACGCCTATGCTACGTCTGCACCTAACAGCCTTACACCAGAGCTTGGTAACCTAATAGTGAGATGCAACTCTTCCCCCTCCTGTGCCTCCTATAATACAAATCAGATAAAAACCCGACAAGGTGACTAAATTGAGCACCCACTAGACTTGCCTTTACTTGGACACAGCTGACAAAACTACAGAAAACCACTAATATCAAGAGCATCTTTTATCTGCAGCCTGCCACCTAACCATTCTAGGCTCACAGGGAACCGCAAAAAAAAAAAAAAGAGAGAGAAACAAAACCTACGCTAATACTTCATAGACATAACAAAGAGGCAGGAACTAATAAGCAAGAACAAGATGGACATGAGAACCACACACAGGGATAAATAAAATGAAGTTGACATCTGTAAGTCAGGGAGACCGTGCTCAGCAATTAGAAAAGCCAAGGTACAAAATTAGGAAAGGCCTGATCCAGTCAAGCCCAGCCCGGTGGCAGATACACAGTGATAACTCACAGTTGCTAGGTGGGCAGCCAGTGCCAACCACAAACCATCACTGGGCTGTCTTCCCTGTTGATCTATAATTGGCAAGTCTGTGATAGAGCTACCAATTATCTTTAGGCCCCCTGTATTTAGTTCACAGACAAAGGGAAGCAGGAGAGACCAGTTAGTAATGAGTAAGTAATGGCCACTAAAATACATTGTATTTTACAGAGCTCCTTCGGCAGGAAAAGCCATTCGGAAAATAAAAAGTGAAAGAATAAAATAAGCTAGAGAAACTCAATTTTCTTCTCCCTTCTTCCCAAAGCCACACTTAGGATAAAATGAGGTTTGTGCAGGTTAATCCTTATGAGGTAAGAAAAAAATGATTAAATACATTAAAAAAATCAATTGTACATTAAACCAAATCCAGGAACTGCGAAAACAACCACCACAGCGTTGCTCCAGCCAGTGTTAGCTCTGCCAGGCTGGCCAATGGGGGATGCCCCACCTGATGGAGCCCGCGGAGGCCATAGGAGATGAGCAGAAAGGGGAGAGAATGTAGCTGGGGGGTGGGATTCCGGGTGGGAGGGACTACAGATCTGGATTTCACTGGAATAAAGTTATTTTCTAGACATAACAAAGAAAGAAATAAAATGTTGTATCAATGGGGCTCTGGAGACCCGGATGAATTCTTCAAAAATCCAACAGAAATAACAATAATAATTATAATCATTTGATAAACAGAAGTTATAAACCACTGTCAAATGACTTGCCACTATTTCTAGTGATTTCTTCTGTTCATTAGCAGATTCTATTAACTGCTATTTTTCAGAGAGAGAACTGGAGGGGTGAGGTGAAGAGGCATGCCTTTGTCTTTGAGGAAAGCCACTCTCGGAGCTGGCATTGAAACTCCCACCCTTCCCCAGTGCTCTCAGGCTCAGGGGTCCTCAGATGAAAGCCCCTGCAAGCAGGCAGAGCCCTGAGAGCAGCCATCAGTCACTAGCTCCTCCCACAGTGGAGTCAGGGCTGAGAATTCTTAGCTAATCCTAAATAAACCTCCCAGGACTGAAATGTCGTGGCCAATTTGCTTCTCGGTGTGTACTGCAACCATCCGGTTCTGCCTGCAACCAAGCCTTCCCCTTTCCATCACTCGCCTGAGCCACGCAGCTGGAAGATCTGAGGGACAGGGCCCTGGCGAAATTTGGGCTTGTGGGAGGGTGGTGCTAGTCACTCACTTCAACAAGGCACAAGGTGGCCATGTATCAGACTTGGGCCGCAATGTCTAAAACAACTGGCAAACCCAAAGTCTCCCCTTCGATGTGCTCGTGAAGTGAGTCATTTAGAACCGAAAACACACCTCTGTAAAACCCAGCTTGGGGTGGGGGAGAGAAGGGGAGGGAAGCCCAGGGAAGCGCCCAGAGGAAGAACAGGTAATCAAGCATATGACAGTCGTGTTCCCAACAGAGTAAAGACACGTGCCCACAGGGGAAAATTTCAAAACATCTACACATTATTAGAGTGGGTTATCAATGGCAACAAGTAAGATCTGACAAAGAGATTTTACCCTCTTAAAGACATCGCTACGTCTCTTATCTTCAAAGCAAGTGAACTCTGCTGTTAACTCTGACAGTGAGGGATTTATGGATGTCGATGGGGACACAGATAAAGGATCTACCTGAGGGGGGCAGAGAAAGCAAGGATGGAATACCCTGGATCCTGCAGTTTCTTTACTTAATGTGGATTCAGGTGACTCCCCCGAAGACCTGCACAGCCCAGCACCACTAAGAGCTAGAGTCAAAAGCAAATTGCTCAATTGTGGAACCTTTCCTCCGACAGCAGGAGGTAAAACAACAAGCAGCTGCTGCCCCCTAGAAGCTGGCAGGGACATAGCACTTTGCTCTAGAGACAGATGAAAAGATCCTATTATCGCGCCTCGATTCCTCAACCTGTCATTAGTGAGGTACAGGGGTGCAGCCGCCTCCTCCAGCATGAGGAGGCCCACATCACCTGTGATAAATTAATAGGTGCCTTTTCAACAGCTAAGATGCATACAAAAGACTCCCACCGGGGAGCACGCACGAAGGCAGCAGCTTCAGAGGCAGCACAGACGCACCAGGCAGCCCCTGAACAGAGCCAAGGCCCCTCTTGCACACTCTGGCTCCAGGCGGCGCGAGGTCAGCACGCTGTCCCTGCCTGGGACTCAGACAAGAGAGCCGGGCTGTCCGCACCTGGGGGGTTCAAGCCCAGTCCCGCCCCCTGCAAACTGTAGGAACTGGCCTGCCCTGGGCTTGTTTCCTCATTGTAAACTGAGGAAAAGAGTAGTTCTCACCTGTTTGTTAGGATGAAACAAGCTAACAAAAATAAAGAGATCAGCGCCAAGGCCGGCAAAACACCCCGTTGAAGCCCTCCTGACCTAGGCCATCAGAGCCGGTAATTGGTCAGTTAATCGAAAAATCGGTTAAAGCCGGGAATCATTAAAAATGGAGCCTACTCTATATACCTTAACCATTTTACATTAACTTAAAACCTATAAACATACAGTCATTTGTTAATCTTTTGATGTGGAGCCAAGACCTTTTCTTTGAGTGTGGGCCCACAGACTGAAGTTCCCAGACGTCTTTCTTGCATAAACCCCACCCATGACACACCCTTCACAATTTCTAAAGCAAAGTGAGAACTTAAAGACACTAGTAACGCAAATCAAAGTACTTAATACTTGTAGATTTTTATGATCTTCCCCCAGTTTGTCATCTTGCTCACAGCTGAAAAGACATTCTACTTGCAATTCACATTTACCAAAGCATTCAAGCTTAGCTTTCACAGAAACTTCTTTTCACACCTAATGTTTATAAAACACTATATTTGTAGCTCCCTCTGTTCACTTTTCTTTTTTACCTGTTTATAGCATATTTAACAAAACTGCCTCATTCGCTAACAAATAAAATTGGCACCCACAGGTTCAGGGCAAGCTGATGACCTCTTGGTCTGCAGAATAGGGGTGGGCATGACGGGCCGGGAGCCGCCCATTCAGAGCACCCCAGGCCTCCTGGAGCGGCTTCCCTGGTGCCATAACAGTGGGTCCGTCGTTTCGAGGAGTGTGTCTAATGTGAGTTCCTGACACTTTAAAAAAAATACGTATTTACTGATGCTGCCGCTTCACATGACAAGAGGTTTGAAATAACTCTCAGAGGTACACACAAGCCAAAAGGATGCAGCAAAGAAAAAAGTATAAGGAAAGGGGAGAAAAGATGTTTAATACATATTGTCCACTTTTTCCCCTTCACCATCAAAATCCATCTGCAGTGAAGTGTGGAAAAACTAAACCATTTATACAAATCATCAAGTTGCGCACCTGATCCTGTTAGCAGCTCCTCCCCACCAGGCTGGAGAAAGCTGCCCTGCCCCAAAGACCCTCTTGCTGTGGCCCACTGGGGACCACAGCAGACAGAGAGAGAGACAGGGAGGGAGGGAGGGGGGAAGGGGGGGAGGGAGAGAAATGGAGAGAGATAGAGAAAGGCCTCTTGACAGACACCACAGGGTGAAGGGTGTGACTGGGACCCAGAGCGCCACGCCACAGACTCAGTAAGCACAAAGAGGCCCCTGTGCCACCAAGGACACCGCTAAGGCAGGGGGTCACAAAGATGGCAGCACGTCTTTTTCTCGACAGGGGCAATTTATCCGATCCACTGGGGGCTATGAGTTAGCTCCTCTGTGACTCTGAGCGTCAGATAGTGCCCCCGGGTAGATTTACCTCAAGAATCACTCAGTGTCGGCCCCATCTCTAGACTGTTCAGACAAACTCATAATGGCAGGGAGAAGATTTGTGGAGCAACAAGCATAAATCTTGGTTATAACTACAAACCATAAAAGAAAGGCGAGCTGGGAGGGAAGAAGGAAGGGCGGCGAACGCGTCCTCCTGCAAAGCACCACTTCATCTTCCTGCGGCTTCTCATAGCACAGAAGTGGGATTAACTACAAGATCGTATTTTTCAAACCCAAATTGGTCTGCGTGGTTTGAGAACGTGTGAAAATATTTCAAGTGAAATTATCCTGGAAAATGTGGGGCACCTGGCAGTCCTCAGTACATGACATTCAGCAGTTCTCAAACCAGGGGCTCGTGGGAAATTTACAGAGTTTGCCACATGGAATACCCATCTTTTAGGTGGCACTTAAAAAAAAAACACTTCTAAGTGAAAAGACTTTCAAGTAAGATAATGATCGATCTTAAGCAAAAGAAAAACCTTTGAACGCCCTCTGCCCAAATAAGAGCTTCCTTTACCCCCACCTCAGCAATGACCAAGGGCACCTGAAGAACTCTGAGACCATCTCCAGGAGAAAGGGGGCAACCGCAGCCTTTCCTTCTGGAAGACTGATGCGGGTGACAAGATTAGACTGAATCCGCTCAATTTCTGTGCAACTCTGCAAAAGGCACAGGGGTGCTGGGCTCCTGAGTTTCCAGGACACTTGCCCGGTTGGTCACCCGACAGTCAGGGCCTCTGACTGCAGGAACTGTAACAAATACCAAGTATTACTATAAAAGCCAAGAATCCAAAGTATAAACAAAGCTGAGTAACTATTTCAAATTCCATTTCCCTAATTATTACTCCTAAGAGTTTCGATTCGTCTAATAACTATTTGTAAAAGGATACCTTAAAATTGAAGAAAACCACCTCTTCATTTACCTGAAAAAGGAAAGAACTTAAAGGGCCCCACCTAACTTATTCAATAAATCTCCTCTAGAATAGGAAGGACGAAGTAGAGAGATACAGTAATTTCAAAATCAGTAAGTGGCCTAGAGATGATAGACAAGCCACCCAGAGCCGGAATGAGGCTTTTCTCAAGTTCATCTAGCTCCGAGGACTCTCGTCAGCTTCCTCCCCCAACGACCTGAGGACTCGCGGGCACCCTCCTACAAAGGGGTATCACTGTCAAAAGAATAGCATTTTCATCACTGAAGGCGCCAGGCCTCAAGCCTGCTCCCAGGACGAAGGCATCAGAGGGGTACCCCGCCAGCCCCACCCTTCAGTTGTCTCTTCCTGATTTCAGTCCCAAGTTTCTCAGCAGCAGTTGTGAGGGGCTCACTCCCGCCCATGTACTGCTAGTAATGGTTTAAGTACTAAAATCTGCAGAGGATTTGCTTTTAAAAAATAAATAAGTAGTTAGCAGATTTAGGATTATCCCTATGATGTCACCCCCATTCACCTGTATCCAGACAGATGTCCCTGAGTGGAAATTACAGCTCACCTGAGTAAACCTAACTCAGCACAGGAATCAACCACAACAGATTCTTACAATAATAGTGCTTAATACTTTAGATTTGCCATATTGATTTATTTTTCCTGAAAAAAATGACAGTTTTCTGAAATCTCTAAATGGGCCAGTTTCATTACCCCTGTGCTTGTGAATACATCTTCATGAATACAATATTAAAATGAATTTGGGCCGCCTGGCTGGCTCAGGTAGTAGAGCCTGTGACCTTTGATCTCGGGGTTGTGAGTTCAAGCCCCCCATCGGGTACAGAGATTACTTAAAAATAAAATCTTTTTGGGGGTGCCTGGGTGCCTCAGTCGTTAAGCGTCTGCCTTCGGCTCAGGTCATGATCCCAAGGTCCTGGGATCGAGCCCCGCATCGGGCTCCCTGCTCCGTGGGAAGCCTGCTTCTCCCTCTCCCACTCCCCCTGCTTGTGTTCCCTCTCACGCTGTGTCTCTCTCTGTCAAATAAATAAAATCTTTAAAAAAATAAAAAATAAATAAAATAAAATCTTTTTTTAAAAAATCCATTTTATTTCTCCACGAATTGCTTTGAAGTTCATGAAATATATGCATCATATGCTCCATATATGCACATATACGTACACACATATGCACATGAGAATACACAAAGAAATGGGTTGAACATGTGAATGTCATCCTTCAGAGATTTTTGGTGGAGACAGAACATGAGAAGCATCTGTCCCCAGTGAGCCCACCAGCAAGTATGTCCAAAGAAGTCTAGCCACAAAAGATACAAATACAGGGTGAGTGCCAGGAATACACTCACTCGCAAGGTCTCTAGGAGACAGGCAACAAGCCATAGGTATTCTTAAAGAGCTCACAGACTAAGTCCCTGAATTCATCAAGATATTAATGGCCTTTTGATTACCTGCCTCTGGTTAACTGACTTAAAAACCAAAGAGAAAATCTTCGGTGTCCCAGGCATAAGGTAGATGAGCTCCCCAAGAAGGACTGAGGTCAGATCGATAATGTAGGACCCCCTGGGCAAGGTTCCATCAGCCTCAGGGAGAAACTGGAGGCCACCGGATACTTCTATACTTAGAGGGCAAAGCTGAGACATGGCCTGGCTCAGCGAGTGCAGAGCATCCTTATTTTTAATAATTCAGCCTACTAAAAACAATTAATCCTAGGTAAGGTGATAAAGTAGAAATGACCATCATATTTTATAAAAATAAATCTGTCGTAGTTTGGGAGTATTGGGGTGGAGGGATGCAGGGAAAGGACAAAAACCAAAACAGAACCGAAAACCTATACCTGTTAAGTCACAGGAAGAAAGAATGGCAGAAGACACATCCATTAGGAAGAACTTGGTGTCAAAAGAGCAAAAAGTCAAAATGCTAATTTAACCCAAATGCGTAAGCATTGTATAAAGTAGGTGGCCTGCAGTATTGCTGGATATTGAGGAACATGTGTTGAAACCTGTGAGCAAGATGCAAACGAAACCTTATTTATTGCTCACTTCAAATAACCTAAACTCAGATGACTAAAAGGACTCTCAGATGGTTACTTAACCCTAGTTTCTGGGGCGCCTGGGTGGCTCAGTCGGTTAAGCATTTGCCTTGGGCTCAGGTCATGATCCCAGGGTGCTGGGATCGAGCCCCATGTTGGGTTCTCTGCTCAGCGGGAGCCTGCTTCTCCCTCTCCCTGCCACTCCCCCTGCTTGTACTCTCTCTGTGTCAAATAAATAAATAAAGTCTTAAAAAAAAAAAAAAAACCAAGCCTAGTTTCTGAATCCCAGCAAGACAGAACCCGAGTTACTCCATGCCAACAACTGTCCACTCATTTAAAGACCCATCGGCCAGGTGGGGCTTGATCCTGCATGAGCTGTGCAGGGACCTGACCCAGCGCCCGAGCACATGCCCACACAGAGGATGAGAAAACTGGGGTCTGAGAGAATTTACAGAAGGTTTCCAACAGGTCGTTGGGCGGGTGGGGGGCAGGGGGCTGGAGGTCGGTACTCTGGAGGACTGTCAAAACTCCTTGCCCCAGGAGGCAAAGCTCAGGGAAGAAAGTATGAAGAAGAAAAGGCAATCAGCCATTTTAACTTTGGCAGAGTTTTATCATCAATAATAAGGGAATTTCAACTGGGAGTTTACAGAATTTATCAAGACCGGTCTGTTCACCAATCTCCAGCCCTGAGGGCATTACGACATTATAGAGCAACCATCTCACTAATGCGGCCAGGGTTGCCAGGGCGGTTTTTTCATGGCGGGGAGGAGGACTGAGGGGCAAGCGAAGGTAACACGCAGTCACCACGCGGGTGGAGCCCAGACAAGGGGGCGGCTGAAAACACCCGCGGGTCGTTTCGAGACTACAAGACGATACTCCTCACCACCCCAATCACAAACCGTTCTTCTGGCCCAGAGAGGGCAGAGACGAAAATCAGGCCCTCCTTCTCCAGCAGATAAAGCAAAAAACTAACGCGAGCCCCCGAGCATCACCTGTCCCGGCCATCTGTGTTGTACCGACCACTCCACGGAGCCTCTTCTGTCACAACTCACTTCTCTAATAAAGGGAAAAATTACTCCAAAGTGATCACCTAGTTCGGGAGACCAAGAATAAGATGATGTGTCTTCAGTATCCTATTCTTAGCCATTTCAGTGTAGAGAACAGGCAGCTTCCACGAAAGAATTTTATGGAAAATATGCTCTCAGTTAAAAACAAAAACAAAAGCAACTTAGCAGGGTGTTCCCTCAACACTGGAAAATTCTATTCCTCAAGACCTGGCTTCAAGTTTCACAAAAAAACATCCCTAAGTACACCCCAGGCAGAACTCTTCCTTCTCTGAATAATGAGGGCTCTTATACTCCCAGCCAGGCAATTCTGCACCAAATTATATGCGATTCTGTACTGTTTGCTAAAATTATATATGGTCTTGCGCTGTCTGCTAATTGTTTCATGTGTACAAATGCCTTTTCTTCCCCAATAAAATGAATAAATTACTTAAGAAGAAGGCTCAATTTTCTTCTTCAATTGTCTGTTCCTCCTGAGCATCAACAGACGGCTAATGCACACGCCTGAGAAACCTCCCCTAGGGAAGGGGGACTTGGACAGAGGGCTGTGGGCTTTCTATGGGTGGGGGATACCACCCCATCCCTTCACCAGCACCCTGTGACTCTCACCCAGCCTACTGCCAGCTCAAAGTCCTGTACCCCTACCCACCACGAGTCCTCACTAGTCCTTGGCAGGCCCCGCTGCCTGGCACCCTCCCACCACTGCTCTCGAGAGGCAAAAGTAGCTCACACAAGACCATACAACTCGGCTGGTGCCCTCATTTAATCAGGCTGCTGCGAGTGGTTGGCCAAATGCAATAAGGGCATGACTGAGAGACTGTGGGAGTTTAATATAAAAAAATTAATAAAAAAAAAAGGGAAGGAGAAAGGGTCTACCTTTTAATAGGGCCCTAATTACCCAACTCATAGGATCAGCCCAAGTGAGATGGGAGTTTATTTCAGGTTTTTTTTTAATTATTGTTTTTTTTATATATATATAAATTGCTGCTATGTGTTTTCTTTCCTCTGAGCAATTATGTAGCAAGTACGTAAAGAGGGGAAAAAATATTAATTAAATATAAGGTAATTGTAGAGTTGGCCTGGAGAGAATGAGTCTGAACTCTGGACAATCACAGGCTACTAGGGTTTGAAGACTGCTCGGGGCCTCCCAGAAAAGAAAGAAATGAAAATACAACCAAACAACAAGCAGATGCAGAGTACAGCAGGAAAAGAGCAGCATCCAGAAACGTTAGCACAGCAAAGGGGCTGCCGGGCTCCAAATACCCAGAAATCAGCAAGGCTGCCGTTGCTTAGGGCTCGCTGCTAGAAAGAACCCCCAAGAGTTTACCCAATCATGCTGCAAAAAGAAGCACCAGTCAGCTCTGCCGGGGATCAGCAGTAAAGTCAGTAGATAAAAATGTAAAAGGAGGGCGCCTGGGTGGCTCAGATGGTTGGGCGTCTGCCTTCGGCTCAGGTCATGATCCCAGGGTCCTGGGATCGAGTCCCGCATCGGGCTCCCTGCTCCTTGGGAGCCTGCTTCTCCCTCTGCTTCTCTCTCTCTCTCTCTCCCCGTCTCTCATGAATAAATGAATAAATAAAATCTTTAAAAAAAAAAATGTAAAAGGAGACCGAGGAGGTAAAGGGCTGCAGAGGACTACAGCATTCAATTTGAACTTTAGTCCGAAACTAACCACAACTCCAGCCTGCAGGGCACTGACAGGCCCCAGGGGAACACTCCAGCTCCCTAGCTAAGGGCCTGGCAAAGCAAAGTCCTTCTGAAGCCTCTGGCTTTCCCACCACCCTGACCTCCAGGACAAACCCGGGCAATACCAAGAGTGAAACGAAGCCACTGTGGGGTGTGGTGGGAAGGGAGCTGGACTTGGTAACACTTGGTAACAGTGGGTGTCACAGAAGACAACCACACTTCCCTGAAACAGCCCCAGCAGGGCTTACGTCACCCTGGTCTTTCAGCCTCAGCCAAATCCAACTCACCTTCTGCCTTGGAAAGCCTGAGTACGGGCTAGAATTCAGGCCTGTTCACGCCAGCTAAGGACCTCACATCACCTCCTCCCACTACTACCGGAGGAGAAGCAAGAAAACCAAACCTGGGAAACCAAAACTGGGCGGTGCATCCCTGAGCTTGCTATCACCATCCAAACAAAGACAAAGCTCTAAAAGCTGGCCCTCCATAAAACTTATCTGGTTAGTGCACAACAGGTCTTGCTACTCAACAAACAGAATTTGCAGTAGGCCCTGAAATGCAAGCTAGGATGAAAATCGGGGGTGCTGGCAGGGACTGGGGCTCAGACCACCAAAGCAAAAGCACTTCATGAAGAAAGTTACCTTCAGTACTCAGGAGGCCGCTGCCCTGTCAATACTAAAAGCAGGTAATATTGGTACGAGCATCACAAATTACCGACCAGGCAAAAACAGAACTCCCTGCCTTACCTGTTCCTCAAAGGCCACCTGACAGCGCTCTCACCCTGAAGGGCAAAATGGCTATTTCAGACAATCAAGTAGCAACTTGGTCCCAACCCCACCTCCGAAGGGTTCAAGCAACCCACTGATTACTACTGATCAACAACAAACAAAGTGGTGCGTCAAGCCCTGAGGTAGATGCTCTCTGTTTCAGAAAAGACCAGGCTTTACTAAGGAGGGAGCCCACTAACCCTGCATGCCAGAAAAGAAGTCAGAAATCAAAGGTCATTAAGTTAGTCTCCACACAGCACTTACTTTTGAAGAGACACTAATGATGCAAAACTATAGGATCCTAGGATTTCACACACTCACACAGTATTTTAATGATTAGAAAATGATACTATATATCTTGGGTACTTACCAGAGGCTCTCGAGGCACCACATTTTCACTTCCTGGAGTAGAGCTTGGCTGCAAAGAAAAACAGAAACAAAAAATAAGATCACAGTGCCACCCAATGGACGTCAAAAAAACAAAGACACTCCATTCTCAAACAACACACACCAACACCTAGTCCTCTTATTTCTCACCAGCTTCTCAGACTGTAGAGTGTTCCACGGTGGGCTGCCTGTAAGAAGTGGCCCGCCTGTAAGAAGTGGCCCAGCCACGGAGTCTGAATTTGCCGGTAAACATGAAGACACTGCTTCTGGATTCACTGCCATAGCACATCAAGGAGAAGGCTAGGTTTGGCTTAGGAGGGCCCGAGATCAGCAGCTGAGCAGCAAGGGCTGGGGACCATCACAAGATCCACAGGAATAGCGAAGTCCAGAGGAAAGGTTTCATGTGAGAGCAAAATTTCCCTTTTGCCACCTTCCCACCAACTGATGGGGAAAAGCAGAGCCGAAGTGGAAAACCAGATCCAGCCACAAGGGGGCCCCAGGTGCCCACACTCTGGATTTTCTCCAGGCATCTACTTGGAACCAGGAAGCAAAGAAACTATGGACACTGGTTCCGATTTATCACCTGTCACTGAGGACAACAATCCCCAATACTAAGGAAGCTTGAATCTGTTGTGTAAATAAGGCAGTGACAGGCCGAAAGACCAACCAGCAGGCAGGGAGCATGTGGCCCACCGGCCTGGCTCCAGTCTGTCACCCTCTCCTCTCTCTGGAGCTCACATTTGCCTTCAACCCTTGGCTGATGATCTGGCCAAATTTAGAGAAAGGGAGAGACAGAGACAGACAGACTCGGAGGAAACTCACAAATCTCCAAAAGAATAGAACAAGCAGTTTGAGAGAGTTATGATTAGTTTACTGTTACTGATGTTCAAGCCAATTTCCAATTATCTACAGATAATATCCAGACAAGTGCAGCTAATCTGTGGGTCTCCGGAACCAGCCTCCAGCCTCCATACTCCTCCCAGTTTGTTCAGATAGCAAGTGCCAGGCCTCCGGGGGGGGGGGGGGGGGGGGCAAAGAAGGTGGGAGAGGAAAGAGTCCAGTCCACGGAGGGTTCCCAAAGATCTCCTCATGCCCCGTTGCCCCCGCATGGATGGCACACAGCACAGTGACAAGGACTCTGCTGGGAGAAGGACAATATCTCTTCATCTAAAGTCCCAGCACAAGGTCAGCCTAAACAAAACCAAGTGGAAAGTCTCAGGGAATCTGAGCTCGCGTTCCCTGCCTCCCTTCCCCTGCCCTGCTCGCTCCCTCCTAATGTTCCCAGCAGGCAGCACTGAGGGGCAGCAGGGATAACCCCCCACATTTAGATCTCTAGCCCAGACCCCCCTCGGAGTTCTCCATCCAGCCGCCTTCCAGCCTCCTCTGGACTCAACAAATTCCTCGGCAGATTCATAATCCCCTCCCGCGGCCACACATGCCCTCTTCCACCGTTCCCTGTCTGCAAGAACGGCACAACCTTCCACCAAAATACACAAACTGGAGTCCAAAGGACCATTCTGGACAGCTCTTTCTCTCCCACTCACCAGAGCTAACACAATTATCAAGTCCTGCCAACATTCCTTCCTAAATATCCATGGAATCAGTCCATCCACTTCTCTCTACTTCTACTGCCATCACTTGGGTCAAGGCTTCCAAAAATCTCCTCTCTGGACCACTGCCAAGAGCCTTCGCATCGGTTCACCCACATCCATGCTGGCTTTCTTCTAATTCATTTTCCACACTGCAAACAGACTATCATTTCAAAACGGTAGTAATCAGATCTCACCCTTGCCCACCCCAGTAAACTTCTACAACAACAGCTCTAATACAGAAAACCCTCTCAACATGGCCACAAGGCCTTGAGTCCACTGACTAATTCAGGTGTGTGTGACGCCACACTGCCCGGCTCTGCCCACCAGACACCCGGGCCTTTGCACATGCTATCCCTGCCCACACCTCTGACAGTTTAACTCGTCCTTCAGATTTCAGCTATGTCACTTCCTTGGGGAAGCATTTCTTCTCTGACATCCAAAACAGGGTGAACTCTCCCTAATCTATACTAACACCATCCATCTCTCTTCCAAGGACTGAGCAGAACTGCAACTTTACCTGTGTGATTATCTGACTGAGGTCTGTGTCCCTCACCAGATTATGAACTCCCCAGGGGCAGAAACTGTGTGATTCCTGCATCCCTGGGGCTTAGGACAGTATCAGGCACGGATCAGGCCTTCCACAGACATCTGCTGAATGAATGAAAGGCAACAACGAATTAAACAATGGTTCTTACTCAACTGAATGGATTATAGACTCAAGTTCATTATCTTCCTGAGGGTTTCCTTCACTCCACTTGGCAAATACGGAATGCTAACATTTATCTAGCTCTTTCTTCATTTAGTTCTACAATAAATTCTGAAATTATTGCTGATGAGAAACTGAGGCAAAGGAGGTTAAACAACGTGGCTGTGATGACTCAGCCAGTAACTGGGACTAACAGGATTTGAAACATTCTACTTAAAATCATAAGAGTTTTAGACCACATTTCATTACGCAACACTCTTAATGCTACCCCTCAAATAATAATGTGGGTTATTTGACTCAACAAAACTAACTCAAACAGCTTTAATACTTAGGAAGCCTCATTCTGCCTTAACCCAAAGTTCTCTTCTTCCTGAAATACAACTAATCAGTATGAATCATTATCACCAAGGAACCTCCCTTAAGATTAGTTCATCTCTTGAATAGCCAGTATTTGCCCGAGGGAAAATAGTACATAGTACTAAGGAAGTCTCTTTCATCATATACCCTTTTGTACCTTTTTAAACTGTAAGCCACAGAAGTGAACTCTGCTTAAAAAATAGAATATTAAAATTTTCAAAAAGAAAGCTGCTCTCTCTTTCCAACACTCCCCTCTTCCTTGGGGGACCCACCACTGATGCTGGTTCCTTATGGATTCTTCCAGGGACATTCAGAGCATTTAAGAACCCATACACGTATGTATACCTCCATCAAGGAATCTGAATAGTGACACTCTCCAAACTCCTCAAGTCTTGACTTCCAGAGCCTTCCTCAGCACACCAAAGCCAGGAGTCCAAGCCCAGCCTGAGGGCTGCTAAGAGGAGCAAGATTTCCCCACACCCTGTTTGAACTCACAGTGCTACTGAGGTCTGTCAGACTGTATCAGTGAGCTCACAGAGGACCTCTCACCAATCTGGGAATTGCCCAACACTGATTATATTCTAGATGATTCTCCAGCTCATTTTGGAAGATCTGCAGTCTAAAATGGACCATCCCCCATTTCTCATCTCAATGTTCTTTAGAAAGTGGTTTCTTGATGACTACAACAGCCTTCATCCTTACTACTCTCCACACTGATTTCCTTGATAATACCATCTGAAATTCTTCGTTCAATAACTAGTTTACTACCCCACTAGATTTTAAGCTCCCTAAAGGCAGACACTTTACCATCTTACTGAAGGCTGATCTTCGGCACTTAAAAGAGCACTGGTACCAAATAAATATGATCTTAAGCTTTTTTTAACTAAAAAAAAAAAAAATTAAAACAAAGCAATCACTTCATACACAAATACATAAAGGAAGCAAGTAGAAGACCACAGCAGGACGTGCCCATCTTGGAACATTTCATCTACAACTTAACACAAACCTGGCCTACTCCCCAGTGCAGTGTTGTGGTCCAATGGTTCTCAACCCCAGAGCAGAATCACCCCCCCACACAACACCCCCTAGAGGGGCATTTGAAACTGTCGGGGGCGGGGGGGGGTGGTTTCTGTGGTCACAATGACCAGGGGATCTCACTGGCATTTAGAAGGCAGAGGCCTGGGAGGCTCTATGTCCAGCACTGCATGCAGTGAACAACTGTTCCTTCCAAACACCAACAGGACCCCTTGGAGAATGCTGACCATTCTGCTTCCTCATGCTGAGGGGAAGCACAGACCCCCATCTTTAACATGCAGCATTAGTTGTCGCTTCAAAGGGCAAAGGTCTGAGCAGCCAACTGCTTGTCAGAAGCTCAGTCCCCCAGCCCGCGGGTCCGTCCAGCTCACCAGCCCAGCTTTTATGAAAGCCCAACACTTCTCAAACACCTGCCCCTGCATCGACCCCTTTTAAGTGGTCAAATCTATTTTCTGGCTTGAGACAAATCTCTACAAATTAAATTCCACCTTGATCCTGGAAATTTTGACAGGGCGGTCTTGACTTCAAAAATAACAATAACTTGGGCGCCTGGGTGGCTCAGTCATTAAGCGTCTGCCTTCAGCTCAGGTCATGATCCCAGAGTCCTGGGATCGAGCCCCGCATCAGGCTCCCTGCTCCGCGGGAAGCCTGCCTCTCCCCCTCCCACTCCTGCTGCTTGTGTTCCCTCTCGCTGTGTCTCTCTCTGTCAAGTAAATAAAATCTTTTAAAAAAATAAATAAAATGAAATAAAATAAAAAATAAAAAATAAAAAACAAACAGACAAAAAAAGACCACAGTGGCACAGAGAAATGTTCCCAGTTTGATAGGCACAGAGGTGCTCTCACTCCTGCTGCCAGGCGCTGACCTCCCCCAGCCAGAAGGTGTGCCCAAGTGCTGACCTTGAGGCACAGCAAAGACCAACGGCACACGCAGCTCAGGTCGGAGCACCTGGCAGAACATACCGTCCCACCCCTGCCACGGGGCTCTGTCCTACACCGGTCTGGCCTATAGTTCTTTGCAGAGAAGAAGAAGGTTCAATTCAACAATTATTTTTTGAGAGGCACTGGCACAGAGGCAAGTGCATGAACTTGGAACCTGTAACTGAGTGACTGTGGGTACACTGTTCAACCTCCCTGAACCTCAGTCTCCCCACCTGTGGGAATAATGGGAAAAATACCACCACCTCACGTCCAGGCTGAGATGAGATGATAGAAGTTCTATCCTCTCGCCCCTCTGCTCAGAATCAACCAATAGACTTCTGCTCTGTCTGTGATGGAGTAATTGGGACCAGATTTAACCTCCCACCATGAACAATTAGAAAACTAAACAAACACATGACACCACTGTTTGTACACACTGGACAGTAGTAATTCCTGACAGAACAGAAACAAATGATACGAGCCCTAAGGTCACTCTGGTTTTCTGCCAAGAGGCATGTTTCAGACTAAGAAGGGGGGCGGGCGGATCCCAACAGAGCATGGCGGTCTCTTGCTGAGTTGAGGAAACAGAGATTAGGGTTCAGGGAGGCTAAAGCAGCTGAAAGTTGCAGGACAGAGTTCCAGACAGCAGAGGGCTACGCCAAAAGAAAGCTCCAGAAATCTGCACAGAGGTTCCCTTACGTCTTTGCTGCACAGTAAAATGTGTGCACACACAGAGTGAAACTCCACAAGGCTGAGAAACAGCAATGAAGAAGCCGTGAGGTGAATGGCTCCCAGAGGTGGGGTGTCCTCACTGCTCAGTCAGAGCACTCAGTAGAGACTGGAAGGGCCACATCCTGGTAGGGGAAGGGCAGGTTATTCCTAGGGTAAAGGCCACCCTAGACCCACCCTAACAAAGCTTAAAAATGGGACTTGATGGAATCAAAACGAACCAAAAGTAACTTAACTACTCACCAGAACAAATCTCAACACTCTTCAAAGTAAGATCACAAAATTCAGACCCTCGACAATGTAAAATTCACAGTAGCCAGCACCCAATCAATAACCTCAAAGATGTCAAGAAGCAGGGAAGTGTGATCCATAATAACAAGAAAAATTAGAAGAAATCATTCACAGACAAAACAACATTAAGACAGGTGTTACAGGGGCACCTGGGTGGCTCAGTTGTTAAGCGTCTGCCTTCGGCTCAGGTCATGATCCCAGGGTCCCGGAATCGAGCCCCATGTTGGGCTCCCTGCTCGGCGGGAAGCCTGCTTCTCCCTCTCCCACTCCCCCTACTTGTGTTTCCTCTCTCGCTGTGTCTGTCAGATAAATCAAAATCTTTAAAAAAAAAAAAAAAGACAGGTGTTATAACCTTATTCAAGAACTTAATGCAATTTTAAAAAATACATACACTGCATCATTATGTTCCACACCTGAAACTAATATAACATATGTCAATTATGCCCAATAAAAAGAAAATTCAAAGGAAAACAGGATCATAGTAAGGAGAGAAATATATTGCACAAAAAGAAAGTAGAACTTCTAGAGATGAAAATATACTATCTGAAATAAAAATTTCACCAAATGGGAGTGACAGTAGAGTAGATATTGCAGAAGAAAAGGTAAGTGCACTTGAAGATACAGCAACAGATACTGACCAAAACGAAGGACAAAGAAAAAAAAGAAAAAGAACGAAAAATATTTGAAGAAATAATAGCTGAAAATTTTCCAAGTTTGGTGAAAACTACAAACTCCCAAATCCAAGAAGCTCACAAATCCAAAGCAAACACAAAAGCATTCTAAGGCACTACACAATCAAACTGCTAAAAACCCATGAAAAGGGGGAAATCTCACAAGCAGCCAGAAAAAGAGAACCATTACCTACAAATATTAATCAAGACTAAGAATGACTTCAGACTTCTGATCATAAGATATGCAAGCCAAATAAAAAATATAATAGCATTGTATCTTTAAAATGCCTGTGAGGGTAAAACCTGTCAGCCTAGAATTCTATATCCAGTGAAAATATATTTCAAAAAGAAATACAAAATAAAATATGTGCTTCCTTCAGCAGCACATATACTAAAATCGGAACAACACAGAGAAGATTAGCATGGCGCATGGCCCCTGCACAAAGATGACATGCAAATTTACAAAGCATTCCATGTTTTTTGTAACGTGTAGAATTTTTCACTTATTTCTTTCCTCCTATTTTGGGTTTCATTTGCTTTTTATTTCTCTAGCATATTTTCTAAAGTTAGTATGGTACTCAAAATGTTACTTCCTTCCCAGCACTGCTTTGGTTGCATTCCACAAATTTAAATTATATTGTTTTCATTTTTGTTCAGCTCAGAATATTTTACTTCCCCTATGATTTCTTCTTTCACCCATAATTCAGAAATCCATTGTTTAATTTCCAAACATTTGGGATTTTTCCAGATTTCTTTTCTATTATCAATTTCTAGTTTATTTATTTATTTATTTTTATTTTTTAAAGAGTCTACTTGAGATTCTCTCTCCCTCTCCCTCTGCCCTCCCCCTGCTCATGTGCTCTCTCTCGCTCTCTCTCAAAATAAATAAAATCTTTGAAAATAAATAAATAAATAATAAAAAATTAAAAAGAAATTATGTAATGAAACTTAAAAAAGAAAATTCTAGGCCCAGGTGGCTTCACTGGTGAATTCTAGGAAACATTTAAGGAAAAAGTAATGCCAATCTTATACAAACTATTTCAGAAAAAAGAAAAAAACAGTAAAATTTCCCAACTCATTTTATGAGACCAACATTACCTTAATACCAAAATTAGACAAAGATTTCACAGACACACACAAAAGAAACCTACAAATCAATACCTCTCTTAAACATAAATGAAGAAACCCTTAACAAAATACTAACAAACCAAATCCAGCAATATATAAAATGGATAATACTTCATAACCAAGTGGAATTTATCCAACAAAGTTGGTTTGACATTTAAAAATCAATCAACACGAATCATCATATTAATAAAGAAAACAACAGGATCAACAGATAGCAAAAAGAGCACTTGACAACATAATTTTTTCAAAAACACTCAAAAAATTTAAAAGTTGAAAAAAAATTAAATCTCCTCCATTTGATAAAGGGCACCTTCAAAAAAACCTAAGATGGAGGGGCGCCTGGATGGCTCAGTCGGTTAGGCATCTGCCTCTGGCTCGGGTCATGATCCCAGGAGTCCAGCATGGGGCTCCTTGCTCAGCGGGGAGTCTGTTTCTCCCTCTGCCCCTCCCGCCTGCTTGTGCTCTCTAATAAATAAATAAAATCTTGAAAAAAAAATAAATGTGAACACTGAATTTTCTCCTAAGATCAAGAATAAGGCAAGAATGTCTATTCTCAATATTCCTCTTAACATTGTATGAGAAGTCCTAGAGAGCACATAAATTGGAAAGCAGTAAGTAAAGCTATCTTCATTTGCAGATGACAGGATCATCTACAAAGAAATCACACAATCTACAAAAAGAGCTATTAGAATTATAAGTGAGTGTAACACAGTTACAGATAGGAGGCCAACATACAAACTCAATTTTATTTATTTTTTTATCATGGTAAGTGCACTCTTTAATCCCCATCACCTATTTCACCCATCCCCCCACCCACCTCCCCTCTGGCAACTTTCAGTCTGTTCTCTATAGTTAAGAACGTTTCTTGGTTTGTCTCTCTTTTTTTTTTCCTTTGCTCATTTGTTTCTTAAATTCCACATATGAGTGAAATCATATGGTATTTCATATGGTATTTGTCTTTCTCCAACTTATTTCACTTAGCATTATACTCTCTAGCTCTACCTATGTTGATGCAAATGGCAAGATTTCATTACTTTTTATGGCTGAATAATATTCCATTATATTCATATATGAGATAGACACACACACACACATATATATCTCACATCTTCTTTATTCATTCATCTATCAGCGGACATTTGGGCTGTTTCCATAGTATGACTATTGTAAACAATGACACAATTTTATTTTATTTCTATATACTAGCATTCAATGATTAAAAATGAAATTTTAACATGACATCCATAAACAGCATGCCAAAATATGAAATATTTAGAGAGAAATTTAACAAAATGTGTACATGACCTACAAACTTAAAGCTACAAAACACTAGTGAGAAAAATAAGACAACCTAAATGAGACACATATCATGTTAATGAATTAGAAGATCAATATTGCCAAGATGTCAATTCTCCCCCAAATTGATCTATAGATCCCACACAATCCCAATAAAAATCCCACCAAGCTTTTTTGTAAGAATTGATAAACTGATTCTAAAATTTGTATGGAGGGGCACCTGGGTGGCTCAGTCGTTCAGCGTCTGCCTTCGGCTCAGGTCATGATCCCAGGGTCCTGGGATCGAGCCCCGCATCAGGCTCCCTGCTCCATGGGAAGTCTGCTTCTCCCTCTCCCACTCCCCCTGCTTGTGTTCCCTCTCTCCCTGTGTCTCTCTCTATCAAATAAATAAATAAAATCTGTAAAAAAAAAAAAAAAAAAAAAAAAAAAGCATCTGCCTTCAGCTCAGGTCATGATCCCAGGGTCCTGGGATTGAGCCCCACATCGAGCTCCCTGCTCGGTGGGAAGCCTGCTTCTCCCTCTCCCACTTCCCTTGCTTGTGTTCCCTCTCTCGCTGTCTCTCTCTCTGTCAAATAAATAAATAAAATCTTTAAAAAATAAAAAATAAAATAAAATAAAATAAAATTTGTATGGAAATGCAAAGGACCATAGCTAAAACAATTCTGAAAAACAATAAAGTGAAAAGACATTACACTACCTGATTTTAAGATTTACTATAAATCTATAGCAATCAAAACAGTATTTCATGGGGCACCTGGGTGGCTCAGTCGTTAGGTGTCTGCCTTCGGCTCCAGTCATGATCCCAGGGTCCTGGGATCGAGCCCCACATCGGGCTCTCTGCTCAGCAGGAAGCCTGCTTCTCCCTCTCCCACTCCCCCTGCTTGTGTTCCCTCTCTCACTGTCTCTCTCTCTGTCAAATAAATAAAATCTTAAAAAAAACAGTATTTCATTTGCATTAGGATAGACAGAGAGATAAATGAAACAAAATAGAGCTCAGAAACTGACCTATGTATATACAGTTTTTTAAATTTTTTTTAAAGATTTATTTATTTATTTGAGGGAGAGACAGCACGAGTAGGGTGAGGGGCAGAGGGAGAAGGAGACTCCCTGCCGAGCAGGGAGCCCAATGTGGGGCTCGATCCCAGAACTCCGGGATCACAACATGAGCTGAAGGCAGACACCTAACCAACTGAGCCACCCAAGCACCCCCAATTTTTTAATTTTTGACAAAGGTGGCAATTCAATGGAGAAAGGTTAACCTGTTCAACAAATGATGCTGGAATAAGTCATATCCATATGGGGGGAAAAAAGGAATACCAGCCTCTACCAATAAGCACATGAAAAGATCCTAATGTTATTAGTCATCACAAAAATGCAAATTAAAACCACAAGGAAATACCACTACACACTCAGTAGAATGGCTAAAATTAAAAAGACACAATGCCAAGTGTGGGTGTGGATGTAGGACAAGTGGAATGTTCATATACTGCTGGTGAGAATAAAAAATAGTACAACTTTGCAGAAACACTTTGTTTATAAGACTAAACATATACTGGGGCACCTGGGTGGCTCAGTCGTTAAACGTCTGCCTTCAGCTCATGATCCCGGGGTCCTGGGATCGAGCCCCACATCAGGCTCCCTGCTCAGCGGGAAGCCTGCTTTTCTCCCTCTCCCACTCCCCCTGCTTGTGTTCCCTCTCTCGCTGTGTCTCTCTCTCTGTCAAATAAATAAAATCTATTAAAAAAAAAAAAAGACTAAACATATACTTACCATATGACCCAGCAATTCCACTCATAAGTATTTACCAAAAAAAATGAAAACATATCTCTTCACAATACATGAGTATTTATAGTAGCCCCAAACTAGAACCAATCATGTGGGGAACAGACTCTAAGGTGACTCCCAGGATCCCCACCTCCTAGTATTCATGCCTTGTGTGGTCCCATTGAGTGTGACTTGCTTCTGACCAACAGGACATGGTAAATATGACAGGATGAATGTAATTACATGTATGTGGTTACATTATGTAAGACTGTAATGTCTATTTTGCTAAGGGACTCTCTTCCTTACTAGCTTTGAGGAAGCCAAGTGACCATGTTAGGAAGACCTCTGTGGCAAAAAAAAATGAGGGTAGCCTCTGGCTGACTGCCAATAACAAACTGAGGTACTCATTCTGCAGGCCATAAGGAACTAAATGCTGCCAACAGCCACATGAGCTAGGAAGCAGATCCTTCCCCAGTCAAGACCCAGATGAGATCACAGCCCCAGCAGACACCTTGATTTCTTGCCTTGTCAGACTCAGCTAAACTGTGTCCTTACAGAAACTGAAACAAAAAATGTGTGCTCTTTTTGGTAATTTGTGTAAATGTGTTGTAATACTGTTATGCCGCAATAGATAATCAACAGAATCCAAATGTCCATAAATTGGTGAACAGATCAACAAATTGTGGTATATCTATACAAGAGAATATTACACACTAAGAGAAAGCAATGAATTACTGATACAACAATGTAAGTTTCACAAACATTACTCTGAGCAAAAGAAGTGAGACACAAAAGAATACATACATTATGAATTCATTCATATGTAATTCTAGGGAAGACGAATATAACCAATAGCAACAGAAAGCAGTTCAGATTTCCTGAGGCCAAAGGCTAGGATTTACTGAGGCATAAGGGAACACTGAGGAAAACTGAAATTGTTTTGATCTTGGTTGTGGTGGTGGTTACACAGGTATGTACATTTGTAAAAACTCATTAAACTGACCACAACACACCTATTAGAATTCCACAGTAAAGTTTTTGGCCATAAGGACTTTGTCGCTCAATAAGCTATTAAATTAATCTATGGATTTTAAGTTAGGATAGAGGCAACCTTTAGGGGGTTGGACAGTGACAGGAGGGATATTAGGGGGGCTTCTGAGGTCCTGGTAATGTTTGATTTCTTAATATAAGTACTGGTTACACAAGTATGTTCACTCTGTGAAAATTCACCAGGCTGGACACATAATTTGTGTGCTTTCTGGGTATATGTTAAACTTCAGTTAAAAAAAAGAAAGAGAAAAAATTTAAAGACTAGGGGATCATTCTGGATTAAAGCACACTAAAGAGAAAAATCAATGCAATCCCTATTTTTTTTTTTTTTATTTGACAGAGAGAGACACAGCAGAAGAGGGAACACAAGCAGGGGGAGTGGGAGAGGGAGAAGCAGGCTTCCCGTCGAGCAGGGAGCCCAATGCGGGGCTCGATCCCAGGACACTGGGATCATGACCTGAGCCAAAGGCAGACGCTTAATGACTGAGCCACCCAGGTGCCCCTGTAATCCCTATTTCTTGAATGGATTTGGATTTTTCTTAATTGGGAGAATATGAATGTGGACTGTATTATTAAATAGTATTTTATCAATACTGAATTTCTTGTATGATAATGGTATTACGGTTATATAAGAGAATAACCTCACTCTTAGGACACTCTTAAAGGAAAACCCTGAACGCTGGTGTTTATCTTAGCTGTCCTAGAATGAAACACCGTGATGTCTGTAACTCACTCTCAAATCTTTAAAAAAATACATGTAAAGAGACAGAAATAAAGCAAATTCAGCAAAATGTAAACAGTGTATCTTGATGTTTTTATAAGAGTTTTACAAGAGTTCTCTGTATTATTTTTCCAACATTTCTAAAGGTTGGAAAATTTTCAAAATAGAAAAAAGTTGAGGGGGGAAATATCTCGTTTGAACTACTGTTATTCAAGAGTTCACAGACTTCCAAAGCTGCCCATAGATTCTTGGAGAAGGAAACGAACACTCATTGAACACTGCGCAGCAGAGGCTCTTTACGTCCACGATTTCAGTCAACCCTCAGAACAACCCTGGGGTAATTATTATTTTACAAAGGGGAAAACAGGGTCAGAGAGGTGGAGTGACACGTCCAATAGCAAGTGAGTGCTGGAGTTCAAGGTCTGTCAGGACACAAGGCCACACTCTTCTAGTCCTTAATGTCTTCGCTGTGTTCTTTTCCCTTCCCTGCTTCTGCGTTTTCTCAATCCCCAATGTACTATATCCAGGGAATCTCAACAGATTTGAAATCTCTGTTCCGTAATATAGTCAATATTGAATAAGCACTAAATAATCAGACTGAACCACACTTTTGCTCTTCATTGAAGATAACTGGTGGAGAAGTACAGAAATAGGGATAACAGCTCCCATTCCTATGGGCCATACCATGTCCAGACTACAAGGGCCTCTCCTAAGAGATCAACCACGCAAACAAGGGTAACATGGGGAAAACAGAACAAGGAGAGGAAGCAATGCATGTGATTTCTAACTCCAACAGACCATCTTGAAGAAAAACTAAAAAGAACACCATGATGAATAAAGCAAGTATGTCACTGACATCTAAAAGTCACAAAGGACAGCTAAGATAAACACCAGCATTCAGGGTTTTCCTTTAAATTGGAAGGAAATTACTCGAGAACAAATAAAAGAACAACTTTAGTGGGCTGGTAGTCAATATGTGAAAAATCATACCCCCCAAAAAAACATTATAATAAGGCCTGAAGAAAGATTTCTCGTTTGTGAGTGGAAATCCAGAATTTAATGAATGCAATAATAACAGATAACACACTATGTCAGGCACTGTTCTAAAATTAAGTTAATTTAGGGGCGCCTGGGTGGCTCAGATGGTTAAGCATCTGCCTTCCACTCAGGTCATGATCCCAGGGTCCTGGGATTGAGCCCCGCATCGGGCTCCCTGCTCAGCGGGGGCCTGCTTCTCCCCCTCCCTCTGCTTCTCCCCCTGCTCATGTTCTCTCTCTCTCTCTCTGTGTCTCGAATGAATAAATGAAAATTAATTAATTAATTAATTAAAATTAAGTTAATTTAGGAGTGCCTAGGTGGTTCAATTGGTTAAGTGTTCGACTGACTCTTGGTTTGGGCTCAGGTCATGATCTCAGGGTCGTGGAATCAAGCCCCCATCAGGCTCCACGCTCAGCAGGGAGTCTGCTTGAGACTCTTTCTCCCTCTCCCTCTGCCCCTCCCCTGATTGCACACACGCATGCACTCTCTCTTTTCAAATAAATAAATCTTTAAAATAAATAGAGTAAAATAAGTTAATTTACTTATCCTCAGAGAAATCCTACAAGATAGGCAATAGTATCATTCCTATTGTGCAGATGGAGAAACTAAAGCCAAAGAAGTCAAGTACCTTGTCCAAGATCACACAGCTCCAAGTAGTGGGGCTAGGATTCTAAACCAATAGGGATGGCTTTGGAGCCCATACCACTGTTCTACATTGCCTCTCAAAGGAAGAAAGGGTTGGCTATCACCCTGTATCTTTCAAAATGAGAGACTGAGGCTACAAGGCCAACCCACAGACCTTCTATGAAACAAATACTAACTCAGCCCCGAAGGCAAAATGAGTTCATTCTTACAGACCAGGTTCACGGGGAATTATCCAAATAGTTCTTTCAATTCCACTCTGCTTTGACTAGAGAAATGGGAAGCCAAGTAGATCAGGATTTGAAAATAAAATGACAAGCAACTGCTGAAGAGAGATGGTTCACTTAATAAGTGTGCATTTGCAGCTTATTGTTAAGACAGTGACAGAATTTGGCATGAAGAGCTCAAATTTTCCCAAAACTGCCAGCGTATTCTGATGCAATCCCAACTCTACCAGCTTTGGAAAGGAGGGCAAAAGAGAAGCAGAGCTGAAAACCAAACAAGTGCTGGCCAAACCCCCTCAAAGGACCTTAGATCCCTTCCACATGTACCGAGAGGACAATTTCCAGAACCAAGGGAATCCTTGGGCACTACAATGGCTCCAAGTGGCAAGCTTTTTAGTAACCTTCACAGCACTGACAAATTAAAAGTCCTAGAAGAATCAGGGATGGAAGGTACCTTTAATCCCAGGCTGTGGGCATTCCTAACATATAACAGTTCAGAAAAGTCCAGATTCTGAGGAGCCTCAGCATTTCCGCAAGCTAAGTGGGCTAAGGCAAGAAAGGAGGGCCCTGCCTCTGAGACACTCCCACAGTCCAGAATTTCTGACAGTGAGAAGGCCAGAATCAGTCCTAATTATTTCCCCTATTTTACAATCCAGATATCTTTCTGAATCACTCACTCTGCTAACAGAAGCTGGTCTGGGGAACACACAGCTCCTCTAAGCGCTATTCCTGTAACAGGCTTATCATGAAGAATAAAACAGTAAGAAACTTGAAGTAGTGTTCTTCTGCCAAGGAAGGAAGTGAAATACCAGTAGGCTGTGAAGTCTACAGGTGTTTCAAGGAGGTGAGAGATGAATGATGGAAGTCCCGACTGGAACCATTTTCTTCCTCCTCTCACTAATCCTAACTAAATTTAAGCATGTGTGGCTAAACTAGTGGAGCCACACACATCTGGGTTTAAATCCCGACCCAATCAGATACATGAATTCGGCCATGTCACAGACCTTTAGCATCCACTTCTGTGAAATGGCAGTTAATAACTGCCTGATTTTCACAAAGGTCGTAATGAGCACTAAAGGAGAGAGTTAACGTTAATTTGTCCCCAGCATGACAGCACACCCTCAGTAAATACAAGGTACCGCTTACCCCATCCACCTCACTCCAGCCCACCCCGCCTTTGAACTGCAAATCCTTTCATGGGCCTTATCATCTACTGCTTCCTGACAGCAGACGTACAGGCAAGACCACTGGTCCTCAAGGTCCCCTTAACGGAGCGGGATTTCGCTGAAAAGCTAGAGCGGAGTCCTCTGGCCGAGAAAACCAAACTCTGGGTAGCAAGGATGGATCCTCAACCAAAAGCCTGGTGGCGTCTGTTGTTTACAAGTGAGACCCCTTCCTACCAACGCACTGAGAGGATCCGAGTACATTTCCGACCCTCCAATTTGGCAGAGAAAGCACAAAGGTGACGAAGAGGCTGGCGTGGGGCCACTTCAGCGAGGCTGAGGCTGTGGGAGAGTGGGAACCCTGACAGATTCGGGGCCCTCCTGGGAGGGGACAACTGAAAACGATCGAGCCTCTCACCCATCTCTCCTCAAGCAGGGGCCCTTACAGCTCAGGGCTGAAGGCTTCTCAAGCGTCCTGCCACCGTCCCGGCCAAGCGCAAGTGGGGCCCGAGGGGCCCTCAGGCTGGAAGTGGGGGCCCACGGGCGCCCCGGGGCCCCGGCTCGGCAATGTGGTCTAAGAGGGGTCACCGGGGGAGGGGCCGGGCGGCGAGGACCTGAGGAGGGGCGGGGCCCAGGAGGGGGCAAGAGGTCCGGGCCACCGGCTGCGGAGGCTCAGGGACCCCGCCCGGCTTCCAGCCGCACGCCGAGCGCCCCCTCCAGCCAGGGTCCCCGCCACTACGGCGGAGCAGTCCCACTCCCCTTACCTGGCTCGGTTGCTCTGCCTGCTCCGAGGACGCCATCTTTCTGAGGCCTAACTAATCTATCGCCGCCGGGCGAGGCGTCTCCCAAGCGCCCTCGCTCTCGCTCACCAGCCCAGACCAAAGTAGCCGGAACGGAGCCGGTCGATGGCGGGCACGCAGGGAGCGGAGCGAACCCCCACGTCTGGGTCACCTCGCACTATTGCCAATTAGGTCTCCGCTGGCCAGGAAGATCCTAAGTCCGTCCTTTTTGCATTTTTAGATGTGTATTATTCTCACTGAATTAAATCTCTGCCCATCCCCAAGGGGCCTTGGGCACAGGCAGGGACTCGCTAAGTCTTTAATAAATGGGAAGAAACTTGGAAATTAATTAATTAATGGTTCGGTTCAGTACCATTTGTTGAGTACCTACTACTTGCCAGGCACTTTGGTAGTCGCCAGGAATAAAAAGATCCAAGACTCACCTCCTGCACACACAATTACAGCATCTTGGAGATAGGAGTCTGAAACGGTTTGCAGATCTATTAGGAGGACACTGAACGGGGCTTTTTGGAGAGGCTTCCACATTCTTACTTTATAGTAGTTGAGTTGTTAGATTTTAAGCTAAGTATAAAATTACACGAAATGATTGCATGTATTAGAACTACCAGTTTGTATTGCAGCTGGGTTTTGATTGATTATGTATGGAGTATTCAAAAGGGTTGCCTCAAGTAACAATTCCCCCTACCAAACACTGTTTTAAATGCCTACCCTTTTCTTACGAGATAATATCTTATTTTCTTATAAAAAAAAATACGAAAGAGACTGTATGAATATGGGCTATTTCTCTTTACATAATATGCCCTCACCTTTTAAGCGAGGAACCATTTTGATTTTTTTATTATTATTTTAATGTTAACTCTTTTCAGAGGGGGTAGGTAGCAGTATTAGAACGAAGATGAATTTATTGCCAAGCAGCATCTGGACAATCTCAAACAGTGATGTGGTTCGCATTTTCCCTTTCCCCTCTAATTTCTTTGAGACCTTAATGTTTAATCTAGTTAGGTAAGCATTTTGTTCCGGGATCCCAACCCAATTTGCACAACTAAAGCAGGGAATCGAACTGGTGGAAATGTGCGAGTAGCTTATGCTTCTCTGTTACATTTTCAGCAGGACTGAAAACTACACTCATCAATTTTTAAAATTGACTTCCTTCAGATTATCCTGAGGGTTGGGACATCTTACAGATCTTTTCAGTCTGGACAGGGAAAACAAATTAATACAGTACAATGACAGACTGTTTCATCTAAGTATCAATATTATGCATCTATATATGTAAACAAGAGTGCTCTGAAAACCCAAGGTAGTATATATGCGTGTCTTTCATAATGCAAAACAAATCCCTATTGACCTCATTTTGAGCCCGCTACTGAAACTCCTAAATACAAAGTAGAAAAACACTCCCCGGGGCCGTATTGAGCAACATAACGAAGTCGGCTTCGAACCCAGAGACTACAGCTCCCCGCATGCCCCCGGAGCCATACGTGATTAGCGACAACCAGAACTACATCTCCCAGCGTGCCTTGGTCCCACGCGTGATTTGCCACAAAGAGAACTACACCTCCCGGCACACCACAGGTGGGGGGAAGGTGCCGCGCTGAGCCTCCCTGATTTCCTGGAGTCAGGTCCCACCCTGCAGAGGATGGAAGTGGTCGGGGAGGCCGAGACTGAGACGCGGGCCCTGAAGCCGTGTCTGCTGCGCCGCAACCACAGCCGCGAGCAGCACGGCGTGGCGGCCTCCTGCCTCGAGGAGCTGAGGAGCAAGGGTGGGCGCGGGACGCGGGCGGAGGCTGTGGGGGCCCGGGCCGGGGCTGCGGAGAGCCGGGCCGGGTGAGGATGTCTGGCGGGGGCAAGGCGGGGTCAGCACGAGCGACTTGGGACGGAAATAACCGACGTGGGCATAGCGATTATCTCGTGTGAGACTCCTAATGGTGGGAAGGTAGACGGGAATCAATACGCAAATTAAGACCGACTCGACTTAGGTGCCTCGCCTAAAATAACTGACCTTGGACCAGACCCAGCCGCCCGGGCTCCGTACGGTGATACCGGCGCCCCCGGCTGAGCTCCCGGCCGGGTTGGGAGCGCCTTTTCACCGTCAGTTCTCGCAGGCACTTGTGCGGCGAAGAGAGAGCCGACCATTCTGGAATTCCAGACAAGGAGCAGGTGCTGTGAGTGACCGGGGTTCTGAATCCCGGCCCCACACTTGCTAGCTGCTTGACCTTGTACTTAAGCAGCCCGCGACCCTCAGTTTTCTCATCGGCAAAATGGGTATAATATTTCCAGCCCTGCTTTACAGGATTGTTGGAACTCTCAAAGCAGATGATATATTTACAGACTTACAAGTATTATGAGCCGGTAGCAATAAATTGTTTATCCACGGAAGTTCTACTGGCTAAAGGTGTGAGCGGAGCGGTCCCGGAAATGTAGTCAAAGGGGGTGTCAGGGTTCAGTGGGCTTCCTCTCAGAGTCACCAAGACCCAAAAATTACCAGACAGAAATCTTTCAGAGACCCAGGAGCAGCCAAAACATTATAAATGCTTTAGTGAGATCGTTTTTGCCATATCAACATTCACATATTTTTCCTTGGCATTAGGGTACTTGAATTTTAGTTCCCCTTTGTGCATCGGCTGGGTGCACTTGGCACAGAAGCTTGTGTGTTTATGTTCTCTGGAGCTCAGCCTTTGGAAGGCTTGCTGTTCTATTTGGGTGCTGGATAACATTGCCCAACCATATACCTAGTCTTGTGGCTACTTTGCTGCTCACTCTCATCCCATTTGCATTTTAGACTTTGTCATCACTAAATGGGATGGTACAGATCTGCCCTGGACAAACCTTTTTGCCCTTTGACAATAAAGATGAGAAGCTACTGATACAAACTTCTGCTTCTCTTGTGCCTTCCTATAGGTTAGAAAGGCTGCAGAGAACGATGCTTCAAAGAACACAACACATTTCCTTTTTCCTGTTCTTTTCTTTTCTTGCTTTTCTTTCTTTCAACATTTGACACAGGAGAATTTAAGATGACCACTGAGTAAATGAATGAAAGACTGCTCGTTCACAAGGAATCAAATCAGACTTTGGTTTGTTTTTCATCCAAGTAAAGATGGGAGGGCCTTCTAATGTGGAGGTAGAGCAGCTGGAGGAAACTTTTTCAGGAGTCAGGCGGTGGGTTTAAATCTCAGCTCTGACACTTACTGTGTGACTTTGGACAAGTTACTTAGCCTCCCTGAGCCTTGGGTTTGACATCTGTAAAATGGGAATAACAATCGTAGATACCTTATAGGATTTTTAGGGGAATACTGTATACAAAAAGTACTTAGTACCAGGCATGTGGGAAATGGTATATTAGTGCTAATAGTTGTAGTTGTTATTGTAGTTACTGTTAACTACCAGGAATTCTGCTATGCTCTGGGAGCATATATATAGTGAGCACAGGGACAGATGTAATTTCCTTATGGATACTTGTCAATTGCCAAATATTTTATTCCTCTCAGCCTGTGACATTCTGGCCATTGATAAGTCCCTGGCACCAGTCACCCTGGTCCTGGCAGAGGATGGCACCATTGTGGATGATGACGATTACTTCCTGTGCCTACCTTCCAATACTAAGTTTGTAGCGTTGGCCAATAATGAGAAGTGGGCATACAGCAATTCAGGTAAGAAACTCTGGTCACATATAAAGTCATCTATGCAATACAGCATCCACCATGATTCATTTTACTGCACAGGTACTGGTTGCCGTTTGTCTCGTTCAGCATCTATGCAGCCAACATTTACTGAGCACCTTCTGCATGCCAAGGCGTGATGCTGAGTCTTGGGGTAAAGAATGAGACGCGGGCCCAGTTCTCAAATAATTCACAGACCAACAGTAACTAAAATGCAGTATGACAGAGAGATCAGTGCCACAGGCAGAGTCAAGCTGCCTGGTTTCACTCCAGACTATTTTTTACTAGCCATGTGACCTTAGGCAAGTTACCTAACTTCTTAGCACCTTACTGAGGTAATAATTATAGTACCTTTCTCTCTTAGGGTGTTGTAGGGCTGATAGAACATAATATATATCAAACCAGGGTTTCTTGACAATGCTACTGACATTTCGTGCTGGAGAATTCTTTGTTGTGGGGGCTGTCCTGTCCATTGCAGGATATTTAGCAGCAACCTCAGCCCTTGCCCACTAGATGCCAGTAGTATCTCTTTACCCCCGTTGTGACAACCAAAAATGCCTTCAGACATTGTCAAATGTCTTCTAAGGGGAGGCAAAATCACTCCCAGTTGAGAACCACTGATAAAAAGCATTTAGATCTTGCCTGACACACAGAAAGGGCTTAGTAAATGTTACCCCATCATCATTACTGGAGATACAAAGGGAACTAATATTGATGAGCAAGGACCAAAGGCTAAAAAAGTGTCCCCATTGAAGACAGTCCCCATGCCACTAAATTGAGGAAGTCACCCTTCAGCAATGGCTCTGCCAGCCACCTTTGTGCTCCAAAGTACGGGGACAGCAAACAGTGGCAACAGCTCCTCCAGTCAAGGATAAGACTAATCCCCAAGCACAGGAGAAGTGCTGGTGACAGTGAATGTTTTTGTATACAGAAATGGAACACAGAGACACAACAACTCACCTAAAGGGAAGTGTGGTAGGATCCTGGGTGTGCATGACCATGCATCAGGTTTAAAGTGGCTTCTTTCCGTAAGAAGGATACAGAGCAGTTCCACACAGAAATAAATCCAGGGTGGAAGAGAAGGGAAAATGTAGGTCCTAGATGAGGATTGGCTTTCCCATGAATCCCTGAGGAAAGGCTCTTCCTTCACCACTGAAATTATCCTAAATGGCCAGTCCGAGGCCTGTATGTTGGAGGAGGAGGTGAACACAGCACCTCAGGTTGCCTGTGACTGGCTGCTTCTCCCCATGTCAGATGGAGGCACAGCTTGGATTTCCCAAGAGTCCTTTGATGTGGATGAAACAGACAGTGGGTCAGGGCTGAAGTGGAAGAATGTGGCCAGGCAGCTGAAAGAAGATCTGTCCAGCATCATCCTCCTGTCCGAAGAAGACCTCCAGGTAAGTCCCCTCCACAACTCATAGCCACGCTCACCTGGCCTCTGCCACCCCCAGCCCCTTAGTTTCCATGTGTCTTCCCACAATAATTTCATTATGGCTTAATTTTCAAGCAATGCTTTGGTGACAACCAAGACTCTTTCATTTTGTAATTCTCGCACCTAGAGTAGAAAATACAGATGCCCAGGGGCGCCCAGGGGATGCAGTCGGTTAAGTGTCCAACTCTTGATTTTGGCTCAGGTCATGATCTCGGGGTGGTGAGATCGAGCCCCAAATCAGGCTCTGTATTCGGCACGGAATCTGCTTGAGAGTCTCTCTCTCCCTCTGCTCCTCCCCCTGCACTCTTGCTCTCTCAAAATAAATAAATAAAATCTTTAAAAAAAGAAAAGAAAATACAGATGCCCAGGCCTCACCTAGACCTATTTAGGCTCACTGGGGAGGCGGGGATGGGGGGCGTGGGGGGTTGTTAAGGATGTAGTGCCAAAGAATGGGCACTACATCAGGAGGAGCCGAATTAAATCCCAGCTCCATCGATATGACTTTGAGCCAATCAGATGTAGCCAGTTTGCCTACATTTCCTGTCCCGTAAAATTGGGATAAAAATAGTACGTGTTAATTCCAAAAAATATTTCTTGAGCCCCTGCCCTGTGCCTGGCAGGGTTCTGTCCACGGGGCATGGTGGTGAACAAGCCAGACACAATTCTGATGGAGGGGAGCATCTTAGATGGGTAGCAGATGGGGCAGTGTGCCGAGAGTGGTACGGCTAATAGTCTAGATTGGGAGGTCAAGGGAGGCCCCTTCAAGGAGGTAGCTTTTTAGTAATTTTTTAAACTTATGTATTTGGATAAATAATATGAATACATTCACATGGCTCAAAATCTGAGAGGTATATAAAGATATCCTGGTAGCCAAAAAGTGAAACCAACCCAAACGTCCATGAACTGATGAATGGGTAGATAAAACGTGGTCCATCCACACAATGGAATATTACTCGGCCCTGAAAGGGAATGAAGCATTAACGCATGCTGTGACATAGATAAGCCTTCAAAATATCGTGCTAAGTGAGAGAAGCCAGACATGAAAAAAGGCCACGGATTTTTTTTTTGTTGCGTTTATATGAAGTGGCCAGAATAGGCAAATCCATAGAGATAGAAGACAGGTGAGTGGCTGCCTAGGGCTGGGGTTGGGGGGACTTTGAGAAGAAATAGGGAGTAACTGCTAATAGGCACAGTTCTTTTCGGGGTGGTGAAAATGTTCTAAACTGGATCGTGGCGATGACCGCACAACTCTGCGAATGAACTAAACCCACCTAGGTGTACACGTCATATGGGTGAATCGTGTGGTGTGTGAATTACATCTCAATAAAGCTTTTGGGCGGCGGGGAGAAGATAGACATAAAAATCTGACTCCTACTCCTAGCCACCAGGTTTCTCTTCCCAGAGATAACCAATCTCTCAAATTCCCATTCTAAATTTTATATACCAGGAAATACAAATATATTTTCTCCTCCCCTATATTACACAAGTGGAAGCATATCTACTCTTTTTTAAAGAAATATTTGCCTGGGTGGCTCAGTTGGTCAAGCCTCTTGACTCCTGATTTTGGCTCAGGTCGTGATCTCAGGGTCGTGAGATCACACTCTGCTACAGGCTCCATGCTCACAGGGAGGCTGCTGGAGATTCTCTGTCCCTCCCTCTCTGCCCCCCGACCACCACTCATGTGCCCACGTGTGCTCTCTCTCTAAAATAAATAAATCTTTTATAAAAAAAAATACTTGGAGAGTAGTCTAGATGAGTATCTAAAAGACACTTGTTCTTTTTTACCACTGCATAGTATTCCCTTTTGTGTGTATACTGTGACTTATTTAAGGAGTCGCCCCCCCGTTGGTGGATCTGTGGGTTGACATCGGTCCTGCTGGTCCAGACAGTGCAACAAAAAACTTAGATCAGTGTCATCTCACACACATGCTTGTCCATAGAATAAATTCCCAGAAGTGTAGTTGGCAAACATGGGCGGGTTCCCTAGAGGAGGCAAGGACACGGATTGCTGAAGGGAGGAGGGAGCCTGCCATGGACGGGTCGGGGCCACTTTGTTTTGAAAGATTTTTAGGTTTGTTAAAGTCTGTATTTGCTTGTTAGGTGCTCATTGACGTTCCATGTTCAGACCTGGCTCAGGAACTATGCCAAAGTTGCGTCACGGTGCAGGGGCTCCAGAACACCCTCCAGCAGGTACTTGACCAGAGGGAGGAAGCCCGACAGTCCAAGCAGCTCTTGGAGCTTTACCTCCAGGCTTTGGAGAAGGAGGGCAGCATCTTGTCAAAGCAGCAAGGTAGGACTCACTGGCCAGGGGAGTCACCCTGAGGGCCGAGGGCCTGGAGAGCCTTTCCTGGGGAAAGAACCATGGTTTATAATGGGATCAAACAAGGGGGGAGCCGCAGCTGCTGGCGTCTTGAGACCACGTGCCTCCGTCCTGCCTGACGGAGGGCTGTGTGTGCGGCAGTGGGGCCATCTCCGTCTCACGTCTGCTTTGCAGAGGCCAGCGCTGGCTTCAGTGACAAGATGGATGCAGTGGACGCGGGGAGTAACCGCGAGAGCACCTCCAAAATCACCCTTACCAGCCAGGTCCTTACTGCACTGAAGGAGAAGCCGGCCCCAGAGCTGAGTCTGTCTAGTCGGGATTTGGAGGTGGGCAAGACCCAGGGACCCTGAGCTGCACGAGCCACTCCCCCCCAGGGGTGCAGTGTTTGCCTGCGGAGGCACGTCCGAGAATGCTTTTCACCTCTGCAGACCCTGACTCACAGCTGCCCACTTGCATGTTATATGCGAAACATCTCATTTAATCTATATCAAAACGGCTTGACAAAACGGGGTACACCCCCTCAGATCGTCAAACATTATTCTCTGGGGCACAACAGGTTATGGAACGAGCAAAACCTGACAGGGAGGCAAGGCAGGGCTCAAGCTTCTGGTTCTATCAGCCCTTGAGGAAGACCCGTAGTCAGTGAGGCACATACATGATCATGGTGAAAGGCACGCCTGAGCGGGTCCTCCCGTGCTGGCTCCATGGCCAGGGAACCAGAAGCCTGATGCCGAATCCATCAGAGTGGGCGCTGCTTCTCATTCTTCATCCTTGTCGCTGTCCAAAGCACCTCCCCAGTGTCAACTGGGAGGGAGGAAACCTGTTGACTTGGGCTGGGCTACATTTCCTGTAAGTGGAGGACTTGGCTTTCCAGAGATCCTTTCCTGGCAGTATTGGAGGGTAAGGAAAGGCCCGTGGCCGCTGAATGCGAAATAACTCTGGCATTTCAGCGCCAGGACATAACATAAGCTGGTACTGCCTGGTCCTGCTCCCCCAAAGAAACTCCCAGGAGCCTGAGAGCAGCAGGTGAGGAGAGCAGAGGTCGTGGTTCTCAGTGGTTCTTATTCTTGCCGCAGTTGGTCACCAAGGAAGACCCCAAAGCGCTCGCTGTTGCCTTGAGCTGGGGCCTAAAGAAGACAGAAACGCTGCAGCAGGCCTGTCACCAGGAGCTCAGCCTGCGTCTCCAGCAGGTGCAGAGCCTGCGTTCTCTCCGGAGCGTGTCAGCAAGGAAGAGCTCACTGTCCGGAGAACCGCGGGAGCCCAAGCGAGCCAAACAAGAGCCCACATAGCCGCCACTGGAAAGCCTGCGACCTTGTTCTTATTCGCAGTAAATACCGTCAGCCTAATTCCCCAAGCTGTGGCCTTCCTACTGGCCTCCCTGCCTTACAGCATGTTCTCCTGGAACAGGCTGGAAGACCAGCCTCCTGTCCCTTCCGGAAGAGCCCTGCCACCTGTTTTGAATGACAAGGCTGCATCAACAGTACCTCCCATCTTCTGATGACACCTTCTTAGGTTCTCCGTTTGAAAGAAATTGTCAAGGACAGTGAAAAGAAATTGTCGCATTTCAGACTCACTGTCCTCGTTCTGAAGCCAGAACTGCAGAATTTTAAACACAAGTGATGGTTGAGAAGGTGACAGAACAGAGTTGATGTATAGCCACAAACTTATGTCTCAAGTTAATGAGTTTTTTGGTTTGTGTAAAGGCGCATATTAAGTTTGCAGACCACAGGGACATATGGAGAGTGTAATTCGCCATTTCTAATTGTGAAATTATATCTGTTACCACTGTGAGACTGTTTCCAGTTTTCTAATATGTTTTATCAGTAGGGGGATGAAAGGTCATTAAATTGATCTCCATGTGATATGACTGTGAGTCTCTCTGGGTGCAAAGCAGAGCCTTCTGGTTTATATACTTCCTGTTTCTGTACAAACTTGGTCTTTGGGTTTTGTACTCTTATTTGGAACAGATTTTCATCCAGATGAATGTCCAGCCTGACATTCAAAAGCCACGCGGGATTGCAGGATATGGGCCGATTCTTCATTATGCAGAATCGTCCGGTACGTGGCCGGAAGAACTGGCATCCCCCGCATCCCCCTACCCGCTCAATGACAATAGCGGTCTGCAGGCCCCGAGACAACTGAAAACATCCCCACACACTTTCAGAACGCCCCTGGAGGGGCACTAATGCCAGTTGGGGATTTTTCTAGCAGGTTGCAGTCTGCTCTGGGCTAGCACTTACCATCCTGGAGCATCACAAAACTGAGTGAGCTGGCCAGGGTGTGGCTTGTCATCTCACACACATGAGTAAAGCTGTGCTCCGCGAGGTGCAGAGATTTGCCCCACATCACAAGGCTAATTGGAGGGCCAGGATCCTGGTTCTAATTCCAGTGCTCTTCCAACATACTTTTTTGAAGACTTTTTTATTTATTAGAGAGAGAGAGAGCACGTGCACAAGCAGGGGAGAGGGGCAGAGGGAGACGCAGACTCCCTGCCAGTCAGGGAGCCCAGTGTGGAGCTCAGTCCCAGGACCCTGGGATCATGACCTGAGCCGAAGGCAGATGCTTAATTGACTGAGCCACCCGGGTGCCCAGTGATCTTCCCACTTACGTGTGTTTTCTCTTAGGTCCACACATTCTTCCTTCTACATCCAGATCACTGGTTTTGTTACACCAACATAATAAGTTAGAGTCAACTCAAACTGGAAAAGACCTCCTGTGTCTGCAACATAATTGCCAATAGATTTCAGACTGCAGGCACAGTGCTGGTGGTATAAGAGAAGCAAATAGCCCGGTGAACACTGTACAGTTAGCCCAGTGGTAAAGGAAGCCTGGATTCCAGAAACAGAATGGTACCTCTACTCACCAGTTCTATCAACATCTCCATCTTTGCCCTACTGAATTAAAAATACTGTCTCGAATTATGTCTGTCAGATACACAGGAGAGCTTTAGTTGCCTGGCCTGGGTGTTGGTGTTGGTATGCTCTACTAGAAACCGATCTACCAAACATCTTGTCTGCATAGAATAATGGAGGAAGTACTGTGGGCTTGGAGGGAGCCAAGCCCATGGATGAAAGTGGATGAAAGGGTTAAATGAAGTAGTGTCTGAGGAGCAGGCCAGGATCTAGCCCAGGCAGGAGAGCCATTTCCCTTATCTCCCCGGGGCCGGGGGAAGAGCAGAGACAGAGCTGTATGAGGCCCCTGTCTATGGGTCTACGAGGCAAAGATGTTAGTGTGCAAACTTGGGCCCAAAATGCGTAACACGTGAGGCTGCAAACACATTATGTTGCCCCTGGTGCCATTTACCTTCCCCGCGCCCCTGTGCCTCCAGGCCCTCCAGAATAGAAACAGAGCAGCACAGCAATATGTCTAAAACTAGGAGAGAGGGAGCAGGGCAGCCTGTTCTTACGGTAGCAGAAAAGAATGTCAGAGGAAGCAGCTGGGACTAATGAACTCTGCATTAGCCATATTCCATTCTTTCAACTCAAGTCAAATGTCGGTCCCCATTAGGCAATTGGCTTTGACAGAAGCTGTGCTAATTACCACTTACCAACCTTTAATTTCTGGGGAAAAGCAAAAGGAAAAAAAACTAATGGGTTTTTCATTTTCCAGAGAGAAAGGGATAAAATAATAGTAGTCTGGGAAAAGAAAACCTGCATTAATTACAAAAATGATTAATGTGACTTTACTAACCAGATCGTTTAGCTGTTTTATTTCTTAGCCATCCACTCAATTTTTTCTTTTATTCTTTTATTTATTTATGTATTTATTTATTTGTTGGCCTTCAGGGTTTTTTCTCCATTCTATTTTATTTGTAGGGTTTTGCCTTAATTATCTTGCTGTGTCTCGTATTACTTGAAGTGTTTAAGGACTTTGTAAGTGATGTGTTCTGAACACCCAGCCACTGCCTGAGTCCTCTGACAGTGGGGTCCTCCGTCCCGCTGGAAGGCCTCCAACGAGGGGGATAGACTCGTTCCCAGGAAATGCTTTGAATTTTCGGATTGCAGAACCTCAAAGTTCACTGTTTGCTCAAACTACATCAGAACACACTTTGCAGGGGCGCCCGGCTGGCTCCTTTGGTATAGAACATGGGACTCTGGATCTCAGGGTTGTGAGTTCAACCCGTGCTGGGCGTAGGGATTACTTGAAAATGAAATCTTTTTAAAAAAGAACACACTTGGCAATTACAAGAAAGTGAACCACCAGGTTAATGCATAGATACTGGATTTTCCTCAATATTCCCCAATACCATGTTCTAAGAACTATCACCAAAAATCTAGCTTTTCCCCCAGTTTATAATTATTTTAATAAGACAAGCACATGTATTTTTTATCACTTAACTATAAGTGGAAGAGATAAATTAGCGTTACTTTTATTAGGGTTATGACAAGCTAGAAATAGTGGGTAGCCCAGCTGCCCTTTGCCTTTTCCTTTCTCATCTAGAAACCAAAAATTTCCTTCTTTTTAATACCTACCTGACTTTTCCTCTTCTGATTTGTTCAAAACAGAACCTAGGGGCTCCTGGCTGTCTCAGTTGGAAGAGCATGTGACTCTTGATCTCAAGAGTTAGAGCCCCAGGGCGCCTGGGTGGCTCAGATGGTTAAGCGTCTGCCTTCGGCTCAGGTCATGATCCCAGAGTCCTGGGATCGAGTCCCGCATCGGGCTCCTTGCTCCTTGGGAGCCTGCTTCTCCCTCTGCCTCTCTCTCGCTCTCTCTCTCTCTGTGTCTCTCATGAATAAATAAATAAAATCTTTAAAAAAAAAAAAAGAGTTAGAGCCCCACATTGGCTGTAGAGATTATTTAAATAAAGTTTTAAAAAATGGAATCCGTAGCTCTACTAAAGAAGCTGCTACTAAGATGTGGGTGATCCCTTCAGCAGGTGCTGTTAAATCAAGGTCTTTAAGTGTCTCCCATGAGCCCACCGCTCTGAGTTTCCTAAAGCCTAGAATGGTTTGCCAACAGTCCTGAAATATGAATACCATGAAGGATTTCTGTCGAATGTTTATGTCACACTCAATTCTTCCCCAGCGGTTAAGGATCCATTCTGGTGCCAAATATTAGAAATAAATGCAAGAGGGGCGCTTGGGTGGCTCCGTCAGTTGAACGTCTGACTCTTGATTTCAGCTCAAGTCATGAACTCAGGGTTGTGAGATCGAGCCCTGCCTCGGGCTCTGCATACTGCGTAGAGTCTGCTTGAGATTCTCTCTCTCCCTCTCTGCCCCTCCCCCTGCTCGTGTGTGCTTCTCTCTCTAGTAAATTAATAAATCTTTAAAAAGAGAAATGCACAAGAAAGAATTACAAGTTGTCCAGGTGCCAATGACCACATCTACACACTTGTCTATATTGAACTACAGAAAGGTTAACTTTGAGAAAAGTCTACCCAAAACCTGTTGGTAGAAAATTACCCTAATATACCCATTTCACCCTAATGTATTCATCATGAGCATATTAATCTAGTCTACCCTGCAATTGATGCCAGTTAACATTCTATTCAGCCCCCTGAACTCAGGTAAACTTAGATGTGACAGATTTCCTGCCAGTCTCATTAGCATAGCCTCATTATCCTTCAGATATTACTTAGTTCAAAGTTATAAGTCCCCAGTCCTAAGGACTGTGTATGTATGACCCCAACTGAGGGGCGCCTGGGTGGCTCAGTCGTTAAGCGTCTGCCTTCGGCTCAGGTCCTGATCTCAGGATCCTGGGATCGAGCCCCGCATCGGGCTCCCTGCTCAGCAGGGAGTCTGCTCCTCCCTCTCCCACTCCCCCTGCTTGTGTTCCCTCTCTCGCTGTCTTTGTCTATCAAATAAATAAATCTTAAAAAAAAAAAAAAAGAAATTGAAAAACAAGGAGCATGCTTTTCTTCTAGGAAAATCTTAAAAGACAACGTTCTGAAGGTTAGCTGGCCTTCCAGGCTGGCATCTTGCACCAGTGCACTAACCCAATAACTGGTCTCTTCAAGCTGCTGTGTCTGGAAATTCGGATCTATTAAGGTCCTCCAACACATTATACTTTACTCAGCTAGTAATTATGGATCTGAGCTCAGCTCTGCAGAAAACAGAACGGAACGGTCAGCAGTCATACTCCGCGCCTTCTCCCCTGGTATCCCAAGAAAAGATACAATGCTCCTCCAGCCAGCCTTTGCCAATTTTCCCCATATTAGGCCTGACCCTCAGAAACTTCCCATGACTCCAGGTAATGAATCTCTGAACTTTAAAGTTTAGTATCTAAACACCTTCACCCTGGAAGTATTCTTCAGAGTCTGGCATTCAAGAGCCATAAACAATATGCAGAATCAAGCAAGGATTTTGGTGCTGTGGGGGAGAACTAAAGATTTGATTCAGGTTTTGAAACAGTGATTTGTTCACTCCTCATTTCATTGGAGCAGCCGCAAATCCTGGTCCGCATGGGCCTTGACAGCTGCTCGGCCCTGTATTACAGAAAAAGGAACTCCCCTCCTGTGTAGCCATCACTCATTGTCCCTTCTGTGGAAATTCTTGGGGAATGGGAAAATGATATTCAAGTCATATATGCATGTGGAGGCACCGGGATGGCTCAGTTCGTTAAGCGTCTGCCCTTGGCTCATGTTGTGATCCTGGAGTTCTGGGATCGAGCCCGGCATCGGGCTCCCTGCTCAGGAGGGAGCCTGCTTCTCCTTCTGCCTGCCGCTCCCGCTGGTTGTGCACGCGCTCTATCTCTATCTCTGTCTCAAATAAAATCTTTTTTAAAAAAAATTACATGTATGCATCTGTCACGGAACAAAGTCTGGTTCCTGCGATCCTGAAAGGCTTAAATTAGAAGTTGAGGCAAGGGGGCGCCTGGGTGGCTCAGTCGTTAAGCGTCTGCCTTCGGTTCAGGTCATGGTCCCAGGGTCCTAGGGTCGAGCCCCGCGTTGGGCGCCTTGCTCGGCGGGAAGCCTGCTTCTCCGTCTCCCACTCCCCCTGCTTGTGTTCCCTCTCTCGCTGTGTCTGTCAAATAAATAAATAAATAAAATCTTAAAAAATAAAATAAAAAAGTTGAGGTAAGCAGGCCAGAGGCTCAACAGCAGCCCTGCTCTGTACTTGGTTTGAAATAAGGCCTTTAAACAGACTTCGTTCTTCACGACGCAAACGTAGAAGCTCTGATCCATGAAAGAACTGTAACAAATTAAAATTAACTGACTGATGAAAACCAGTATGGGTATTTTATCAGAGAAGGTTTGAATGTAACTCTTCTTATGAGTATGTGAACATGAGATCATGTTTGAGCGCGTGACATTTGTTTTTAAATTGGTTTTCGCCAAAACACAAGAAATAATCATTTTGCTCTTTGAGCACAATGTTAAAAATTTGCTTTTAATACGAGGGAGATATTTTTTAAGTTAGACAATTTCTATGAAAACAAACAAATAAGATGTTATTCTGGGTTCTTAAATATGTCGCCTTTTAACTGTTTTTTAAATCAAAGGAAAGGAGACAAGGGCAGAACTTCCAAGCACATAACTAAAGTGAAAAGAAAGCCCAATGGGTACACTACAGCAGAAAACGTAGAAATCTTTTTCAAAAATGTTCACTTTGGGGAGCGCCTGGCTGACTCAGTCAGTGGAGCACGGGACTCTTGATCTTGGGGTTGTGAGTTCAAGCCCCACGTTGGGTGTGGAGATTACTAAAAATAAAATATTTTAAAATATAAACAAATAAAACGTTCCAAATTACACAGGAAGGAGAAGACAACTGTGCGAAGAAGAAAGATCACGGCTGTTAATACATTTGATTCAGATCCATGGTCACACTCCTTTGCATGAGTGATCAGGGGTAGAGTTTTATTTGCAGGAGGAGAAGGTCTTCCAGAAGAAATCCTTGCAAGGTGCCTTCTCCCGCAGGGACCGCTGAGGGGGCGGGACATCCTGCCGCTTGGCCACCTCCCCAGCTGCCCCTCCTGTGAAGGGGGCTGCGCCCACCTGGGAGGCCCACTGGTACCGCCCAGCCAGGAAAGTCAAGAGGCTGTTCTTCTTCATTTCTATCACTTCCTGCAGATGCTTTTAAAAAGACACAGAGGACAAAGGAAAGAAAAATAATCAACCATCTGGTTGAGCCAGCATTAAAAGATCTACAATTCCTTACTCAAAAAAAAAAAAAAAAAAGATGCTTCAGAAGAATAAATCACATTTCCATTTAAAGGATGAGAAAGTGGGGTGCCTGGGTGGCTCAGTCGTTAAGCGTCTGCCTTCGGCTCAGGTCATGATCCCAGGGTCCTGGGATCGAGCCCCCGCATCAGGCTCCCTGCTCGGCGGGAAGCCTGCTTCTCCCTCTCCCACTCCCCCTGCTTGTGTTCCCTCTCTCGCTGTGTCTCTCTGTCAAATAAGTAAATAAAATCTTTTAAAAAAAAAGATGAGAAAGTTAAAAGAAAAATAAAGAATGAGGAAGTTAAGAGAACACCTTAATGAAATTGTTCTAGTTAGAGAAGGAAAAGTTAAGAATTTTCAGTCAAGGAAAAAAAACGGCCTGTTTGGCCCATAATCTTGGCTGAGGTCCTTCATTAGACGAGGTCAGGAAATCTATCATTTTCCCTGCCGCCAAGTGCCTGGTCTGACTCCTGGATGTCCACAAATTACTCTTTGAGACAGATCAGATTGAGACGTGATATTCCCCTCTTTCAAATTCCTTAGAAAGCTTCTAGGAGTAACCTGATGATAAATGATTTGTCTGAAACTCATCTGGTAATTTTAGAGAAAAATCCATTTTTAATGGCCAACTTTATGTACTCTTTCTTGGAACTTTTTCAAAATGGAAAAAAAAAATAAATCACCTCACAAAGTTACGAATTCTCACGACGGAAACTGTAATGATGTCAATGAATCTGAGCCGATGAGAAGAGTCCCATACCTATAAATTACGATTCTAGAAGCATGTGTGGCAAACGCAGGCCGCCGGCGGCCCCACGATTGCCCTGCAATAGACTGGTATGATCACTTAACGTTTCAAAGACGAGCAGGTGGAGATCGCCGGCAGGGAAGCGCCCCCCTTGAGTTTCGGAGCTCTCTGCAGGTTGTTGGGACCACTGGAGATAAACAAGACCCCGCGGTCTAAGAGGGGACATCGCAGGCCGGGGGGGGGCGGCTGGGGGGGCACCCCACAAAGGTCAGCCCTGCCTGCCGTCTGTCCTACACACGCTCGCCCTGGAGCTGCCGGCGAGCCGCGCCAACAAGGCCAAGGAACAAGACAGCCAGAAAGTGGGCTAGCCTGCGGCCCCGTCACTACTCACCCGGCTGTCGTGTCCGGCGAGGCCACCCTCCAGGGACAGGGCCGCGGTGGCCCCCGAGAGCAGGAGTAGGAGCAGGAAGAGGGGCGGCGGCATCCTGCAGGCTGACCGGCACTTCTCTCCAGCTCTGGGGCCGCTTATCCTTGGGCGGCCCCGAAATCCGTGTTTTGTGCACTTGGGTCTCGTCGAGCAGCCGAGGGGAGGGGCGGCGGGGGGGGGGGCATTTTAATTAAGCTCCACCTGCAGCTGGTTTTTTTGTCTCTGTCCCTATCAAAAGCCTGTACCCCCTCTTCCCTTATCCTCAAGCAGTGATGCACCTGCCTAAGCCCTCAGCCCACAAAAGCGCTTTTGGATCGGAGTTAACCCCTTCATTAAAGCCACCATGGTTTCCCGAGTTTAGAGCGGATCTGCTTACTTTGGAGGACAGTGCGCTCGCTCCTGAAGGAGTCCCGCTTCCTCATAATCACCCACAGGCGGCAGGAAGCCTTGAGCACAAAGCCAAGTGATTTCGCACAATATAAAATCAGCGGTGGCTGAGGAGCTGAGAAGCTGAAATTCTGCCCACGTAAGGTGTGGTGGACTCCGCTGTGGGCCGAAGAGACAAGGGGGCGCTGAGGGGTGCAGGGAGGTGCTCGGGGCACCTGCCGGCTCTCACCGAATCGCAGGCAAGGAGGCTGAAAACCCAGACAAGAGGGCAGGTTCAGGAGCGCCCGGGGATGCTGGCCACTTCTTACTCAATGACCTGCACTTGACCCGCTTTCCCGGGAAGGCCAGAATGTGGAGTCCTCCTCTGTGTCCCCCCCCCCACCCCCCCCCCCCCCCCCCCCCCCCCGGCTTCCCCTCCCTGGTCCCAGTTTCAGAATCCCACAAGCAAATGCGCAGACCCTCTTCGTCCAACTGTGAGAGAGCCGGTAAACTGAGTCACGGGCCGCAAACCTGCCACACGGGGCCAGGAGCCACAGCATGGTTCCAAGTGGAAGTTAAGCAACCGAACGGACGCTCTCTCCAAAAGTGAAGGCTGACTTTCAGTTTTCCAAAGCCCTGGTTTACACCCCTCCCCCAAGGGAAATCTCCACCTTAAATTCCATGTCAGCAGAGGCGTGTAAAGATTCTAGGCAAAACGGGCATGGCCTGAAGAGTCATGGCTCATTACTGCATGTTGCTTCGTCTTTTTTTTCTATACAAAAATAATTTTTTTTGCCTAAGAAAATTCCCACAAATGGTATTAAAAATTGAGATTCTTTTTTTAATTCAGTAGACTCCATGCCCAACGTGGGGCTTGAACTCATAGCCCTGAGATCAAGGGTCCCATGCTCTACCGACTGAGCCTGCCGGGTGCCCCCCCAAACGGAGAGATTCTTACAGATGAGAAATGCACGGCAGCTCGGCCAGCTTCTTATACCCTTGGTATATTTTGCAGATTTTACTGGACAGACTCCTTAGACACTCTGAGCACTTAGTGCATACACAGTACAAAGGACCCACACCACCCACACCAGCAGGGCTGGGAGAGCCTAGCCAGGGGGCAGGACCCACAGCCTCCAGTGCAGTGGCAGTGCACCAGGGAGGGCGCCACGGGTGGAGGAAGCTTACATGCCCTCCCCTCTTTTTCATGGCCACCTTCAGGCAGGCGGCCACCTGCCTTGGTCCTTCGAGGAGAGGGCTGAAGACTAAAACCCTGGCTTTGCTCCTGGCCTCTCTGTGGCCTGTTTCCTCATCTGTATAATGGGGATTAAAAAAAAATTAGTACCTACTGCCCCCGTCAGAGAGCTGTCGTGAGGACCGAAGAAGGTCCCGTAAAGCACCCAGCCCACGTGGAACCCATGGCAGGACGCACGTCGGGCAGCCCTAAGAAGACATCCTCAATCCTTCTTGTTCCCCAGGGTAAGGAGAAGAGCCGCACACCACAACATGGGGGAGCCCCAACAAGACCCATGCAACCCAAGGGCTCCTACTTATTTCACCAGCACATCTTACATGCCAGGGTCCAAGTATCTCGGGGTGCCTCCTGCAAGCCCCGCACTGCACAAGGCACCACCCATCACGCTCTCCAGCCCAGAGCCTGCCCTCCGGGAGATGATAACCTAAAGTCTTAGGCAAGAACGTGTTTCTGAAAAGATGTCGAATGGGAACTTTTGATTAAAAGAAACTCAGTCCAGAATTATTTTGAAAAACAAAGAGTGCTCCTTCTAAAGGTCCAAATGGGACCAAGAGAGAAGTTAGAGAGTGGAAGACTTTTCTCTAAGTACAGAAGAAACCTAACGGTGAGTGTCCCATGACCGGACGGGCTCTCTGTCCCTGGAGAATTCTCCCGGAGTTCCTAGGTGATGGGGAACCTGGACTATATGACCCCTAGGGGCTCTTCAGAAATTCCACAATTCAGTAAAGGAAGAAGCATGTCCCGATGTAGCCTTTCTGGGACATCCAGGTTTTAAAGTATCAGCTGTGTGCGAGCCAGTGCACATTCCAGCTGCTGGTGTGTGCAGAAAGGGATGCTTTCAAAGTTCCCCGACTCCGGTTAATTTCAGTAATAACACATCACCACGAGCCCTTTATTTCCAGCGCTTCGAGGAACCGGTGCCACAAGACAATGACAAATACTGTAAATATAAGTTGCCCCCATCTATGTGACCAGGACACATTCCTTCTTTATTTGGTTCATCATCTGGTAAGTGGTTAATAGGTTCACGTTTAGAGGAGCTTCCAGGACGCTGAGGAAGCCAGCCCACAAAAACAGGGCCCTCCAGAAGCCCTTTCTGCCATCTGTCCCCAAAGATGGAATCGCACAGGATGATTCACCCCAGGGTGAATACTGTCTTGACTGGTCAGCAGACCCGGGCAGCGCGCTAACCTCGTCAAGCCTCGGTCTGCACGCCAGTACAACGGGGAGAATCACATCCGCCCCGCAAGGCCGTGAGGATGCACTGAGGTCCCATGTGGAGCCCCGGGGCAGCCTGGCACAAAGAGAGGGCTCCCAAATGCAGTCCCGTTCCTTATCCCTCCTGCCCCAGCAGGGAAAGGCATGCCCTGGGCACCCCTGACACCCCGCAGAGAAGACAGCAGGACTGGAAGCTCCGGCCCTCACAGACCGAACCAGAGCACCACACAGGGAAGCGTTTTGGGAAGAGAGCGGGTTTCCTCTCAAGCAAAACCTCCATCCCGTAGAACCGGAGTTAAATTACAAAATCGCCGGAGAAGAGTTATATAAACTGTGTTTCTGGAGAAAATCACCTTTAAAAAGTAAAACGGACACTTTCCAAACGTGCACCTGTGAGCATCACATTTACCTTGTGGTCACACGCGACACAGGCTTAAAAACCACACCGGTGGGTCAACAGAACTAAACGAACAGCTTTACTCGTCTCTCAGGGACTGTCAGCCGGAAGAATCATGCAGAAGAAGAGGTAACTGAGATGTTTGCTTGAAAAAGTCAGTCACATCTCATTGCTGACACAACCTTATTAATGGCAAGAGACCCCACTTCCAGCCTCGGCCCCTCGGACTCCTGTGTTAGCACAGGGGAGACACGGAGTGTTTGCTTGAGCGTCCCCGGCTCCAACGCTATGGCTTTTGCAGCCGATGACCGCAGAACACAGCCCAGCAAGCCTCTTAGCCTTTTTATTTTAATCTCTACTGATCCCTTCGAAGATCCCTTTGTGGCAGCCCCTGCCCCCCGCCGCGCCCCTGCTGAAGGGACAGAGCCGGCCGGTGGCGATGGAGTCAAGGACCGTCCTTTCTGGCGGCGGCAGCCTCTGCCGGCACCACTGCTCTTGTGTTGTCTTCCTCTAGCTTCTGCTTCTTCTTTGCTTTTTGTTCTGTGTTAAACTGAGCGAGCTCTTCGGTTTTCTCTGTGATGTATTTTAGCTACCAAAAAAAAAAAAAAATTAAAGCATTACAAGTTTTATCTGGTTGTGAAGCCACTCTATAAACCTGGGGGAGCGGAGGGGAATCTACCCCTCCTAACCACTCCCGCCCTAAGAATTTGAGTGGAAAAGCCTGGGTTACATTCCTCAGAGCGAAACAGAACTTCCACTTTTTCCTGGAAGAAGCAATTAACTCCAGAAATCAACCAAATGCTGCCCACACTCCTACCCAACAGGCAGGAGCTCCTTGAGTAGTCAAAAGGGTTAAAATGTGGAGTGTGCAGAAGGCACGCCAGGCCTAAATATACTCTACCAAGCACCACTACAATCAACAGCCCCCTAAATGTATCCAACTGACATCATGGAGCAGCTACTATGCACCAGGTCCCAGGGATACAGGGTAAATGACGCAGGTCCCTGCTGTCGGGGAGGATTTTATCAAACGCGTAAATTTAGCCACAACTCTGTCATGAAAAGAAATTGAGAGCCCCAAGTAAAAACGGTATTTGGAAGTAAACAAATGTGCAATAAACAGATAACTTCCCAGCTAACATTCTAAGATGACTGGCACTGCCCATTCCTTTGCCAAAGGAAGAAAGGGCTCACCGAAGCCGGCCAGCTGCCAGCCATGACCTGCACAGAACGGATGGAGAGAGGGGAAGTGTCTTTCCACGGATGCACAGCACCGCCAGCCACCTTAGCTGTTTTCCTTAGGAATCACATCCTTAGCCTTGACTTTAACTTTGGAGAGAGGGTATCAGAAGAGCGGAGCGGGGGGGGTGGGGGGGGTCGGGGGGGCGGTGCCGCCCAGTGGAAGCAGCACCAGATTCCAGGCTCGTAAATACTGGTGGTTCGGCAATCCACCCAAGAGCTCCGTGTTCAGCTCTGCGAGGTTTCTGAACTCCAGCGGCCTCCCCTGTAAAATCGGGCTAATAAATGGGGTTATGAAAAACCCTCAGAGGGTGGCTGTGAGGTTTTAAATAACATATGTAAAATAGTAACTATAAAAGCCCACTGTAAACTGTCAACTGCTATATAAACTCATTTAGCAACTACTTCTTGAGCACCTGCTGTATGCCAGGTCCTATTCTAGGCACAGCAGATGGAACAGAGAAGAGACAAAGGTCCACCCTGGTGGGGAACGAAAAGTGTTCTCACTGCTAGGATGAGACAAGGTCAGAAAACCTCAGACGCCCTGGGTCTGCCCCTGGTCACGGCCACTAGCCAGGGATGATCACAGCATCACCTGTAAAATGAGGGCTGGTCAAGCTGAAGTCTAGATTTCTTTGGAAAGACAGAGAACATGCTCGCTTTCCTGCCCACCCCGCCTGTGCAGACACTGCCTCCATACCTGGCCCATCAGAGCAGAGCCGTGGGCACCGTAACACAACTCTCCCCACACGCTCTAGCCTGTGGCCTGTCTCTGACACCACGCTGTAAATGGAACACGGGGCCAAAGTTTTGAGATGTTACGGAAAAGGCAAATTATGAAATCCAGAGAGTGCTGATTAGAAAATTTCAAATTGGCTTAGCGAGATCCGTCATGATGAAAGAGAGACTATAAATTGCGGGCAGGTCTGAATGGTTCAACCGTCTCTCGTTTTTAATGCAAGGTGCCCTGGGGAATCGCTTCATGGCTGCGAGTGATTAATTGGGAATAATGTATTCTGATGGGAAAGGGGAGTGAGGAAAGAAATTCATCTCTCACCAGTGAATTACTCCTCCTGGCTAAGAGCTTCACATCTTCGGTGTTAATTGTGCTTCTTTTCGCGTGTCTGTAGAAAGGGCAGGAACAATTCACCAAAATGTTTAGTATCACTTCCAATTTTGATGAAACCCAAAAGTTCATGGTCAGACTCCAAACTAGCAAGGCTCTCTAAGAAGCCCATCTTTTTAGATTAAATTCATTAAGCAACAATGACATAAAAATGAGTGAAGTGACTTCGCCAAGATACTAATTAAATAAAGAGACCGAGGAAAGCAGCAGCCCATCTGTCCACCTCCGCCCGAGGCCATGGGTGCCTGAGCAGGGACTTGCTTGGGCACAATGGTCACAGTAAACACCACACAGCACGTCTGCACACACCTTTAGTGAAAAGAGAAAATGGCACAATATCAAACAACACAAAGATCGCCTCTGCTTAAACAGATGTGAAGTAGAAGAACAAAGATCCCAAGTTCCCGAGGGCTAAATTACAGGAAGCAGCTCAGGCAGATGTCCCCCTACACCCCACTTCCCAACAAGGAGGTAATGCACTCCCTCAACACAGCCGAGCTACAAGCTAGAACAAAGAACATCTTTTAAACTGGAGTCTGTGTCTTGCTCACAACTTGGACTCAAAATCTCATTCCAATCTCTTATCTTTGCTTTAAAAGGTAATTTCAGATAATAAGCTACAGTCAATAATTTATTGCTCTAATTACACCATTTCTTGCCATTTCTCACTTCCTCCAAAAATAAGTAGAAGCCTTATGCACAGAAGTAGGCATCTTTGTATCCTTAACAATGAGTAGAGTGGCCAAAACACAGTCCTCCCCAAATATCTGTTCCGTTAACAAGAAAATCACACAGAAATTACACTCCATAATTTGGCCGAATTAAACCTTCACCTCCCACTAAATATGCAGATGGCGCCTGGTAATGGGTATTGAGGAGGGCACGTTCTGCATGGAGCACTGGGTGTTATGAACAAACAACGAATCATGGAACACTGCACCAAAAACTAATGATGTAATATATGGTGATTAACATAACAATAAAAAAATTTAAAAAAAATAAATAAATATGCAGATGGCACATGTCATCTCCTCACGACTGACAGCATCTGCCTGCGCCGACAGTATCCGTATCAGGAGGCGACTTCTAATCGGCCATCCGCAAGGACCGGGAGAGAAAGGGGAGAGTCAGAAGGGGACATCAGTGCAGCCACAAGGTAGGCAGCCGGGCCACAGGTGTACCGGGGGAGGCGGTTAGGCGCCATGCACACAGAGTGGCCCTCAGCCACACGATCGGGCCGCTCGGCCGGTTTTCACATTCTTCACAAAGTGCCACAAGAGAACAAGCAGAAGGAGGCAGCCTAGTGAGCTGTTTACAGAGTAAGGTCAGTGGATCTGTTCACAAGGAAGCGTTCAGGAAACAGCAAAGCCAAGCCTCGCCACCACGCAGCTTGGTATGTGCTACCTCTGCACCACGTCTTAATGCTCCTTCCCTAAATGGAGGGGCGGGCATACCCGACGCCGGCCGCCGCACGTCAGAGACTCTCCTAAATCAAACCTTTTTTTTTTTTTTTTGCATTATTTATTTATTTATTTATTTATTTGACATAGAGACAGCGAGAGAGGGAACACAAGCAGGGGGATTTGGAGAGAAGCAGGCCTCCTGCCGAGCAGGGAGCCCGACGTGAGGCTCGATCCCAGGACCCTGGGATCATGACCCGAGCCGAAGGCAGTCGCCCAACCTCTGACTCCAGAAAATTACCCAAGGGAAAATTACAAAGCAGTTTTTCATGTAACACTTTTAGCAACACAGGTTTTAAAGAGGATTCCCAAAATGTTCCTAAATCTATTCACTGTCTAATATCTATCTTCTTCAAAATGTGGCATCTTTAACATGTTAACGGTATCAGGTGACTAGAGATTTCAAAGTAAAGGAAATTCGCAACTTAAATTGGGAGATGATTTTCCAAAGTTTACAGGTGAATTATTTCAAATTTAAACCCATTTTCTCATAGAAACAATGTTACAAATATCGGTTAGGTTCCCAGCCAGCTGACAAAGACCGTTTAATATACAGCTGGCCTGAAACAGTCCTTCAGACTCCTTGTAGGACTCACAGTTCTAGAAGACAGTGGCCTCGGGGAAAACACAAAGCCACAGGATAAACAAAGCTGACCTTCTGGGAATATCAATTTTATCCTGATAAGCTTTATTTTTTAAGATTTTACTTATTTATTTGAGAGAGAGCGAGCCAGCATGAGCAGGGAGGAGAGGCAGAGGGAGAGGGAGAAGCAGACTCCCTCTGCTGAGAAGGGAGCCCGATGTGGGGAGCCCCCTCACCCCCACCCCGAGATAAACTTTAAAACAGGATTTTATATATATATGACAGCAAACTGAAGTATTTTGAAGATCAGAGTGAAATTAGACAAAGGACGAGTCTTCGAAGAAAATCCGTACTTGCGTTGGCTCAGGGTTCGGGGTGGGGGGGAGCGTGAAGAGCACTGGAAGACACCCCTGGACACGAGAAAGGGGAGACATTGCTTCATCAGTAAGCCTCTGCCTCTCTCACTTAGACAACAGCAGCGAGACAGCCTTTACACAGACCCCCTGAGATGATGCCCTTCCCTGGGGCACTTACACTCTAAGTGACACACGGCTCTCCCCCACCCAACAAGTACCCAGCAAAAGAAAATCAACCTCGGGGCGCCTGGGTGGCTCAGTCGTTAAGCGTCTGCCTTCAGCTCAGGTCATGACCCCAGGGTCCTGGGATCGAGCCCCACATCGGGCTCCCTGCTCAGCAGGAAGCCTGCTTCTCCCTCTCCCACTCCCCCTGCTTGTGTTCCCTCTCTGTGTGTCTCTCCTTGTCAAATAAATAAAAATCTTAAAAAAAAAAAAAAAAAGAAAATCAACCTCTTAACGTAATCATGAAACACAGAGTACCTGAAAGCGCAATGTATTACAATGCTAAACATTTCCAATTTCATTCTTATTCCCAGTATTTTTACAGAAGCATCTAAAAACATTTGTTGTCTTTTCCCACAGCTAACACAAAAATGGCAGGAAAAGTCACGACTGGGGGCTTACTGCTGGCACCTAACCAGGCAGAGGCCAGAGAGGCCCAGAAACACCCTAAGACGCGCCCGACAAGTTCCCACCACAGCCCAGAATGAGCCGGTCCAAAACACCAGCGGTGCTGAGATGGAGAAACCTGGCTCGATGTCGATAAACTTTATGTTCAAATCAAATAATCATGTGCTTACATATTTACATTTTGTGCCACCCTTTGTAATAAAAAGAAGTTGTATTTTCCGAAAAAAGGAAAGACGTGGCGAGAGGGGTGATAAATGTATTTCGCAAGAGACGCGCGGCTTCGGGGGGAGATAGTGGGCGCCACGTAAGGAGCCCCCACCTGAATGAACAACGAACACACCACAGGAGCTGTTAGCATCCCATAGTATTATCTCATCCCTTCTGGCCAAGCTGGCGATGCTAAGCAGTTTTTAGGGATTCATATACACAGGGATAGGAAAGATTTAGAGTCTGCCCTTTGAGAACCTACTGCTTTAATTCATTCAAAATACTCACCCGAGCAACAGAGAGCTAACAGGAACAAGGTGAAAAGCTCGGGGTATGGGAGAGACTGGCACCGAATCAGCAGTGTGAGCAAAGTGGAAAGCTTTAGCCCCTTCCGGCCTCAGTCATTCAAATTGCTTCATAAAAGCAATTCGTTGTGCGATTGTTTTCAATTACCTGAGGTACTAATTGAAGAGATGAGCATAAATCACCTGTAAAAGCTCAAGCTTCCCCGCTGAAAGCAAGTCACCCACTTTTCAAGGAGTGTGTTTCTCGGGTGACAGACGCTGTGGACCTGAGGCTGAGTGCCGGCGGGCGCTGGGTGCTGTCACTGCCCCGACACCCACCAGCGGTCACCGCCGGGCACCCAGTGCGGGCGTGCCCCACACCGCCCTGCAGGGTCACAGCCTTCGAGCTGTTCTTCATACCTTTTTAACCAGGAACTGAACAAAAAGTACTCAGAAGACATTAAAAAAAAAAAAAATGCCAAACCAAGCCTGAATGGACGTGATTAAAGCAGATGTTATATTCTGGCAGAACCATGATGAGAGAGAAGCCTCCAATAAATCCACACACACCCAAAAAAAAGACTAAAGCTCTCCCGAAATACACCACCAGATGGAGAGTGTGAATAGGACGTGAACACACACAGCGGCAGATACGCAAGCTCTTTACCCACCTGGCAAACATTTCAAGGTCTTTGGCAAAAGTTTCTGAAAGAGAAAAAGACATGCTTTAGCTACCCTCCTGCCAATCTTATTTCAGTAGGAGGGAAAGTGCAACCTCAGTTCTCACCATACGGTGATGAACACAACAAGCCCTTTCCATGCTGGGTGGATGCGCTTCGGGCCGCCTGATCCCTGGACAGGGGCCTCTAGCTCCTGTCCTTTTTGCTGGCTGGTTTGTTTTGTGAGCCTTTAGCCTAGGCTGTGTGATTTATTCATTAGGACCTCCTTGTCGTGATTGTGGTAACTGTGGCCACAGCTCTTCTTCCATGAAACTAACTCTAAACGTTAAATTTTGCTCCACGTTAGGGCTTGAGAGGACATTAATTTCCTCGGACGTCAGGCAGATACCAATGTCCAAGCTCAGCTGTCATATAAGCCATGGCATGGGCGATATAAAAATGTTATAAAGCAATGAGATAAAAATGTAATGCCTAATGTTCCAGGCAGTTTAAAACAGAGTAAAACAAACAGGTTCATGCCCAGTGTTAGGTACTAGAAATAGATGTTTCCATAAAACATCTGAATCTTACAGCCAAGAAATGTTTCGTGACTAGCACCTGGTGGTAATGTTCTCCGTCTGTTGGTGGGACGAGCCACAGCACCCGGCCACACATTTCTCCCGCACAAAAGCGACTTGGGGGATTTCTACCCACAGAGAGGAAGGCCCTGGCTTCGTACCGCACTGCCGGAAGGTCAGCTCCGAGACTGCGGCGATGGCTGGTTTGCTGAACGGCATCCCTCTGTCCGATGCCACTTCCTCACAGAGACAGCCCACAGTGTAGTGGACAGCCGCTTTCAGCCTCTGCAGCAAAGAGTCCAAATACTTCGTGGGCGAGGCTGCAAAGAAGAGCTTTCCACACCTTCGACAATTAAGACCAAGGAGAGGGGTCTGCTCAGCCTAATTCCTTCAGCACTGTCCATAATGGCTGAAGACTTTTCAAGTGTACTAATAAATTAACGAGGCCCTCTGGAGTGTGACTTGGAGAAACATTACTTCCTTGTTAACGGTTATGATTTAGGTCAAGTAAAGATAAGGAATTACAATGGCAGGTCAGCGGGGAGAAAAGTCAGACTTGCACTTGCAAGGTATCTGCATGACTTTACTCAGGTATTCCACAAATGTGCACCTGTTCCTACTGAGTAAAGGCATATGCTAGGTGCTCAGGGAACAATGACAAACCTGACAGGTTACTCCAGTGAAATGCAAAAGGATCCCATCCCTCTGCAGCAAGTCTCTGCCAGCCCCAGGCCTACATGTGACAAAGGACAAACGCTCAGGACCACGCTGGGAAAGGCCTGTGAGGACGCGACTGACCCTCCTTTGATTTGCTGGCTTGCTAGCCCACCTCACCAGGACCCTCACTGTTCCTTAGCAACCCTTGTAGATACTGAAGAGCATAGCTTTCCCATGCAGAGGAGCAAAGAAGCAACACAAAGCCAAGCCAAAATCTGAGTCTCCTGTCAACAAACTTACTGCACCCCTGGGTGTGCTCCTTCTCTATGCTGGAGATAGACCTGAACTGGACAGGGGGACAGCTGAACCCCAAACAGCAAGTGTTCACAGCGGAAACAGAATGAGGAGGAACGGCAGAAACAGGTCCAGGACCCCAGGGTAGAGGCCGATAAGCAAGGGCAACGACCTTTCTTAGTTTCAGATGTCAAATGACTAGGTAAGTTGAGGCCTATGGTAGGAGGAGACAAAGGGACCATCACCCTGGGAGGGATAAAGAGCCCCCAGGGTCATCTTTTTTAGGTACACGTGGGGGTGTCATTAGCGGAACAGGACAGGGAGCCTTCGGAACGTCCCAGAAGTTTTTTATCCCTCCTCGTCTGCACGCCTCCTGGACAGGGCCAAGTGCCCGTGCCTTCTTTAATGTTGCAGACAACACTGCACTTCGAGCCTCAATCCCCAGATCCAAATTCCTCGAGGGCAGGACCCTGTCAGTTTTGTTCACGACAACTGTCCACCCAGCACCAAGAACAGCTGGATGAATGGGCGGCGGGATCCTCAACCTGCTCACCAATTTCTCAGCCCATCTTTGCAGCCTTACTCATTTCTTCAGTTAAGTATGGACGGTCCACTGGGAGCCAGGCCCTGCACTAGGGGCTGAGAATACAAAAATGAAAAGGACAGCCTCGGCTCTCAGGGTTTATCTCCCACCACACCTTTGCCATCAGCGGACTCTTCAAAACCATCAATGTCAGGAAAAACAGAGGGTGGAGAACTGTTCCAGGGAAGATCAGAGACAGGATCTTACTAAATGCAAGTTATGCCCCTTGACTGGATCCTGGATGAAAGAAAAAAGACCAGAAGAAGAAACAGCTTTGGGACAACTGGGGAAATGTGCATATGGACTGATCGTCAGAGAATAGGATTTTACCAATATTAAAGTTTCTGAGTGGTGATACTTGAGGTTATTATGTACGAAAATACCCTTGTTGTTGGGAGAGGCATACGAAAGTACTAAAACTTAAAGGGAAGGTGTCAAGGTACCTGCAATTAAATCTCAAATGATTCAGAAAAAAAAGAGAGCGAAGGAGTAAATACAGCGAAGTGTTAACTGGTGAATCCAGGTGAGGAGCATATGGCTGCTGAGTGCACTATTCTTGCAACCTTTCCTGAAACCTTGCGCTTCCCAAAAGAAAGGCAGGCGGTGGGTTAACAGCTCTGAGACGGAACCCGGGCAGCTGAGCTCACTGCCGGCTCTTCAGGCCACTCTCTCTGAGGTGGCCGCCCTGGTTCTTGCTTTTTACCTCTTCAGGGCGTTACGGTTCTTCGTTCTCACGACTCTGCCCCGTGTGCTTGCTCCCGGCGGGGCCCGCAACCGCCCCGGGCGGAGTTCGGACCACCCGGATTCCGCGTGCGGGAAAGCGGGGCGGGAGCAGAGCCGCGCGCCGCTGGGGCGGGGGAGCCGGGGCTGGGACCCAGGCGGGAAGGAGCCGCCGGCTCTCGGGCTCGCAGGCCGGGCCCCGCGCTAAGTGCTGGGCCTGGATCGCCTTCCCGGGAGCACACCCTATTCTCACTACAGCCCTGAGAAGGGAGACCGCGGCTGTCCCAGCCAGACGGGGGGGGGGGGGGGGCCCCCCGCCCCACTCCGACCCGCGTTACCCGGGAGACCGCCTCCCAGCACCCCCCGCGGCAGCCCAGTTGGCGCAGGCGCAGGCGGCCGGAGCGCGCCCTACGCCCCGGGGGACCCGCCCCGGGGACCGCGCCCCGAAGAGCGCCCGGCGGAGGCCTCGGGGCCTTTCCCTCTCCAGAAGCTCCACGCCGTCCTCCCCCAGCCCGGCAGGGACCCGACTTTCCTGTACCTGTCGGTAGGAGAATTGCTGCTGCTCCTCGCCACCCCCTTCCTCCTCCTCCTCCATCACAGCAGGGCCGACCCGGGCAGGCGCGCGAGGCCAGAAGGAGGCGGCGGCCGGGAGGGGCCCGTCGGATTTCCCGCCGCCGCGCGGGGCGACGGGCCGCGCGGGGGGACAAAGCGCGAAGCCCCACGCCGCCGCGCCGCACGCGCCCTCTGGCGGCCGCTCCGGGAACGGTCCTTCGCCGTCCGGGGGCGGGACCCGGTGGCCCGAGCCACCTCCCGGCCCCGTGGCTTTACAGGAGCCCTCGGGAAGAAGGCGTGTGTGCGGGGACAGCGTTGTCGGGCGGCACCGTTCACTGTGAATTCCGTGTGGCTCTGACCTCCGCTGGCCTTGCGAAACCCACTCAGTGTCCGTAACTGTGCCACCGACAGCAGTGTTAGGGCGTCAGACCGCAGGCAAATGCTGGATGACTGTGCCAGTCAGCAGCGCAGAGTCAGTGAGTAGGTGACAGAGCCCGGGCTCGGTCACTCAGCAGCAGTACAAGGGCTCCCAATTAAAAAAAAAAATTTTAAGTAAGCTCTGTCCAACATGGGGCTCGAACTCACGCACCCAGAGATGCATGCTCTTCCAACTGAGCCAGCCAGGTGCTCCAGGGCCCCCAACTTTTTTTTTTTTTTAACATTTTTAAAAAGATGTTGTTTATTTATATATTTTATTTTTGTAAAAAGATTTATTTATTTATTTGACAGAGAGAGACACAGCGAGAGAGGGCACACAAGCAGGGGGAGTGGGAGAGGGAGAGAGCAGACTCAGAGCCGCTGGGAGCCTGAGATCATGACCCGCCCGGAAATAAGAGCCCATGCCCTCCAGAGGGAGCCAGCCTGGCGCCTCAGGGCCCTCAGTTTTTAAAAAGGATTTTGACTTGGTTACATATTTTCTAAAGTCTTGCTGTTGTCATCAGGGAGAAAACACTCTCCTTGGACCTCCTCACCCTTAAGGCTTAAGGTTGTGTTCCTTTTTGATTACAAATGGTGGTGAGCATTGAGAGTTCCTGGGGGTATTTCGAACCCCTTCCCAGGGCACGTGGAAATCATCAGCCTTTCCTGACAAATATGAAACTAAGGAAGAAAAGGGTGCTCGGTGTGTATTTGTGCTCAATTGAGAGAACACACAGGCAACCTCCCCTCCTACCACCTCTGTGGAGAAAGTCAGGGATGGGCGGGGGAGGGGGAAATTGCCAGGGCAGAATCCCACAAGGATTTCCTGTGACTCATCACCTGCAGGTCCACATCCCTGCTGAATCCTAAGTGGTGGAGGCTGAGGAGGCAGAGATGTGACATACAAAGTTACAGGGGTGATTATATGCCTAACCTGGAGATTTTGTTCTTCAAAGTAATCTGCAAAGGGTTCTTAGAAACACGAAGCTCTAACATATTTTAATTGCCAGTTTGTAGAATGAGGACATTAAGGGAAAGAGACCTTGCAGACCAGTATGAACCGAATAACCTTATTTTTGTTTTTAAAAAAGAACATATGCATCCATATGGAGATGTGGGATATTTGAAAGGAATAGAAAGCTGAAGGATACATGACAAATACCGTGAACTTCTGAGCAGTGAGTTGAGGAGAAGGCAGATAAAGACACTCAAAATTTCACTTTATATATTCCTGTATTCTGCCTTTCTTAACAAGTATGTGTGTCTTTCCCATAAGCCACTCTTGATCTTCCTCTTCCACAGAAGTGCCCCAAATCCCATAAGCGTGCCGATGGCTGAGACCCAGAGAACCTCCTTTTGGAGGAATCGGCCTTCTGATCAATTTCCATTGCATCGGAGGTAACATGTACCTCTGGCCTCTTCTCCCCGTTGCTCCCTGGGAGAATCCCAGTGTCCAGTCTCCTGGGATGGTCCCCAGTGCCACGCATGGCAGGCCTCTCACGGGATGTGCCTGATCTGCAGCCTCTGCCTTAGCAGGCCCAGTTCTGCCCGTCAGTAGCCGCCTTGCTCCCCATGCTGCCACTCTTCGGTCTCCAGCAGGAAAGGGGCCAGGGGGTGTGGAGTGGGCGGAGAGCAGGTGGGGAGCTCCAGCCCTAGGCCCAGACCTCGGGTTCGGAGCCTAGCCCCTATCACAAGCTTTGTGACCCAGGGCAAGCTGCAGAACCTCTCCAAGCCCCAGTTCCTGCATTTATAAAGTGGGGACCCTAGTACCAACATAGACAGTGGTTGTGAGGCCGAGGTTGCACCTAAGTGCTCAAAAAATTGTCATGGTTTTCTCCTGGGCAGTTTTTGTGCTTTGTACCTTGCATGTTATCTCATTTTAAAGCAGTTGCTTCCCAGGGCACCTGGGTGGCTCAGTCGGTTAGGCGTTCGACTCTTGATTTTGGCTCAGGTCGTGATCTCAGGATCATGAGATGGAGACCCGAGTTGGGCTCCGTGCTATGTGTGGAGTCCGCCTGGGATTCTCTCTCTCCCTCCCCCTATGTATATGTATAAATTGCTTCCCAGGGCAAAAGAACGTTATTCTAGTGGTCTGTGGAATATGCACGCACTTCAGAGTCTGATAGAGGAAGGTCCAGAGCTGAGGTATCACGTCACAGAAAATGGGCCTATTTGGATGGAGTGATTTTGCCCGGTAAGGAACCAGCCACAACAGGCGGCCACTAGGTGTCAGCCTTGTGTCACGTTGTGCAACAAGGCCAGCCCTGCAGCGGATGATCGTACCCTTCCCCAGGGCTTGCCAGCTCCTGGCCTGTTCTCCGCGCCCTCACACGTAGGTACTGGGACCCCGTTTGATATGTGAGGGAACAGGGTCACAGAGGTGAGAGAACTTTGCCCACGGTTAACGTGCTAGGAAGTGGTGGAGCCCAGAGCAGCCTGGCTTCTGAGCCCGAGCCCGAGCCCTCACCGTAAGAAAGACAGGGCTTCCTGGATCCTTTTCAGCTGCCTTAAATAGGGTTCCATGAATAATTAATTCAATAACAGTCATCATTTATTTCCTCTAAAATTGCCCTGTAAAATGCTGATTCCAAAAAATCAATCTCCTTTGGTTGTCGTGTGGATTCTGTGAGCGCCCTGAGGTTAGGACTTTCCATCTGCTCTCCCCACTGCCACGTGGTCGCCCACACAGCGCTTGGCAGGTGGTGGGTGCACGGTGAGCAGGCCGTGGCCGAGAGGAGGAGTGAGCTGTGCACACGGAGCGGGAAGGTGGTGCAGCGGTTAAGTGTGCGGGCTCGGGCGCCAGGTTGCCGTGGTTCTGGCTGCAGTGTTTCAGGGGCTGTGTGACCTCGGACAAGTTCCTTCACATCCTTGTGCCTCGTTTGTAAACTGGGGATAATGACAGTACCTGCTTCAGAGGGTGTTGTATTAAAAGAGTTCACTTAAAACAATGCCTGCTGCACCGTTATTATATTCCTGTATGTGCCATTTATATGGTATGAGGCCCTCAGGAAAACTCCCAAATAGGGCCAGAGGTCCTGACTCCTCCATTTAACAAATTGTCTTTTTCCAGGGAAGCCTATGTGACAGATACTGGCCCGAAAAATCGAGCCAGTGTCTCCTGATCCACATGCTCCTCTAGAACCTTGCCACTCCGCCATCAAGAGGTAGTCTCATCCTCCACCCATTGAATTTGGGGTGCTCATGACTCCCTTGTAACTGATATAATGTGGCTGAGATAATGCTGTGTGGCATCCATGGCTAGATCTTAAAAGGCAAGGCTGCGTCTGCTTTGTTAGCTGGAACACTCACGTTTGGAACAGAGCCCCGGGTAAGAAGTTAGCCCAGCCTGAGGCTGCCATGCCGTGAGGCAGCCCAAGGCCACATGGTGAGGCCACGTGTACCTTTCTCAGCCCTAGCTGAGGTCCCAGCCAGCAGCCAGCATTGAACGCCAGATAAATGAAGAGGACAGACATCTCCGAGTGACCCCAGCCATTGAGTGGCCCTGAGCTGTCCAGTCTTTTTGCTGAGGCCCAGATACCGTGGAACAAAGACGAGCTATGCCCCCTGTGCCCTTCCAATTCCTAACCCACAGAATTAGGATAATAGTAATGGTTATTACCTGTGTTTAGGGTGGTTTGTTAAAACAACGTACAGGGTTACTAGACAGTGAACATATATATACTTACATGCTAAGCATAGTACTTATATCCTGAAGGTCTCTGCCTCTCCTAAAAGGATCGGCTCCACATCCACCTCAGTGACTGTGTAACATTGTCAGTCCCCTGCCTAGAGTCTCCTTGCTGAGAAATCCTGTCTGCTCCCTTGCCTGATCCATCGGTCTTTACAACCAACCTCTCTGTGTCCAAAATAAAGCAGAAGTTGTGGCCAAAAAGTCATTAATAGGATTCCTGCCCAGAGAGGCCCCTTCCTGGAATAGCCAGCAGGTTGTCCCTGCACAGTCAGGTTGAAGGGGGCAGACTTGGCCGGGGGCAGAACCCCTGTGCGGCCACCTCCATCACCTTCAGGACTGTTGACCAGCTCAACTTCCACAGGAGCCGGGTAAGAGATGGCAGACCCTGCGCAGTCACTGTATGGCGGGTACTAATTTCCCCCAGAACAGCTCTGTGAGGGAGTCTCATCGCCCCTTCCGTGCAGACAAGAAAGCACATGGGCACAGAGGGTAACGAGCGGGGCAATGGTGAGTTCGTGGCGGGGCTGAGCTCGGGGCCCAGGCCCCCAGCCAGGAAGCTGGGCTGCCCTTACTGGAGCTAACAGTTTTTACTGATCTGTTCTTCAAGTCAGTCATGGGATGTAAACTTCAAAAAGCAGGAATGCCTATCTAGTAAAAATAGTCTCCCCACCAAGGACCTAGGCAAAGGACTGTTACATTCTTTAACAGTAAAAACAACTTCCTTTTATTGTGCCCTCACTGTGTGCCAGGTACTGGGCCAAGTAGTTGATATATAATCTGTTACCGACCCGATAACCTGGGAAAGTCGTTTTTAACTCCGCTTCGCAGATGAAGAAATGGCAGGGCGGAGGACGTCGCTGCCAGCCAGCAGGGTCCGGGTGCACGCTCCGGCCCTTCTCTCTGGTCCAGGGGCCAACGTGGCAGCAGCTGGGAGCTCGTTAGAGACGCACAGCGCGGGGCCGCACTTCTGTCCTGCTCAATCCCAGTCGGCCCTTTTTCTCAGGACCCATCCCCGGGGCTGGGGGCTTGTGTAGTTGGAGAAGCCCCACCGGCCTCCCCTGGCCCTTTTGGAAGATGTCTGTCTTAACCTACACGCCCCGCCGTGGGGCACACGGAGGAGCCCCACCAGGAACCTTCTGAGGACTGGTTTGCAGAGTGAACTCCCCACTGGGTGCTGAGACGTAAATCTGGTTTCTAACTCTCAGAAATCCCACTGCTTCAGGACAGGTGCAGCCTGAAGTGGTAATAATGCCACACAGAGGTGCTGATTACATGCCAGGCACTGGCCTTCTTACTCCACGAATCCTCAAAATAGCCTTGAGGAGACAGGTACTGTTATCCTGTTTTACAAATGAGAAAACTGAGAGCAGAGGTAGTAAATAATTTGCCGAAAGTCCTACAGCCAGTAGGTGGAAGGGCCTGGATCTGCAGCTTCATTGCTTCCGGATGGTGAGCAGGGGCTTAAGCTCTATTGCACATGATCAGTAGGATTTCGGACACTCCTCTGGACAGTCCCGCTTTCCTGTATGTGCTTTTGCCACGTAGCCTCCCACCCCTCACAGGTGTTTCTCTTTGAAGGAACTCGCTCTCCATCCTAGGAGGACCTGTCTGCCTCAGAGCAAGTGGTCAGAGATCACCTGCGAGAAAACCTGCATCGAGGGGTTCCCATCCCTTAAAAAAGAACCGCGTCGGGGCCCCTGGGTGACTCAGTCGGTGAAGCGTCTGCCTTCGGCTCAGGTCATGATCCCAGGGTCCTGGGATCGAGTCCCATGTCGGGCTCCTTGCCCAGCGGGGAGCCTGCTTCTCCTTCTGCCGCTCCTCCCGTTTGTGTGTGCGTGCGTGCGTGCGTGCTGACAAATAAAATCTTTTTTTTTTTAAGATTTTATTTATTTGACAGAGACACAGCGAGAGAGGGAACACAAGCAGGGGGAGTGGGAGAGGGAGAAGCAGGCTTCCCGCGGAGCAGGGAGCCCCATGCGGGGCTCGATCCCAGGACCCTGGGATCATGACCTGAGCCGAAGGCAGACGCTTAACAACTGAGCCACCCAGGCGCCCCAAATGAAATCTTTAGAAGAAAAAAAAAAAAAAGAACCCTGTCATGAGCAGTGACTCAGCACCTCTTAGATTTGATGGTGGGGCCGGGGAGGGCTGCCAGAGCCATGTCTAGCGAAGTACTTACATCCACGCTGAGAGCTTCAAAAGCTGAACATTTAATGAAGAGGATCGCCTCCCATGTCAGCTCTGTGAGCCCCTGCACTTTTTGGAAAGAGGTCAGGGGTCAGATTACACACCAGCTGTCAAAACAAGGAAGTCCTTTGCTCTATTCTAGGATACTCTCAAGACTTTGTAAAGCATTCCAGAGAAACCTTCTAGAGTTAAGCTGCTGGAATAAAACAATTACACTGGCGCCAGGCCATATAACACTATCAGCAAGTGTGCTAGCAGGACTTTTGTTCTTGACTAAGGTAAAGTGAACAGGCCCCATTCAAGGAGGAGGCTTAGGTTGCTAAAATTCCCGCCCCAAACCCATGCGCCTGGCTTAGGGACAAAAAGAAAGAGGTGGGCACAGGAGAGGGAATGAGGCAGGGCACACTGAGGCCCCCGTGTCGTTTAAATGTAGTTCCCTAACACGTGCAGTATGAAGTGTGACACACACAAGGCATGAAGACCTATCAGAGAACATCCGCAGACCCAGAACCCAACCTGAGAAAACATTTGGGTCCCCTGTGTCGCCTCCTCGTCCCTCCTCGCACAGTTAACCAGGATCCTAACTTTGGTGTGTTTCTTGTATTGTTCTGGAGTCTTTTTTTAAGGAAAACGGAGAGGAAAAAGTGAACACGGCTGGAAGGAAACCGCCTCCAATGTGATGAAACCAGCCGCAAACCTCCCTGCCAGTGGTGAGAATGGCTCAGTGTGACCGAGGGGAGAATACTGAAGAGTCTGGAGAAAAAGCATACGTAGAATGTACCTTTTATTAAGTAGAGAAAAATGGGAAATCTACCACGTGATACAAAGTTTCCAGTTTGAGCAAAGTCCACAGAAGCCCTTCCGATTCCCGCGTGCCTCTAGCAGGGGGACCTGCTGCCCCCTCAGCACAGGGACACGTGGGAAACGGCTTCCGGGAGCTGATCACGCAAGCACACACGTGCTCGCCTCCTGCTCAGCTCCTAGAGGCTGGGGCAGAGGGCATGGTGCTCCTCACAGAGCTGCTTTGCACGTACACTCACGTGACTTTTTCAGGAGTCTCTTATGAGACTTCATTTTAAAAGGTCTGAGCAGAGAGGAGGGCGGAGGGCTGTGTAAGCAGTGTTGGTGGCAAATGGAATGTTCCAGTCCGGGGAATAGCGGCAGGTGACCGGTCTGATCAGGCATTGTATGAAGAGGACGACACGCTGCCACCGTGGCCCGTCCAGTTAGTGTGGATAAACTGCCCGGGTTTGGCTAAGAGTTCGTAAGTGTGAGCTCCAAAGTAGTCCCGCTGAGCCTGAAAACAAGAAGTCGAGTTGGTTGGGATGATATGCGGACGGGCCGCCGTCAGGCAGCAGCCAGGTTAATGTTTACCACCTGCTCAGAAAGCTCACCTGGATGAGGTTGGCCGGTAGCATCTCGTGTCTGTATCCGTCGTAGAAGGACAGGGCCGTGGTGAAGCAGGGCATGGGGATGCCCACCTGGACCCCGGTGCTCACTGCCCGCCGCCACGAGCCCTGCGGCAAAACAAGCCCAAGACTAGGGGTCAGCCCCCCGAGAACTGCTTCCTTTCTAAGTGACAGAATTCCATATGCACCGAGGCTGGGAAGTGAAAAATAAAATTCCCAGCACCCAGCTCTGGGCTACCTACCTGGCAGTTTTCAACAGCTGACTTAAAAAAGTCATCTAGGAGCAGATTCTGAAGTTGTGGGTTCCGATCAAACGCATCCTTTATCTTTCCTAGGAACACGCTGAAATGATCAAGAGGGAAGCAATCGTGACTCTTAACCTGAGCATGCTGGACACCTGACAGAAAGCAGCTGACACATACCCTAGTGACGTACAGAGTTACTCCTAATCCCTGACAGCCAGTGGTTCGCTCAGGGACAACAGGGGGCCTGAGGCCCAAGAGGCAAGGCCAGAGGGTGTGATCGTTCTCACAGAACTACTCTATAGGGTACAGACGATCTAGTCAGAACAGGTAACGTACAGGAAGAAAGTGGGACATGACCATCTAAACCAGTCTTGTCGCCAGTGCAGAGACCCACCGCACCACTCCCAGGGCAACTGTCCACACAGGCGCAGAGACCACCACTCTCCGACACGGTGGCTTGGCGTGTGCCCCGCACTCACCTCCTGATGATGCAGCCCCCTCTCCACATTAGGGCAATGCCACCATAGTTGAGGGTCCAGCCAAATTCCGTGGCCGCCTGTCTTAGCAGCATAAAGCCTTGCGCATACGAGATGATCTTGGAAGCATAGAGGGCCTAAAGAATGACAGACCCACCAGAGCTAGAGTTAGCCACGTCCTCCCCGCACCAGCAGTGCGGATCTTAGCAGGGACAGTGGTAACAGGACAGGGCTCTGCTGCCCCCACCTGGGCCTCCCACGTCCTCCCACCCCCACTGTCACCCGAGGCACCAACGACCACGCCCAGGGACTGGGCCCCACCTTCCGAATATCCTCCAGGAATGCTTTCTTATCACCTTCAAACTGGATCTTCTGGGGACCCTTCAGCTTTTTGCTAGCCTGAATCCTCTCATCCTTCAGAGATGATAAGCATCGAGCAAAAACGGCTTCTCCTGCGTAGGGGAAGGGATAACATTACCGAAGTTCACTCATAAAACCGAAGGGAAGAGAGTACACGTAAGCCAGAAAGAATGAGGAAAATTAGAAAAGGAGCTGATTTTCAGTTGCCAAAAGAGCTGAAGTTTCAACCTTACGCCACAAAATTTAACCTGGCTCAGAAAGAGTTTTGAACTTATAAAAAGCTATAGACAGTTAACTTGATAACTAAAACTCCAAACAAGTCAATCTTCCAACATAAATGTAGGGTATCAATCACAAAGATCAACATGAAATTCAAAAGGGGACTTCTGAGCGCCTGCCAGGCTCAGTTGGTGGAGCCTGCGACTCTTGATCTCGGGGTTATAAATTCGAGTCCCATGATGGGTGTGGAGATTACTTAAAAATAAAGTCTTAAAAAAAATAAAAGGGAGGAGTTCTAGGGAAAAAACAAGGAAGTAAAAAACCACTTTTATTCAGAATTACTCTGTTAGTCCGTATGTAAAATTTCATTTCACTTGAGAGGACTTTTAATTTTTAAATGCTCACCAAAGCCTCTCTTCTTAAGAAGCACTCACTACCCCTTGAAAACTAGTTAACGTCAGGCAGCCTTGGAATTCAGCTAGATGCTCAACTATGGTGGCATTGCCTTGATACGGGGGTTGTCTGCAACAACTAGTACATTGAGAAATAACAGACTCGCCCCTCAGAAAACTCCCATTTTTTTTTTCTTTAAAGATTTTATTTATTTGACAAAGACACAGTGAGAGAGGGAACACAAGCAGGGGGAGCAGGAGAGGGAGGAGCAGGCTTCCGGCGGAGCAGGGAGCCCGATGTGGGGCTCGATCCCAGGACCCTGGGATCATGACCTGAGCCAAAAGCAGAGCCTTCTGAGCCACCAGGTGCCCCCAAAACTCCATTTTCTAATTATTAAAATTTAGTTTCCAGTACATCCTTGATCACCATAATTTTGTTTCATTTGAATAAACATTTCAATATGGTATTTTTTTTTCAAAGATTTTATTTGTCAGAGAGAGCGAGCGAGCGAGCGCAAGCAGGGAGAGAAGCAGGCAGAGGGAGAAGCAGGCTCCCCGCTGAGGAAGGAGCCCGACGTGGGGCTCGATCCCAGCACCCTGGGATCATGACCTGAGCCGAAGGCAGACACTTAACCGACTGAGCCACCCAGGCACCCCTCAATATGGTATTTTAATATCAAGACATTTAGCATCTTCAAAATCAGCCCTTTGAAAAGACAACTTGCTCAACTGACACTTTATTCAATTAAAATAAATTACTCTAACTAATCCTCCCCCCTCCCCCAGACAAACTGGAGTAAAACCTCTGGCCATTCACTTGTCAGGCCGCCCAAACTCGGAACACAAGCCGGCTCGGGCGCGCGGCTCCGGGGGGCCCCCGCCCCGCCCACCTTGCTCGCGCACAGGCACGCGGACCGGGTGCCGGGGCAGAAGCGATGGTGTAACGCAGCGGGCGCACGGAGGCCGTGTTACCCAAGGGTCAGCTGGAAGACTTCCTTCCCCATTAGTTCAACAAACACGAAGGGCACCCACCCAGGGCTGAAGCCTGGCCTGCCTCGGGCGGGGAGGAAGGGCGCACGAGAGCAGGGCTCTCTCTGAACCTACACTGCTCTTCCACTGCAGTCTGGGATGAGGGCCGTTCCCCGCCGCCGTGCCCTCGCTGCCCTGGCCCTCGCTGGCTAAGCAGCCCGCTTCTCCCCACGTGCCTCCCGGCACGGCCACTGGCAGCAGGGAGCCTAACTCATAGGAAATGAAAAGGAGGGAGCGGACTAGGGCGGCCGAGCAGACAGGAAAATGTTTTACTGGAGGGGCGCCCTTCTGCCAGGAGCAAAGATGAGCCTTTCGCTCGGCAAGCTAGGCACCTTGTTTTACTGACCGTTCTCAATCCTGCCTGAAGTGTACCTAGTTTACTCTTAAAGGACCAGCTTGTTTTATGAATCCTCTTATTATTTGTTCTGTTTATTTCTGCTTTCTGTGATTTCCTTCACCCTGTATCTTCTCGAGTTTGGTGCTTAGCTCACTGCTCTAAAACAACATGCGAGAGAAGGACACACACAAGTGGTCAGGATAGTGGCTTTCTTCTAAATGAAGAACGAAGGAAGAGATTAAAGGACCTGAAATGTACAGGTAATATTTTATTTTTAAAATATCTGGAGGAAGGGCGCCTGGCTGGCTCAGTAGTAAGAGCATGTGACTCGATCCCAGGGTCATGAGTTCAGGCCCCATGTTGGGTGTAGAGATTACTTATAAATAAATAAATAACCTTTAAATAAAATAAAATGAAAAATAAAATACTGGGGGGGAACCTAATCAAAATATTAACAATAAATGCTGAGGATGTAAGCTTATGTCGTTCGGTGAACTTCCGTATGAACAATTTCGTTACCGTGATCTTCCGCACTGGAAAGTCATGGAAGTCACTGACCACAGTTCAATCCCTAAGACAGAAGCTTCCCCGAAGGCCGAACTACATAAGAGAGCCAGGAACTCCCAAACGCATCTCAAAGCCCATATGACTGAGAGAAGGTTATCAGGAAGAGACCCGCAGAGTGTCAGCCTCTCACACGGGAGGAGCAGAAAGCACTGAACGCTGATGAGGGTTGCACACGTTCTCCTGAAAACCCGGTCCTTAGTGGCCAGTCTACCCCAACATCCCAGAAGGACAGCAAGAGCACACCAGTGAGGCGAGGGGCCTCAGCTGAAAGCCGCACGTTACCGATGAGGGTGACGGGAACGCCGTACTCCAGGGCAGAGATGGCAGTCCATTTCCCTGTGCCCTTCTGCCCCGCGCTGTCCCTGATCTTCGGCAGCAGGTGTTTGCCGTCGCTGTCTTGGAACTTGAGAATATTGGCCGTGATTTCAATGAGGAATGAGTCGAGCTCTGTCTTATTCCATTCCTCAAACGCCTAGTGCAGGACGTGAGAGCAAACAGCGTGAGAGAAACCAGGCCCACGCACAAGCCCCCTTCCCTGTGAAGAGTGACGGGCGCTCACAACTTGCCCCGCCCTGCAGGCTAACAGGCTCCATGTACGTGTCTGAGCCCTGCTCCCCCCGAGTTGAGTTTTCTGTTCACCACGAGTCAGCTGTATTTGATTTGAGCCTGGTTATGCCCATTGATGACCAGCACGGCTCTCCCCTCAGAGCTAAGCGCCCCTCACCTCACACCATCGCCTCTTCGGAGGCCTTCCCTGCTCGCCTGACCTACTCCTTACACCCGCTTCCTCTTCTTCGGAACAGTTACCGCCACCTAGTTTTACACTGTCTGTGGGGTTGCTATCGTGTCTTCCCAGCTCCGTGCAGGCAGGGACTTCGGTTTTTTCACTATTACATCCCCAACATCTAGAACAGTTGCTGGCATACAGAGCAGCACTCGTATATATAAATACATTAAGTTTTAAGTAAATCAATTACATTTGAACACAAAAAAAAAGCACGGTTTCTATGAACATAAGGTTAAACTTTTGGAAAGGAGTAAAGGCAAGTCAGTGAAACAAAGTGGGGATGACAAGTTTAAAAGTTAGAAGGAGGGGCGCCCAGGGGGCTCGGTCAGTGGAGGCTGTAGCTCTTGATCTCGGGGTTGTCAGTTCAAGCCCCACATTGGGTGTAGAGATTACTAAAAAAATAATAAACTTTAAAACAAAAAAATTAGGAGGAAAAACTGTAAAAAATCTGGAAGGATTCTGCAGTGTCACCTTGCAAGAAGTGTCCCTAAATCATGTTCCACTCAAAGTCACTGGAAGTAGAAATTCTAGATGATGAGAAAGACAACTCTGATGCTGCCCAGCAGAGCAATACTTCGAAGAAAGGACTGGAATGGTGATGAATGTGCCTTCCTCTATTTTCAGTGAAAATAAATGTTTACCTAGGAACGATGCTGAAGTCTTTAGAGAAAAGAGTACTGGTGTTTACCTCGAAATGTATTTTTAGAAGATCAAACTGATAGAGGGATGGGCAGACATTCAATAAAGCAAGTGTAGTAAAATGCTAGTAGGCGAATATGGGTGGTGTGCATACGAGTGTCCACTACCAAAGTCTTTCAACTTTGCTGTGTGTTTGAACATCCGGTTCATAATAAAATGCTGGGGGGGAATGTTTATGTTTCCCCCACTTTGACTAACTTTTGATTAACTGTCAAACAGCCAGTCCCAACCTGACCAGGAAAGCAAGCTTCCAGCCTGCCTCTCCTATGGGACAATGGGGGGACCAAATGAGGTAATGACCATAAAAGGACACAAGCCTGACACATGAAGGGTCACTAAATGGTGGTAATGATCACCGCCAAGATTTTCGGGGGACTTCTGGCTCAGCGGCTAGCTAGCCTATCGTACAGCTTTCCCTTAAATCAGGCTGAGTCCATTCTTTTTTTGTTTTTACTTGAGAGAGAGAGAGAGAGAGAGACAGAGAGCACGCGCGCGCACAAGCGGGGGAGAGGGAGAAGCAGGCTGCCCACTGAGCAGAGAGCCTGACGCTTAACTCAAATCATGACCTGAGCCAAAGGCAGACGCTTCACCGACTGAGGCACCTAGGTGCCCCTGGGCTGAGTCCATCCTGCCACCAGCATGACCACAGGAAGGAGGTGGAAGAAGGCTTCACTGTTGCTAGCAAATCCCTCTCATCTGAACAGCGGTCACCTGCTGTAGCCCGGAGGCAGGGCCCGGGACTCACCTTTGCCATCTCGTCATGCCCCATGCCCAGCACCTCCTTCATCAGGTGGTAGGCCTCACAGATGAGCTGCATATCCCCGTACTCGATCCCGTTGTGCACCATCTTCACGAAGTGCCCTGCTCCTTCACCTCCCACCTGTCAGGGCGACGAGCACCAGGAGGCCTTGAGGCAGGCAATTAACCCAGAAAAGCCCGCGTCATATTCTTTGGCGAGGCTCCCTCCCCATACAAAAAAATAACAAATAGGGAGCAAATATCTGTAGTACTTTTAAATTAAGCGTCACTAGATAACAATTCAATCCAAGCTTCAGTCCAGTCCAGTGTTCCTTCAAACTCACTCTGAATTCGTTCAAGATATTTCCAAGCCTCCCATTCACTGTAAGCACCCACATCTTGTCAGCCTGCATTTCCCACCTTCCCTTGTTATGAAGGGCCCCTCGCTCCCAGCCCTGCCCACAAGTGAAAGACCTCCTCTTCCCGAGGTCACCATTCTCCTAGCCACTGGGGGTTAAAGTTGGCTAATGAAGTCACTGGCACTGTTAAGTCTATAACTGTGCTGTAGTTGTTTCCAATGGCTACCAGGGGGTAAAATGACCTTAGATCCCAGGTCTGGCCCTCAACCTGGTAAGCCCAGAAATGTGTTCTTGCCGTGTCTCACAGTTGACAAGATACAGATTTATAGTAAAGCTGGCAAGATGTATACAGTCAGAATGCCAGTTTATGAATTTAGGGTAAGAAACTTAACTACGGATTTTAGTGGCTACAAGCGTTAGTCCCGACAGCACATTCTGTCCCTACAGACGAGCTGCGCAGGAAACCAAATCATCTAAGAATTGCTCAGTGGGCCAGGAATCAGAACAAAGGGAGTTTCAGGGTCAAATATTCAGTGACAATGGGCTCTGCAGTCAGGCGCATCCATCTCCACAACAGGCATCTATACCTGCGCAGTGGCCCCGAGGTTTGCTTGACCTGAGCGGTCTCTGCTGTCACCGCTGGGATCCATCCAATTGACCTTTACATCCAAGACTCCCGCCCTCTGAGTTTCCACTGCTGACCTGCCCCCTTCTGATTCTGACACCTTCTTTGGCTGCTAAGTAACATGGCTCATAAGATCTTACTTCTTCACCCCATCCTTCCTGTAACTTCAAGAGTGAACTCAGGAGTGCCTGCTTTTAGTATCTATACCAGTTTTCTCAATAGCCTGAGAGTAAGCCTGAGGCTGAAGAACGTCAAGCTCCGACTCGATCAAGACACAGCAGGGCCAGTACTGGTTTTTCTTCATGATTCTGTTGTCTACAAGAAACGTGTCTACAAAGGAGTGACTGTGGCTGTCCTTTTACTATAGTAATCGACTGTCATGGCCTGAAAGTTCCCTGCCCCATCCATACTACTGAGAAAATCCTCAACCCTCCAAATCCAGCCCAGCCTCTCTCCAGCCTAGGCAGACTTTGCCTGACTCGGGCACCACTGGTTAAGATGTCCGGACCAGCACTGGGGGCTACAGCTGCCGTCAGGCCTCCCCCCATTCCTTGTCCACCTCAGGCCTCCTTCCGTCTCTGCCTTCTACCTCCCTCATACGAAATAAAACTAATAAAGGGGATTAGGAGCTAAAGAGACCCTGGAGACCACCCAGCCCACCCCTCATATTTTACGGACAAGAACACTTTTCTGACTGACTCGATAATGTCCCACAGCGAACGGAGAGCCGGAATTACAGGTCAGGTCTCTCAGCCTAGTGCTTTGCCCACCCATGGCATGGACTGGGGCTGCAGGAGGGATAAAACTGATTTTGGTAGCAACACAAAATGCAGAAAGGGAGGCACATACGAATGAGCCTAGGCCTCCCTCCCGTTTCGTGAAGGCGGAAGGCCATACGTCGCACACTCTGTTCAAGCACAGAATACCTGCGTCCCAAGCTACAGGAAAGAGATTTTCCACGTCCGTGGCCGGCACATCTGACAGCACCAGCCCTTCACTCCTCCCCCTTCCATGCAGGCAGACGGAGCCCACCTTTCATTCTGACATTTTCTTCACTTTCACGAAGTCACACAGCTAATAAAACAAGTCACGCTTCACCTCATCCTTGCTGTGCCTTCTTAAGAAATCCAACTTTTAGATGAATTGAGGAGGGCAGTTTCTAATACCAACCTCAAGGCTCTGAAATATTCAGTTAGGAGGCAAGGACACGGGCAACAGGCATGCATCCTAGGCCTCAGCTGCGCTAGCAACTTCAAGATTGAGAAGCTTGTCACAAAACTAACGACTGCCACCAGGCGGTCCTGGCTCTGTGCCTGTCATGTCCGCGCCCATGTTACCAGCTGGCTTGAAAGAGGAGCCAGAACTTGCCCAGTCACAGCAGGGTTCCCCCGTCCCGACTTTCGCAGCGATGCCTTGGAAGATTGTCTTGATGTGGGGCCTGTGGGAAGGAACCACGTAGTTTAGCTGCTGAAAAGAGGGACTGAGATCTCAGTTAAATACTCAAGGACCTCCCGCCAATCTTTTTCTTTTGAATGGGAGGTGAAAGTGCCAAGTCCACGCGGAAAAAGTAATCAATGTGCCAAGTCCACATGGTAAGCCCCGCAGAGGCTGCAGACTATCTGGTTGGAGAAGACAGAAAGGCCAGCCAGAAGCATCCAAGTACCAGGAGAAATTTCCTTTGCACTATAAAAGGAGCTGTGATGTGAAACAGCAAGCAACAGGGAAGTTCCCGTGGAGACGCCTGTTACCGGTCTGGATGCATGCTATCAGGCACAGCATGATTCCGCACGCGCACGCGCAGAACCGGGCTGGAGCTCCCAGGGCAGCGCTCTTCGTTAGTACTCGGAGAGAAAGCAGCTGTTCTTCACCCCTCCCACTGCCCCCCAGGGGGATCTGTGAACTCACAAGGCTTTCTGCTCACGTTCTCACTACTGACCAATAAAGAGGCTTCTCCACAAGAAGTGTTTGGTAAAGGCACAGGGCTGCCAGGGTTGCAAAGTGAACGCTCGGGATTAGAGCTAAGACAGCTGCACATTAAGCTTTAGAACTTCACTGAACTCGTACTGTGCATTTCGGGCCATGGCACCACTCCTACTTCTGCTGGGGCTCGATTTCACCAGCCTGAGACCGTGAGCTGAGCCTAAATCAAGAGTTGGGACGCTTAACCCACTGAGCCACCCAGGTGACCCCGTTTTAAACACTATATTAACCATCATTCCTATTACTTTTAGCAAACAATTTGAATGAGTCTCATATATGCTTAAGTTTGCCAGACCGGTCTGAGAGAATGAGTCAGTCAATGAGCAACCGGAGCATCTCTGCATTATCAAAGATTTTCATGTGTGTCATCTGCATGTCTAGCCCAGGATAAATGTTTGTAAACTATTGAGAAGCAGGAAGGCCTCTATCTACTTCTCGATTTCACAAACTGCAGGGGCGCCTGGGTGGCTCAGTGGGTTAAGCATCCGACTCTTAATGTCTGCTCAGGTCATGATCTCGGGGCCAAGGAGATTAAGCCCCATGTTGGGCTCCGCACCCAACGGGGAGTCTGCTTGTGATTCTCTCTCTCCTCTCCCTCTGCCTCTCCCCCTGCTGACACACGCTCTCTCTCCTCTCTCTCCAATAAATAAATATATAAAATCTTTAGATTTCACATACTGCAGAACATCTCCAAACTTACTCATCAGAGAGGTAATTTAAAGAATAACCTTCCCCAGGAAACCCTTCACCTCTGGGAATTAGATTTGATCACTCCTTAGTTCAACTCCTAATATAATTCTAGCATATTGGAAATCAAACTCATTTAGGAAAGAATGGTACCTTTCCACGTCTCCCTCAAAAGGATCCCTCCTTTTCTGTTTCTTTCTCTTCTGCTTACCTACCTCCCTCTCTCTGGCTCACCTCTCTGCAAACTCAGCAGCGGGTTTCCCTCAGTCTGCGTCAGGCGTGGTTATTACTTGCATCTTTTCATTTTGATTCTCTGTCCCACTCACCCCACACCCTTATGCCTTATGCACCCCACCCCTGCTCTTACATCACCACCGCACCCTCCCTTCTATGACCAGCATTTCCTCTTACATACAGCACAGTGCACAGTGTAAAACTTGTCTTCTCCCCAAGTAGATACAAAACTTCCACCTCACTCTCCCAGGGACAAAACAGGCCCTGTCAGATTTTTCCATTACTCACGATTATTAAATAAAAGTTATTTTAGGACTGTCCATCACTTAGAGAGGCAGACTTTACTTCTAAGTCCAGACAGTGCCCAGGACATTATTCGAACGGCTTCCTTAAAGCCCCTGAACTTGGTAAGCCTGTTTATAGAGTTTCCAGTATCAGTCTTGGAGGGAATAACAGAGGAGGCAAAAGAGAATATGCACATACAGGATATCAAAGCAGCAAAATGTAGAGACAAAAGAAGTGTTTCCAGCATCTCCACCACTCAGGGGCCACAGAGATCAGCACTGCCCACGGCTCACTCCCCTCACAGCTCAGGCTCCCTTGTGCCAAAGTGGGGGGTGGCACCTCTGATACCCACCAGGCTTCTTTGTCCCCTCCTGGCATAAGTGAGGGGCCATACCGGGCCCCCTCCTCTCCACCACTGACTCCACTCCCCACAAACAGGATGCCCTTGGCCTTGAGGTCGCGACATCGTCTCTGTATGAGAGAAAAATAATTTTGTTGTGCTTCCATAAGACAGTTTCTCCCGATGAATGAGAAGAGGTATAAGACAGGTATGGAGAGGCCACACTGGACATGAAATGACCCCAGCATCCAAGAATAACCTGATCATTCAAGAAATTGTATCCCAGGGTGCCTGGCTGGCTCAGTGGTAGAGCATGCAACTTTTGATCTCAGGGTCATGAGTTCAAGCCCCACATTGGGTGTGGAGCCTACTAAAAAGAAAGAAATAAACAATTTTAAAAAGAAATTTAATTCCCTCAGTTTGGGAGTTAAGAAAAAAAAAATCCAGGGAGCCTGGCTGGCTCAGTCAGTAAAGCATGTGACTCCTGATCTTGGGGTTGTGAGTTTGAGCCTCATGTAGGGTATAGAAATTACTTAAAAAAAAAAAAAAAAAAAAAATCCATGGAAGTTTAAAATAGCTACCCTTCCCCCAAAGGGAAATAATAAATAAAGCCAAACATACAATCTCATTTTCCTAGAAGATCTAGTACCATAAGACTCCATTAAGAGTTGGTGGGTTTTGAAGAGGGAAGGGTTGGTTTTTAAGAGTTGGTTTCATACAAGTATGACCTCCTGCCACTCAACACTTGAGATGGTACAGGGTCTTCTTTCATCCCACAAGGCCAGTAAAGCCATGGTTCTCAACCACGTTGTTCACTGACGTGTCATAGCTGCTGGCAGAGGAGGGAAGAGCTAAGCACAAACTGTCAGCCTGCTCTATCTGAGCAGAAGTCCTCCTTTTGAGTTACAGGTATGACTGAGGAGACCTCAGGTACGTCTCAGCAGAAAGAGAGGCTGAGGACTGCAGCGTCCGCACCAAGCTCTAGCATCAGCACTGCAGAAGGACGGTCCACTCTTTTATCACGTGTGCAATGCTGACACTTTTTTCTAGAATGTTCTCAGAAAGGAAGAATTTAGACTGAAGAATACTTACTGTGGTGTCCCTGTATTCAGAATTTCCTCCATCAATGATGATGTCACCAGTGTCCAACAATGGTACCTGTAACCAGACGCTAGCATTAAGGTGGGCCAAAGAAATGAACGACAAACTAGAACGTACCTTGACCAATTAAAACAAACAAGAATTTAACCCAAATAAACCCAATCTAAAAGCACATGTTACTTAATTTTCAGTAATCCTCCCTGTGGCTAGAGCTGGAGCCTATGTGCAAGGTTAGGGCTTATAAACCAGTTGGAACTCTCTGCAATGAAGATCGTTCTCTTTAAAATTTTACGACAACCAAAACCTACTTGAAAAATTTTGTATTTCCACTGTGTGCCACCGGATGCTTTACAGTCGCAAACCCTGGGAACAGGACTCATTCTAAAGGATCCCATCATTTCCTATAAAATCTGCCCAGAGCAGGGTGGGGGTCCGGTAAGTGGCCATCAGCTGGTTTGCTGCCTGACTCAGCGATGTGATCAGCCCTGCCTGGAGATGGCAGAAGACCAGGCCTCGAACAAGCGCATCTTCCTACGGTGCACAACGAGGCTGGCTTTATTAGTTATTCTTCAGTCTCCCCCTGCCAAGGATCCAGTGAACATGACTTCATGTTTTCTTATGCTGAAGAATAAGCTACCACCTTCCAGGCCATTCTTTCTATAGCTAATCGTGACCAGCTCAGCATCTCGCTACACAAAAAGCTTGGTACGTCCTCTGCTTATCACAGTGTTCTTCCTTTCTAGGTCATTTTTTTCTTTAAATGGTAGCACACTGGTTACAAACTCCTCTCCGTGCAGTCACCCCCACTGTCAACAGGACTCCCATAGAAAAGGAATGTTCATCCCTTGCCTTTGTTTATTGTCACTACATTCTCACAGCGAAACTGTTTCTTCCCATCAGCTAATGCCCTGGTTTTTCCAGAGCTGTTACTGAGAATGGTTTTGAGTATCTTCGTAAGTTATTTCCACACACGTTCCCCTTCGCCCGTATGCTGTGTGTGGTTTTGTGGGTTTTGTTGCAAGGAAAAGCACCCAAGGCTACAGGGCACCGGCTGCGAGCTTGTCTCCACTGACCCTCTGACTGTCGGTGAGGTGTGCTGAGGGGCCCCAGAGGTGCCCCAGAAACCCCTCACAGCAACAGCGCTTCACCCCAATGTTGCTGGCCACGCTCCCTGGGGAAGAACGTGTTGTCACTACTGGCTCTTCCTCTCCCACCGCCGTCCCAGTGGGAGAGTGGCCATCAGCCCCCCTGTGAGGGGACAGCCTGGCGGAGACCACACGGAGTAAGGAGTAAGCCCACCACCCCCTAGCCCTGGGGCCGCGGGGGAAAGCCTACAGGAGGGGTCGGACTAAGATGTGTCAAAGAACCAGAATGAGCACCTGCACAGAGCACCCCCACTTCAGCTGATGCGCAGGGTCAGAAGTGAAGAGAGGCCCTCTCCGGGGCACCCACCCCGGGGTCACCCGCCTGCCCTAGCAAGGCCACTGTGGCCCATACACACGTTTTTTCTCCCAAAGAATATACTTCCAAAAAATATATACACTTGCTAGAGACAACAAATCATTCAGATAAAGTACCCAGCATGTAATCCTAGGATTCCCTAAGGGGATCTCATCATTTATATTAAATTATACAACGACTTACATATAGTTACTTTATACAAATGCTGAAAAAAATCTACTTCTAAATTTGGACACTATGGTTTATTAGTGAATAGCACTAGACATGCATAATGTACAACCAAAACAGTTAAGTTTTTTTGAATATCAAAGAGAGAGAGAGACCGAGACTACTACTGTTTCAGTTCCTACTGTTAATGAATTCTAATTGAAATGTCTCTTGGGGTCCCAGAGTTTCACATATATGGAATTAGTACCACCTGAGGATATGTTGTGACTTAATTAGTGCCAATCAAGTTAACCAACACTGAGACATTGAGGCACTGTTTTGTCTGAACTAAGCAGTTCACATCCAGACCCTGAAGAGAAAAAAAAAAAAAAATCTCTTAAGAAAAAACTGGTGAAATAGCTGAAGGACTGAAGGAGAAAAGCTGCCCCCACCAGCAGCAGCCGGGAGCAGACCTAGCCTCACCAATTTGTCAATGAAATCATCAACAGCTTGACCAGCCTTGACGAGCAGTATGATGCGACGTGGCTTCTTCAGCTTGGAGACCATCTCCTCCAAGGAGTGAGCACCAACCACTTTGGTTCCCTTTGCCTCATTGGCCAAGAAATCATCAACTTTGGAGACTGTCCTATTGAAAGCACAAACCTAGAAGGACAAAAGGTCTGATTAGGAGACCCAGAACACAGAAGACCTTCAGACCCTAGATTAAGCGGCAGTGAAATTTCTACTCAGCTGCCTGAGGCAAATCAGGCTGGAGTCTGTCACTAGCTGATTGGGACTCAGACTCAAGCCAAGGAACCAGCTGCTGCAAACTGTTTTATCTTTTGTCACCAATACTCTTTGTATCGAAACAAGCTTAGTGGTTATACTATTTAAACTTTCACTCACCCCAGTTCTCATTAGACAATAAAGTTTGAGTTCTACGAACCCAGTGCGGATTTCTCCTCAAGATACGGTTAAGATGGAGCACCTGGGTGGCTCAGTCAGTTAAGTGTCTGCCTTCGGCTCAGGTCATGATCTTGGGGTCCTGGGATTGAGCCCTCTTGGGCTCCCTGCTCAGCAGGGAGTCGTCTTCTCCCTCTCCCTCTGCCCCTCACCCCTGGCTGGTGCTTTCTCTCTCCCTCTCTCTCAAATAAGTAAATAAAATCTTAAAAAAAAAAAAAAAATCCGGGTAAGTTTATGCAGGTTGCAACCTTACAGACACATTTAGCAAGACTCTCCTTCAGAGAACGGTGGAGCTGCCCCTCCCCCCATGTGAACTGGTGCTTCCCCTTCCTTTGCAAAAACCTCCTGAGCAGCAACAGGGAATATATCAAGAGCAGTAAGCTGCAGTTGTATAGGATCTTGGAAATCAACAGCGGTGCACCGATGCACACCAAGAACCCACAAGAGAAGTGTGTGTCCTCCAGACTTACCACAAAGCCATGGTCATTCATGTTCAAAATTAAGTTCTGGCCCATGACAGCCAGTCCAATCAGTGCAATGTCAGCTCTAAAAGACCAGGAAAGGGAATAACGAAAAATGTGTTAGTTCCACTTAATCCATTCCAACTCAGGGACCCAAGAGTGTCCTAGCTCTTGCTATGAATGAATAATCCGCCTTCCCTTTTCCTCCGTCCCCTTACTCCCTTTCACCCTTGAGAACCCAGGCATGCACCTCCCAGGCCCCTACAGACAGGCCACCCTGCACTCTGCCACTTCAAAGGACCTCAAGTTCTCTTGAGATCAACTAATCCTGCAGGAGGAGGGCATGCCATCTTTGCTGTGCTCCAGTCTACCCGGTAATGACTCATCGCGGGTGTCCTCCCCCGCGCCCACGGGGGAGAAGCCCCTGCAGGCACCGCCGCCGACGGGCCAGCCACTTCCCCAGCTCGAGCCCTGGCTTCCCTCGGCCATGCCGCTGCCCTCCGCGCCGAGCCCCTTCTGGAAACGGGGGTCCGCCCGGCGCCGCCACGACGGGCCTGAGACCCTGAAGGTCCGGGGCTCCGGGCGCCACGAGGCCCGGCTCCCGCGACGCCGCGACCTCAGGAGTAGCTCCGCCCTTCGCGCCGGGCCTCAGAAAGCTCCCCGGGCGTCCGCGGGCCGTCACTCACTGGGCCATGGCGGCGGCGGCGGCGGCAGACCGGGGAGAAGTGGACGAAGCCGATGAGCTGAGAGCGCGCAGCCCGTCTACTGAGGTGGAGTCGCGCTCCCGCACGGGCCCCCAGACCCTGGCCGCGGCCTTCCGGCGCCGACCAATCGGAAGGAAGGGGCGGAGCTGTGCAGCGACGCCATTGGCCCTCCCCCGCGCCTGTTAGACCACCTGAGGCAAACGGGCCCGCCCACTCCCGGGGGGCAGGCTCAGGAGAGCGCCGAGCACATCGATGGCAACGCCGAAGCCGGCGGGGCGGGGACTCCTGGAACAAGCCCAAGGGGGCTGGGCGCGCGGTTGGGGCTCTAGAACAGGTGGAGGAGGCCGGGAAGGGAACAGGGGCACCCGGGACGGGCACAGAGGCCTGGGAAGGGCGCGGGCACAAGTGGAGGGGCGCCCGGAACAGGCACTGGGGGCCCGGCGGCTTGCGATCCCTGGTGGAGGGGGCGGGGGACGCGAGCCAGGAGGCACTGGGACAGCGAAAGGGGCCGGGCGCAGATCGGGGAGCGACGGCTGAGGGGCGGCGGGCGGCCCCACCCGGACCCGGGAGTAGAGGACACGCGGGGCCGGGGCTCGGCTAGGTTGGAAGGGTGGTAGCTCAGTCCGCGCTGTGCTTTCCACTGTCCCCGGCCCTCGGACGCCTAGTTGTCCGAGTGTCCCTCGCCCCTTCCTCCCATCCCTGCCGCGCACTGTGGGGTTCACCCCGGTCGGGGACCCAGGTTCGCTCTGGCACGCGGATGTAATGAGCGCCGGGAAATGTGGGTCCTCGCCCACGACCGTGCGCGGGGGGATCGCGCGGCCCCTGGTTGCAGGAGAAGCCGCAGGCGCAGAGCAGGCGGTGAACGAACTTGCTGGGATGCGATGGGGCGGTCATTGAACTTCCCGTACAGCTGAGGCCCTGGAGGCGGCCCCACAGCCTCCTCAGGAGGCCCGCTCCGTGCTCCAGGCATCTTCCCGTCCGCGCTGAACCCTCCTGCCTCTGACAGCAGATGCTGGTGAACCAGGTTTGGCGCCTCCAGCACATTTTAGGATTTTTTTTTTTCCTGTGAATGCTTCCTATCATCTAACATGTTACCTTGCACATATTAAGTGCTCACCGGAAACAAAAGTCACACAGCTGTTTAATGGCTTGTTAGGGGCCCAGAGCTGGTTCCATCACACCAATTGCACAAGTTCCTTTGTAATACAGGTTTTAACAGATATACTATAATAACTTACATGTAAACCTGTGTCGCACTACAGGGGTCTTTTCCTATTGGAAGTTGAGTATGAGTAAATCACAGTTGACGGTATTTTTGAATGCAATATGGAATCTCGCTCTGAATATTTAAAATACCACGACGTATCTTGCATGTAAAAACTTTTGTGTATTGTTTTCTGCATTAAAGGCATTCTGTTAATTCGTTCATTTCCTTGAGTTGCTTCCCTATTTGCCGGTTTTGTACCAGCCAGGGCTGACACTCCTGAAGGTCAAATTTTCCTTTCTCTACTCTCCCATGTGGAGCATGGCGTTCATGGACTCTGTGGTTGACTCACTGTACAATGTCCAGGTGGAGCCAAGATTAGAACAGAACTTCCTCCTTAGGAAGAAAAGTCCCTGCCCCATGAGGCCCTTTGCGTCATTCCTTCTTACTTTTCCTGGTTGCAGAAATATACAACTGGAAGCAAGCCCAGAATTTATTTTAATTATCTGTTGGTTCAACATTAGTCATTTTTTTAAAATTCCAGTATAGTTAACATGCAGTATTATAAGATGTCTCAGGTATACAGTGTAGTACTCAATAATTCTATACATTTCTGTTCATCACGATAAGTGTACCCCCTTTTTTAAGATTTTATTTATTTGACACACACACACACAGAGAGAGAGAGCACAAGCAGGGGAAGCGGCAGGCAGAGGGAGAGGGAGAAGCAGGCTCCCCGAGGAGCAGGGAGCCTGACATGGGGTTCGATCCCAGGACCCTGGGATCATGAGCCAAAGGCAATCGCTTAACCAACTGAGCCACCAGGTGCCCCTAAGTGTACCTTTTGTTAAAAGTAATCTTTACCCCCAACGAGGGGCTCAAACTCATGACCCCAAGATCAAGAGTCACATACTCTACCAACTAAGCCAGCCAGGTGCCCCACATTAAGTATACTCTTAATCCCCAACACCTATTTTACCCATCCCTCCATCCACCTCCCCCCTGGTGACCATTAGTTTATTCTTTATAGTTAAGAGTCTGTTTTTTTGGTATGTCTCTGTTTTTCATTTGTTTCTTTTTTTTTTTTTAAGATTTTATTTATTTATTTGAGAGAGAGAATGAGAGCATGAGAGGGGGGAGGATCAGAGGGAGAAGCAGACTCCCCGCTGAGCAGGGAGCCCGAGGCGGGACTCGATCCCGGGACTCCAGGATCATGACCTGAGCCGAAGGCAGTCGCCCAACCAACTGAGCCACCCAGGCGCCCCTTTATTTGTTTCTTAAACTCCCCATGTGAGTGAAATCATATGGTATTTGTCTTTCTCTGACTGACTTATTTCACTTAGCATTATACTCCCTAGATCCATCCATGTTGCAAATGGCAAGATTTCATTCTTTCTTATGGCTGAGTAATATTCCAATATATATATTTTATATATATTTACTGCATCTTCTTTATCCATTCATCTATCGATGGACACGTGGGATGCTTCCCTAGTTTGGTTATTGGAAATAATGCTGTTATAAACATAGGCGTGCATACATCTTTTCAAATTAGTGTTGTTTTTAACTAGGCTCCCTGCCCAGCATACAGCCCAACTCAGGGCTTGATCTCAAGACCCTGAGATCAAGACCTGAGCTGAGATCAAGAGTCGGACACTTAACCAACCGAGCCACCCAGGCACCCCTCGAATTCCTGTTTGTTTTTTTTTAAGATTTTATTTATTTATTTGACAGAGAGAGACACAGCGAGAGAGGGAACACAAGCAGGGGGAGGGGGAGAGGGAGAAGCAGGCTTCCCGCAGAGCAGGGAGCCCAATGTGGGGCTCAATCCTAGGACCCTGGGACCATGACCTGAGCCGAAGGCAGACGCTTAATGACTGAGCCACCCAGGCGCCCCTCGTGTTTTTATTCTTTCGGTAAATACCCAGTAGTGGAATTATTGGATCATAGGGTAGTTCTATTTTTAATTTTTTGAGGAACCTCCACACCGTCTTCCAGAGTGGCTGCACCAGTTTGCATTCCCACCAACAATGCATGAGGGTTCCTTTTCCGCCACATCCTCGCCAACACCTGTTGTTTCTTGTGTTTTTGATTTTCGCCAATAAAGCCCAGAATGTATTTTATTTTTTTAAAGAGGAACAGTAGCTTTTTTTTTTTTTTAAGATTTTATTTATTTATTTGAAAGAGCACGTGAGAGAGAGGCGGGACAGAGGCAGAGGGAGAAGCAGACTCCCCGCTGAGCAGGGAGCCCAATGTGGGACTCGATCCCAGGATCCTGGGATCATGACCTGAGCCAAAGGCAGACACTTCACCGACTGAGCCACCCAGACGCCCCAGAATGTATTTTAAAGCTACACACGTGATGCCTGTCTGCCCTCAATACTTCGTCGAAGGGAGAAGGAAGTGAATATGGGAGCTGATGAAGCCAGGCAAAATCAGGGAGGGCAGAGCTGCTTCCATCACTGGTCACCGGTCACTGCTGAGGCATAGGGACCTAGGTCTTAACACCAGCTTTGGTGACTTTGTAGTTTTGGATGAACCAGGCTGGCAGGAATCTTGGGGCCCTCACACACTCTAGTGTACAAGGAAGCTTCATAAATATGAACTCCAATTCCATAGATCTGGGGTAGGCCAGGAAGTGCATTTTATCACCCCAGGTGATTCTCACTGCAAATGGTCTCTGGACCACCTTTTGAAATAGTTCTTAAAGAGTGGTCCACGACCCCTGGAGGTCCCTGGTACCCTTTCAGGGAGAAGTGGGCACCAAACTATCTCATTAGCACTAGCAAGATCTGACTTGCCTTTTAAATCCTCATTCTCGGGGCACCTGGGTGGCTCAGTCGTTAGCGTCTGCCTTCGGCTCGGGTCATGATCCCAGGGTCCTGGGATTGAGCCCTCATCGGGGCTCCCTGCGGGCAGGAAGCCTGCTTCTCCCTCTCTCATTCCCCCTGCTTGTGTTCCCTCTCTCGCTGTGTCTCTGTCAAATAAATAGAATCTTAAAAAAAAAAAAAAAATCCTCACTCTCTTACAAGTGTCCAGTGGAGTTTTCTAGAGGCTCTGCGACACGTGATATGGAAGAGACTAAATGCAGAAGCAAATACGAGATTCCAGCCATCTTAAACTGTAGTAAGCCAGACGTTAGAGAGATTTCAAAACCGTCAAACAATGACACATATCACTGAATTTCCTTTTGTTTTGGGAAATTGTTATTCAAAAGTTTCTCAGTTTTGATTTCTAAAATGGTAACTATTGATAAAATTCACATAAACGAAAGCTCTTTGTATCATCAGTCCTTAAGAATATAAAAGGGTCTGAGAAGAGTGGTTTTGGAACCACGGATCTAGCCCAACTCCTCTTTGAGAGAGGAGGAAATTGCGGTTCAGAGAGCCGAGACTTGCTAATCAGGGAGGTACATCAGAACTGCCCCTCTGGGGACAGATTAGATGCCCTCCAAGGTTCCTCTCAGTGGACCCTGGGGTCCAGAGACAGATTCAGTGGTAGGACAGCACCCTGTCGCAGAAGTCAGATGGAAGGGCTGCTTGACAGAGAAGGGGAAGAGTGGGTCTTGGTGTCACACCGTCCTTAGCTCGCTCCAGTTCCACCTCTTTCTAGCTGTGCAATTTGCGGCAAGTTATTGAGTCTTAAGAGTTTCGTGTGTAAAATGGGAAGGACAAAATCTCAGAGGGTAGCTCTAGGGTGAAATGACACAAACAGGGACTTGCATCTAGACTTAATGCCCACATGCTAGCCTCTTTTTTTATGGAAAGGACACAGAAGAGATGCAAGAACTTTGCAAGGTTTTCATTAAGGCTCACGTGATTTGCTCAGTGAAGTGGGTGCCTTGATCACTGGAGATTACAGAAGATACACCCTAGTGAGAGACACATTTTTTAAGTTTCTTTGCCATTGTGAGGGCAACAGCCGTGAGGCAGGGAAAGGCTTTAACCCACCTGGAAAACAGATACATAATGACAAGGGCGGATCGGTAACTCATACTAGGTGGAAACCGAAGCCCAGCTGCAGGTGTTCAAAGTGTCCAGAAGGAGGAGGGAGGAGGCCTCTGGGAATATAGACAAGGCTCTTCCAGGATTATGGACCTGACAAGTCAGACATTGCGGTTAGACGGTTTCTGTAATATTACAGAAGCCTCGCCACCAATGTCTGTCTATAATTTGAGTCATCTTATTTGAAAATGCCCTATGGTGGGTGAAGGAGTGCAGAAACGGGAAAATGGGGTTTGCCGGGGAGTCGGGAAGGACCAAGTGCCATCCTGGTTTCCCCAAGGCCCTGACGGTTCGGTTAATTTACAGACACCGGTCAGCCCCCTCTGATTCAGGAGCAGACTGTTGCCATGTCACCAGGACATCAGGATGGCAAGTCTGGCAACGAGGGGCCATTACTGTAGAAGCAGAATGGACTTTATCCACATCTGCCACCATCATACAAATACAGCATAAAGAAAATGAAGTTTTGCTTCTTATTTGACAATGCTTCCCATGCAACGTAACATAGCAAATAAGGCCAATTAGTTGAACAAATCCTTTGGAATGTTCCAGGTCAAAAAGACTTCAGCAGACCAAAAGTAAGACAAAACAAAACACCTTTGTCTATTTATTTATTTATTTTTAAGATTTTTATTTATTTATTTGAGAGAGAGAGCGCGTGCAGGGAGAGAGGGAGAGGGAGAAGCAGGCTCCCCACTGAGCAGAGAGCCCAGTGCGAGGCGGGCTGGATCCCATGACCCTGAGATCATGACCTGAGCTGAAATCAAGAGTCAGCCACTTAACCGACTGAGCCACCCAGGCACCCCCCAAAATAAACTTAAATAAATAAAATAAAATAAACAAGGGGCGCCTGGGTGGCTTAGGCGTTAAGCATCTGCCTTCAGTAGCAAGAAGGCTGCTTCTCCCTCTCCCACTCCCCCTGCTTGTGTTCCCTCTCTCACTGTGTCTCTTTATGTCAAATAAGTAAATAAAATCTTAAAAAAAAATAAAATAAACAAAAAACCCCACCCATGTTACTAAGGACCCAAACATCTATAGTTTCTGTGAAATGAGGAAGCCAAAAGTAGATAAACCCATGTTCAGTAACTAATATTTTAGTATTATATCTTATTTGGAAATGATCTACATATTTAATGAAGTTAACTTAATTCACCATTTAACCTAACTCAGCAAAACTTTTAAGATTTTGGGTTACCAAAATCTTTATGGGTACATAGAAACTTTATGAGACATCAAAGTCCATCATTCTTCCGAGTATTTTAAAAAGAGACAAAAAACATTTTGTCTAAGAGATCATGATATCAACCTATTCGAGTTTCAGTAAACCCAGGCAGAATGAAAGTTTTAATTTTAATGCTGATAACTCTAGAGACAAGTCTATTTTAAGTAAACCAGGAACTGAATATTTTCCCAGATCACGTGAACTTGAAAAAGCATCTGGATTAGCTTCAGTGTGTCTTAGAGTTTTAGAATGCCCTATCCTTACAAGCACTTGTCCAACTAAATAGAGCTCTTTGACAAATTAATTTTAGCAATACTATTGGAGGTAGAAAAATCTCACATTTATACCATATGTATGTATGGACACAGAGACAGATGCAGGGACCCTGTACTTACTAATATTTGCGGAGAAGATTTTCAAGATTTGTCTTTGTTCTTGGAATTGAGCCTAAGGAAGAGGTGCACGAGAACCCTTTTAGCAGTTTATATTATAAAAAGGCCTCTTTCCCCCTTTACTTTCCCTTCAATCTCAGGTGATTGTGGGCTGTATTGACATTTCAAAGTCCTGATAAGATGATTTAAGTTTGAGGGACAGAGAAAGAATGCACATTCCTCTAGAAGGACTTTGGTTTCTTAAAGCCAGTAGTTTACCAGCGGTTTAAGATAATTAGGGGAAGTTTGGGGACTGGGAGAGGAACAGGTGGGCTTTGAATTGCCTCTAGAGCTGCTGTTTCTAGTTCCGTAAAGATTTGAAAGATAAGGACAGTTGCTTTCAGTTCCTCAGACAACTGGGTTATAACTTAAATGATATCATGGGTCAATCCACCTACTCGACTACTTTATCTCAACTTGCTTTTTTCCCCTCTGGGTACATAGTTCTTTTTTTCTTTTTTACACTTTTATTCATTTATTCAGGAGAGGGAGAGAGCATGGAGGGGGGTTGGGCAGAGGGGGAGAGGGAGAAGCAGGCTCCCCACTGAGAGCAAGGAGCCCGATGCGGGACTCGATCCCAGGACCCTGAGATCATGACCTGAGCCGAAGGCAGAGGCTTAACTGAGCCACCCAGGTGCCCCTGGGTACATAGTTCTAATTTTAAATATTTCTGGCAGTATTGAATAATCCCCCCTTTGGTGTAAGATGGTCCACAAAGAGGGTGCAAAGGATGGTAACTTCCCAAGATCCAGAGTTACTCCCGAAGAGAGCCAAAAGAAGGAAACAGGACCGCAAGTCCCGGGCAGGGCAGAAAGCCCAGCCCAGCTGTGCAAAGGAGAGAAAGGCAGCAGCTGGAACAAGAAGAATCAATTTGGAAAGGGACATGAAATTTTCTCCCCGTAACTGGGCACTGCAGATAGAGATTCAGAAGAGCTGATTCTGGTAAGAATTTCCACCCTTTGCTGGCTTCTGCCAGATTTTCCAGGATCCCCTGTGCTGGCTCTGGGATCTACCAGAGTCTCCCCTTGGCTGTTTACCGGAAAACCCCTCAGTTTCGTCAACTCTGGAGGGGCCTGTGTGGGGTCCCTTCTTTGAAGGTAGATAGGGGTGTGGGTGCAATTTTTCATTAGCCTCTTGCAGTGAATCTTTTTTTTTTTTTTTTAAGATTTTATTTATTTGACAGAGAGACACAGCAAGAGAGGGAACACAAGCAGGGGGAGCGGGAGAGGGAGAAGCAGGCTTCCCGCACAGCAGGGAGCCCAATACGGGGCTCGATCCCAGGACCCTGGGATCATGACCTGAGCCGAAGGCAGACGCTTAACGACTGGGCCACCCAGGCACCCCATTGCAGTGAATCTTTTAATGAAACACTCAGGGCTTCTGAAACCTTTTCGAGGCTTCTGCTTGCCAATTAAAACAGGTATCCCATTTGGCTTAATTTGGGAAACTCTGCTTCCAAGGGTACTTCCTAAATGATCTTTTCTAATTGGAATGTTCCCCATAGGGACCATTGTCTTTTCAGGCTGCAACTCTGAGGGCTTGCAGCAGCTCCGTAGGACCCTGGCTGCAAATGGAATTAACTCCCAGTTTTGCACAGCCATATCCAACCGCCCGTGGGGGGCAACTCGCATCTCTGTCTGGCCTTGTTTTGGGGCCTCCGGCCTGATGGTTCCCTAAGCCAAATTTCTCAGGAAACAAAACAAGCCTAGTGAGATTTTGCTGTTTTTGCTAGGCATCTGCAACTTCTAAGAAAAACTTATGTTGTTCTTAGACATAAAATAAGCAGGTGTGTTGGAAGGTTGAGCATGTGACTCTTTAGAATTTAAGGATCCCATTGCTAAGACTTTGGGTTTCTCAACAGCCGAACTGACACCTAAATGGGATGTGCAGTGAAGCTGAGGACTGTGTGTGTTCAACAGTGTACCTCGTTGCATGGAAGTTTTCTTGAGGTTGGTGGGTGACCTGATGTCAATATAACCTGTTCCATGACCAACTTATCCTATCACAGGATCTTCTGAAGGTAGCAGGTGCTCTAACAGTCTTTATTTATTTATTTTTTAAGATTTTATTTATTTATTTGACAGAGAGAGACACAGCGAGAGAGGGAACACAAGCAGGGGGAGTGGGAGAGGGAGAAGCAGGCTTCCCGCGGAGCAGGGAGCCTGATGTGGGGCCCGATCCCAGGACCCCGGGACCATGACCCAAGCTGAAGGCAGACGCTCAACGACTGAGCCACCCAGGCACCCCTCTAATACTCTTTAAATGTTCAATCTGTGCCAACCGATTTTTGTGGTTTTGGCTTCTTCTGAGATCCCTGCTAGTAAGCCTTTATCTATAGAAAATAAGACAAACATACATATGCATCTTAATGCATTGGCAGTAACCAAGAGATGTTACAGTATCGGCCGCAAGACTGCCCCGTGCGCACCACCACCACCGATACCTGTGGACACTTGCTAGAGTTTTCCATCTGGGAACTTGTGATCTGAAAGGCCAAGGGCTTGGCTCTGGGCAGACCCCCTGCCAGCTCAGCTGGGCTCCAGGCATAATAACTCTCTGCCACTCAAACTGACCTGCCCTGTAAAGGAAAGCTGATTAGATCAGGAGCCTGAACACAAAAAGGGCAGAGCTTAGATCCAGGAGGAACTCACCAACAGCCCTTGGAAACAGGGAGAGAGGCAGTGAACTCAAACGGTTCAGGGGTATAATACCAGTTTCTCATCCCTGAATGTTGCTGGAAGTTCGCTTCGAATCCCACTGCTGCCACCAAATCTGTTAAATAACAAAAATTCAGCCAAATACATTTTAAAGATCTAACTGGCTTTCTTAATCGATTCATGAGTCGGCAGCATCCTAAGCAGGTAGAGGGGGGCTCCAAAGGGCTACAGAAGAGGAAAGCCTTTAAAGGTAGAGAGGGGAGTAGAAAAAAAGGAAATTGTTAGCAAAGAATTTGTTGTTTTAGGCAAGGTCACCCCCCCCACGCCGCCGCCAAGAGGAACCCAAGGGTCCACCAGGAAATTTCCTAACGTTGACCAGGAAATCCCCATGGTCACTGGTACATCTCTGGGGGGCTAAAACTGCAGTTAGGTTGGGTACTGAGGGTCAATGTAGTGATTTGGGGGCCTGCACCTGTGCAGGTCCCCGGCAGCCTGGGAGGTGTGGAGCGATTACCCACTCCTACCGTACTCTTGCTCCCACAGTCTCCCTGATAAATTTCTGGCTCATCGGCTGCCTGACCCGCTGAGACCTCAGGCTGGCAAGCCTCAGGTTCTTCCCATTCATTTCTCACCACCTTTGCTGCTTTTGGCTGATAAAAAACCTACAGCTCTCCTCCACGACCCCCGAACAAAACATGATCAGTATGCCCCTTCAGAGCAGCGCCCTGATCTGGTAAAACTGCTCCCCTTCCCGACAGAGAGGTGGGCGGTGGGGGGCAACTCCAGGCAAGAAGGCTGCAGGCCTCCACTGCTCTGACCTGCCGCTCTCGCAGTTTTTCCCAAGAATAAATGCTTTTTAATTTGTCTTCATTTGGTCAATTTCCAGAGCCTTGAAACGTTTTTTTAAAGATTTATTTATTTACTTTAGAGAGAGAGAGGGCACAAGCGGGAGGGGCAGGGGGAGAGGGGGAGAGAATCTGAAGCAGATTCCGTGCCGAGCGGTGAGCCCACGACCCCGAGACCACGACCCATGCTGAAACCAAGAGTAGGCCGCTTGACTGACTGAGCCAGGCGCCCCACCTTGAGACATTTTTAATACTTCTTCCAAGTGTTATGCTTTCTTATTTTTTGCAGAGAGCACGGCCTATCCTCTCCACACTGCCAGAGCCCGCACTCCGTCCACAACTCTGTCCTTCCATCTGCGGTGGGGACCTTCACCGTTGAGTCCACCAGAGAGCGGTCAGGGTGTGGGGGTTTCCAGACACTGATCTGGGGGCAAACTGCCAGACTGTGCCGGGGCTGCCTCCACTGTCATTCGGCACCTCAGCTTCGTAAGAGAGGAGAGCCACTAAGAAGCAGAACATGCAGGGAGAAGCTTCCAAGAGGACAAAGGGATCAGGAACTTCCCCTAATTCCTGTTATTCTCCAGGGCTAACAAGGGTTTGCAGGGCTCTTCGGGCGCCTGGCTGGCTCAGTTGGTAGAGCATGCAACTCTTGATCTTGGGGTTGTAAGTTTGAGCCCCACGCTGGACAGAGTTTACTTAAAGAAAAAAAAAAAAGTCTGTAGGGTCCTTGACCGCAGGGTCTATCCTGCCTCCTTCCCAGGGTGGGCAGATCAAAGTGAGCTAATCTAGGAAAGTTCCTTGCAAACTTCAGATTGCTACATGGTTTGTTGTAGGTTTTTTGTTTTTTTTTTTGAGAGAGAGAGCATGGGGGGGCAGGGCAGAGGGAGAGAAAGAAGCAGACCCCTCACTGAGCAGGGAGCCCAACGGGGCTCGATCTCGTGACCCTGAGATCATGATCTGAGCTGAAATCAAGAGTCGGATGCTGGGGCGCCTGGGTGGCTCAGTCGTTGGGCGTCTGCCTTCGGCTCAGGTCATGATCTCAGGGTCCTGGGATCGAGCCCCGCATCGGGCTCCCTGCTCAGCGGGAAGCCTGCTTCTCCCTCTCCCACTCCCCCTGCTTGTGTTCCCTCTCTCGCTGTGTCTCTGTCAAATAAATAAAATCTTTAAAAAAAAAAAAAAAGAGTTGGATGCTTAACCAAGCCACCCAGGCGCCCCTCACGATGCCGTTACTATCTAAAATGACAATGAGACTCAGCGCAGGGAAGGAGACTTGCTCAGCCCGTTAGAGGCAGAACGGAACTTAGGCCATAGGCCAAGTTGGCTAAGGCAGAGCCCAGCACTCTGTCCTCGTGGGAGTAGCAGGCCATCGTCAGGAGGCTCAGAGACACGTTTCCCCAGCAAAACTGGGTTCAGCTGCATATTAGTGACCTTTAGTTGACTTTCAAAGGAAAGCTAAATCAAAATGGCCTTTCTGTGACTGGTTTTGGAGAACAAACCGCCCTTTGGAAATTGTACAGGTGGCTCCCTCAGGAGGGCCTTGGTGCCCACACACCTTTCAGCTTTGTTGCAAGGGTTCCCTCCGTCCGCTGGGCTCGGCTGCAAGGAGAGCCGACCACCAGGTTTTGTTGCAGGAACAAGTTGATTGCTCTAGTCTGAGATTTGGCAAGCGAAGAGAAATTATGCTGAGTCAATGTGACTAAACATCTGGACACACCCAAGTTATTACTGAATAGGCGTTGCTTTAGGCAAACATGTTTAAATGTCTAATCCAACAGTCCCCATTCATTTCCTTCTATTACTAATGTTGCATGCAGCACAGCCGTCCCATTGCTTTGCTAAGGTGCTAAAAACCAGCAAAAAATGCTGTTTCCCAGGACCGTTGCCAAACTACCACAAACTGGCTTAGGAGAGGGCAGGTGTCAGGACAGTGACAGTGAGGTTTTCTCTTTTCTGTCAGCCAGGCCACTAGATAAAGAGCCAGCACCCCCTCTTCCCCGAGACTCCCCAGGCTCTTCTGTTTTAGAGATCTTGATTAACTGACCATTTGCGCCACTTGTTTCTTCTTCCTCCTTTAAATTCCCTTTTTTTTTCTTTTTTAATTCACCAATAAACAGTGAGCCCAGGGGTGCCTGGGTGGCTGAGTCAGTTAAGCGTCTGCCTTCGGCTCAGGTCACGATCCCAGGGTCCTGGGATCGAGCCCTGTATTGTGCTCCCTGCTCGGGCGGGGGGAGCCTGCTTCTCCCTCTCCTCCTGCTTGTGCTCTCTCTCCCTCTCTCTCTGACAAATCAAATCTTAAAAAAAAAAAAAAAAGACTGAGCCCAGCTAAACCCTGGATCTCCTCCTCCCCTAATAAAAGCAGAACCCCAGGGGCGCCTGGGTGGCTCAGTCGGTTAAGCAGCTGCCTTCGGCTCAGGCCATGATCCCAGGGTCCTGGGATCGAGCCCCGCATCGGGCTCCCTGCTCGGTGGGGAGCCTGCTTCTCCCTCTCTCTCTGCCGGCCTCTCTGCCTCCTTGTTCTCTCTCTGTGTCTCTCTGCCAAATAAATAAATAAAATCTTTGAAAGCAGAACCCCAGGCCTGGGTGCTCTCTAACTGTAACCTTGCTGGGTGGCCCCAGGAGTGCCAGGCAATTTCCAGGTCCTGTAAAAATAATAAACCTTTTTTGTTGTTGTTGTTCCCCAGTTTCCTGATTATTGCCGAAAGGCACCTTGCAATCAAAATAACCACAGGGCTGGTCTAGCCACAACACTGGTTACTGATGGGCTGAGCCCAGCACACAACAGCAGGGCTGGGACAAAGGCAAGTCTCTCCCAGAGGTGAACAAAGTCAAGCTGACATTTAGTTTTTAGAAAATCCTCAAATGCTTGGCTTAGAATGCTTAAGAAAAGTCAACTCTAAGTTATTCCTCACCTTAACTTTTCACCTTGCCCTAAATCCCCAAATCCCAAATCAAAGCATGGGCATGAATTCTATAAAAACAGCCCTTCTATGCAACTCTCCCAGGGCAGAATCCTTTGTTAGACTTACGTAAGAGGGTGTCTAAGTTAACAAACCTACTAGTTGGGGCAATTTGAAAATCTCAGCTCTGCCACTCACTGGCTCTAATTCCTGCAACTGAACTCAAAGGACTCGTTCACCTGCTAGGTAGAAAGATCAATTATGGAAGAAAACCAGGAGACCATATATTCAAAAGCCAGAGGAGCAGGCAGGTGATGTACTCAGAAAAGCTAAATTAAAAGGGACTGTGCACTCTCTGGAAGCCTTCCCTTCGCTCCACACTTGGCTGTCTGATTTCTCCTAACCCGTAATGCTTTTATCCCTGAAGATACCTGTTGTTCTTTGCCAACAATCTCAATGCTCCCGACAGCATCTGTACGTGTCAAAAATGGACATCAGAAATGTACATGCTCCAGTGTAGGTTGGCATGATACCGGTGTAATGGTGCAGACCTACTCATCCCTCATCTGCTGGGATGTGCTAACACCTAACTGTGCTCAGCTGTGTAAGACTTATTCCCCGGCACGTTTCTTAGGAACATCTCAAGTTTGGTATCTGTGTTTCCAAAAAACTGTTGAACGTTGGAATTTTACTCATGTTTCCCTGACATTACATTCCTATTGGTATCATTGAAGACAATGCTCAGTGGATTGAAAATGGTACTATTTTGTGGTGCTTGTTCTCAAGCTTAGATCATTAATATGTAGAGTGGTGATGCTTTTGGGAAAAAAAAAAAGGGGACTGTGCAGAGACAAAGAGTTCCTACGGGACGTGGAAGAATCTCCAAACCCGACCACAAGTGGAATGACAAGAAATAACAGGTAGGAAAGTAACACATTCAACGTACACAGTTCCAGGGAACCTCCTGATGTTCTGTACTGTCAGCTTTGTGAGAGACCTGGTGACCCTCAAGAGAGCGACCCTGGTGAGGGGCCAAGCCTACACAAGCCTAGGGATGAGGTGTGGTTGCAGGAGACACCCACTCTATAAGACTAAGTCGGTGTCAGTGCAAAGCCAGTGGAGTTCAGGAAGGCATGGCTGACATAACCCCTGGAGCTGACTTAGCTTTTAAGGCCGAGGAGTCCCACAGAGAGAAGCTGTAGCAATCGGAAGAGGCCCTGCGTGTGTTCGCAGCACTGGCTGCCTGCGGCTGCCCCTGGGGGACCTGAGACCCAGCATGCCCCCGCACCAGCCTGCAAAGCTCCACACGCTGGTCTCTTCCCCTTGCCGGGTTCCCCTTCCTGCTCACTCATCCCGTCTGCACACAAACATGTTTGTCCTCTCCCTCCCGACTCGTCCTGGTGCCAGTGTTCCAGGACCCGAGCCTTGGTTCTCACCGACGACTCATTTCCGGGCCTCCTCGCCTCCTGCCTTCCTCTGCCACCCTCACGCTGACAACTCCCAAATCTGCGTCTCCGGCCCCACCTGTCCCCTTGAATCCAGCTGCCTTGGCGTCTGTATAGTCAGGCAGAAAAGTCGGGGTCTCCCCGTGAACATGACTGGAACCAGACCCTTCACTGAGCACCGCCAGCCACCCCCACCCCATTCTCCCAACCTTCTTCATTTTAGGCAATTGCAACATGTCCTTTATGCTCGGGCACACATCCCGAGTTACCTTTCTCCCCGACTGCATGCAGTGGCTCAGCAAATCTGTTAGCTCCGACATTAGAATATCCTCAATCTGACCACAACTCCCGCCTTTACTGGTCCTACCTGGGTCCCCGCTGCCACCCTCCTCTGGGGACACTGGGCAGCAATTTCCTATTTTGTCTCCCTTCCTCCACTAGTCCCCCCCATCCACACCCCCAACAGGCTGTTTCTCACCCAGCAGTCAGAATGGTCTTTTGAAAACACAAATAGGACCATGTGACTCATCTTCCCCAAACCCTTCACCGGCTTCCTATTTCACACTAATGAGAGTTACCGAAGCCTTAAACCACCTGGCTTTTAGTTACTTGCTGCCGCCAAGGCTCTTGTGTTCTCCCCTTACCCAGACGGGCCTCCCTGCTAACTTTGGGACCGACAGAGGACACTGCTGCCCAAGGGCCTAGCTTCTCTGCCTGGAGACCTCCTTGCCCAGGCTTTGCACGCATATGCATTCCCTCATTCAAGTGTCTGCTCAAAAGTCCTCCACCAACACAGGCCTTCCCTGACAAGGTCTAGAAGGATGCCCCCCTCCCACCCATCCCTTCCATTCACCTGCTGTTTGCTCGGTCACTGACCACTTGACGTTAGACATTCCCCATTCGTGATATAAAGGTCTTTCCTCACGGGGACGGGAATGCTGGGGTGCATTGTTTGCTGCTGAGTTCTCACACACTGGGCGCGGGCATGGGGTGGGCGCTCAGATGGGCACTGACCCAATCACTGCCCTTTACCTGAATGCTGCTTCTCCCTCCCTTCTGTCTCCCCGCCAAACAACCAGGACGGTGGTCCCTGCTCATGCTCTGTTCACAATGGGAACTTGTTAAATGAAGCACAGGGTGAATGATTCAACCTCTCCGCCCAGAAAAACCACACCACCACTGGAGAGTCACTGGTAGGTATCTAAGGAGAGGCTCCGGGAGAACCCACACAACACTCAGGAGGAAAGCATTTTCAAAAGAAACAGCACCTGGCTTTATAATAACCCTACTCTGAATGATCAGAAAAGCCATAGGTCACACCACAGTAGTATCTTTGCAAGTCAAGAAACCTTGTGTAACTACCTTTCAAAGGATGCAAGAATAAATGCACGTCAAGAGCCTTCTGATGCACTGGTTGTACCTTTATTATGTTTACCTCGTTCACTAAGAGTTCCGTGATGCAAGGTTACCATACACAGTTAGATAATGTCCGCATTGCACATCTAAGGCTATACAGCAAAAGAACCGGAATTAGTACAAATACAAGAACTATATTTACATTCTGTATACTCAAGCTCCAAACATCAGATAATATTTACATAATAAAACATGAAAATGAAAATCTGAAATTAATAATGTACATTGTTGCTAATGAGCTCAACTCCTTACTGGGGAGAGATCAGTTTGCAAAGTCTTGGTTCAAAAAGGCCACATGTGCTCCACGGGTTCCGTGGCAGCACACGCGGATGGTGAGAAGAGACCCGAAATCCCGACGGGTGGCGCCTTGCACGCGAGAAGGCCAATGGAGTCCTCAGGTGAACCGATGCCAGAATGTGCAGCCTGGAAAAAGGGAACTTGAAGACGTGAAGACAACACACAACAGCCAGGGTTTGGCAAGAGACCAACCTCAGCCCGGACTTCCTGAGCACAGCTTTTAACATGAAGTTTGCATCAACTCTCTTTCCTTTAAATGATCAGAGGCTTTCCTAAGATTCATGGGGGCTCAAATCCGAATTTCATAAATGGCCTTTTGAACAACTGCAGATAATCTCTCAGCTGACATTGCCATTTCCTAAGGAAGCACCATCAGTACATCCCTGCTACACAGTCATGGTTTGGCCGCACACTGGGGTGAGTCATTACTGGCCACGGTGGACAGCCACAGTGCACACGAGTCAGAGTCCTCTTGCAAATACACTCAGCAAACCTTTTGAGAGCTGCAGCAGAATTAGTGTCTTCTTTTTAAGGAGCAGGTTAACAATCACATTTTAGAAAGGGAATCCAAAGCAAAAACGAAGGACCCAAGTCAGAGAGACAGACAAGCCCTGACCCCGTCCTGGAGGACCCGAGTGGATGCAGCACGAGGAAATGGCAGCGTACCGGAGCTGCTACGCACTAGGTCATCCGTTCTTTCCCAGTCCAATGTGCAATTAATTACAGTGTATAAATATACAAATACCTTACAAAATTAAATATCCCTGTAAACCACAACAAGCAGCAGGCAACACAGTCTTTGCTTTGAAATGTGCCAGAAGTCATTTTATTTTTAGATCCCTGAAGATCTTTCCCAATGATTTAACTTACTCCTTCATCTTAAAAGAACTGAAAATATGAGTAGCTGTAGAAGTTCAATGGCAGCCGAAGGGGGAAATAAAAATGTAAAACAACAGTGGTTTCTTAGCCGGGAAAAATCATTCTCCTTCCCCTCACAGTGACGGCGCGAGTGTCTTAATGACGTGCTAGGATTGGGGTGCCCACCTGGCTGCCAGCAGCAGCCCCTCCCCACGCCCCTGGCTATGTGCACGGCTGGTCGGCCCTGCACAGCCTGGCCCGAGAGCTGGCTGACTCCCAGGCAGGCACAGAGGTGAGGAGGCTGTGGGCGCTGGTTTGGTGTGGGCTGTGAGGTCCTGTTTTGCTTTGGCAGGAGAAAGGAGGGTGGGGAAGGAGGGGAGGACATGATTACTTTTAACTAGCACTCATTTCTCCTTAATTTGGGTAAGAGCTTTTTCTTTGTTTTTTACTTGTTTAAAGGAATGCTTTAGGGGAAAAAAAAACACACAAAAAAACCCCGAAAGGTAGTTTTCTTAAATACCAATATAATATTAATATTATATTAATATTAAATATCAACTTTTCTACCACAATGGCTTCAGCTAAATCCTCATAAGTAGTTCCTGCCATAAAAGCTCTCTCAGCTTCGAAAGTGGGGATGGATCTGTCCAGAAAGGGAACATTAATCTTGAAACTGTTCCAACTACAATCTGGACATGGGCCGCTAGAGGAAAAGGGGGAAACCAATAAGGGCTGTCCTCAGACTTTCGGTGGAAAGCACACCTGCCAGGGACCCCTGCCGGACGTAATGTCCTGCTTCCTCAGGGTGCCCTCTCCCCCGGGGGTGATACGAACAGTCCAGTTCTACCTGTCCTAATCTCTGACACCTCCAAAGCAAAGACTTTCCAAGCCAGTTCTGAGTTAGAAGAAAAACCAAATGCCATTTCAGTGTATCACATGATGTGACTCCCCCTCAGCCTTCCCCACCTCCCTCTGTCATGGACATGGGTCCCTCTATCAGACTTCGTGACAAACAGCAGCGGCACCCGTGACTTCATTCTACAACGCAACCTTCGAATTTCATCTTCATTTCCCCTGAAATTAGATTTCATTCCAGTCCAGGAGTGATCTCTAAGCACCAACAGATCCTGGATTTGAGTCTACACCAGAAGGGCATACTGTGTCCATTAGACAACTAAGGAACCTCTAACTACATTAAAAATCTCACGCACTGCTTAGAAAACAAATAACATCACAGTTAATGACCTATGTTTTGAGGAGAGGAAGGAAGTTAAAAAAACCTACTGTAGAGTTTTTATTGATCACTTTCCAGCTAAGGTCACAGACTGGGATTTCTAGCCTGTCTTTTAAGCTCTCCACGATTCATGTTTCCTCCTCTTTGCAGGGCAATTCTACCGAGGCCAGGAGACGTGTTCTTAGCGATGAGCCCAACCAGGAAGTCAGAAGCAAGGGTCTGCTGACACGCACCAGCCCCTGCCCCATGCTGCCTGAAGCAGAAAATCAGCCGGTCCCCACCACCTGGGAGGCAGCAACTTCAAGGCTGGAGACCCTCAGTCTCCGCGAGGTGGGAGAGGGCAGATACTTTCCTGAATGCCTGAGGGATGGTCAAACAGAGATGTGCCTGAGGGAGGTAAAGGATGGTACAAAACACCCCAGGTCAGATGGCAAAGCAGCTGAATTAACCCGCAGGCCTTCTTTTCCCCAGGCCATTCCTATAAAACTTACTGGCAGCTGAAAGAAAAAGAGTATTTTCTTCTATGATGGCGTCTGGATGGATCCTGTTCTGTCAGAGAAGGAGACTGTGAGCAGCGAGCTTCCTCCTTCCTCCTCTGGCAGTTATTTCCACACCCCATGAAGGTAACCGAGACGCAAGGCGGAGGCAGCAGCAAGCCACTGCGGACAGGGCTCAGGTGCGCCTCTTCTCTGCCCCCAGGTGTCCTTTTGGTTTTTTTTTTTAGTGGTGGGAGGGGATTGGTTTTAATCCCGGGATCCAGAAAGCAAAGCCTGCCTAGTCTGCTTATTTATCATAATAGGGGGAGAAGCATTACTGAAAGTATTTTCAATTTGACAAGGATCATTGGAAATGACCACTGGATTCAGAGGGAGACTTCCAAGTCTATACTTGAGGGTTACATTTCTTTGATCAAAGGGAGCTACATCAATCACAGGGTCACTACTCAGCATTCCCATAATTATAATGACAACGACCATCAAGTTCACGAGCAGAAGTGAGTCTCTCCCCCCTTGTGGGACGTTTGTGTCTGACACTGTACTAATTCCAAACTGTACCATCACTGACAAGAAGAGAAATGAGAAACTGAGAAAGAAAAGCAGTTCACAGGAGCGCTGCTGTGAGGAGCTACCCTCATCGTACTGTCAGCCCGCCGTCATGACCCACTGTCAAGCCCCACGGTCCTCTCAAATCCACAGGCAGTATCCTTGGCCCTTCCCTTCTTACAAAGTCAGCAGCAGCCACTGTTCCAGGCCCGCTAAGAAGTCCTCCCTTCTCTCTTCCACTAAAAGAAAACCGCATAACTACGTTCTAAATAAGCTCCACTTTCAGAGAATACACCTGTGCCATTTCTAAGCTCCCCACAACCTTTTCCCTGAATGGAAAACGCAGGGATTAGCAATGGCAAAGAGATGGAAAGGGAAAAGGTAAGTTTTTTCCTTTTAGGTTCTAAAAAAAAGCCAGATGTTTCCTCCCATAGTCTCTAAGCCACCCCCCCACCCAAAATTGAAGTGATATCACAGAGAAAAGGAAAAGTATTATGTTGTCTTAAAAAACAGACAAAGATATCCAAAGACAGCAGTACAGACATCACAGGGGGTCATAATGGGGACCTATCATACAAAAGGAAGCCAAGAGACACAGAAAAATAATTTGGAGATTCACTGGATCCCCTCTGGGTTGTTTTGTTTGTTTTTCTCCCTTTTGTTAGGCCACATGCTACTACCAATAAGATTCTCAGCACAAGAAAAAAAGAGAAGGGTACAGAGCAATGGAGACGGGGACCAGGAGAGCTAGCAAGAGTGTTGACAGGAGGGAAAGCAGTTACCCCACAGGCTTACACACGAAAGGGGCCATCAAGAATCAGAGAGAGAAGGAAGCAGCAACACTTTCTTTATGTCTCGAAGGCGAGTGAGGACGCTCGGCAGGGTCCCTTAGCACTTCGGGTCGCTGGGGCACCTGCGAGAGAGCTTTGACCTACAGGTGACAGAGGAAGAGGGCGGATTAGAGGAGCTGGGTCCAGATGTCTCTCCCCTCACAAGTCTCCCTCCTCTACAGTTCCCTCCTTGAGCTTCTTCCCCTCCAGCACTCAAGCCCCAGGTCTCTAGGCTCCCTGAATAAGCAGGTGAAGCTGTGGGGGCCCCTGGGACACAAGCCCCTCACAGGATCAGAGGCTGGATCACAGGGTGGAATACTGGGAGACCATGAAGGTTTTCACCACCTTCCCCTGACTCAGTCAAAAAGTAAAAAAATAAGAAAAAAATCTTGAGAAACAAAATCAAAGCAGGACATTAACTGGGTACAAATGGGACCAGGTTCCCTTAGCCATTCAGGGCACCAGGTGACACCTATGAGAAGCTGAGGCCTCATCACCACCTTACAGTCACACTTACGCTGCTGTCCTTCCTCTATAGTCAGCCTGCTGTTGGGGAACAAGACTTCCTTCTCGATTCACATTGGCCAGAAGCCAAGGAGAAGAAGGAGACATGAGGACTACTTACCGTATCGTGCCAGCAAGGAGTGGGTTAAAGGCATATAACCAGTCGTTCATGTCTTTGTCATTGAGAGCCTGTAAAAGGACCCCACGGTGCTTTGTGCATACAGCAAAGATGTTCGGTGTCTGAAAGAGACACAGGGGGACGGGAAGGTTACGATGGCTGCTGACAACGGGGACCACCCTGCCATATTCCCAGGGCACACAGCACCTCATACTGAAGGTTCAGGGAGACCAGACACATAGGAGAGATGCCACACTACACAACAGAGAGTTCAGAACTCAGAAGGGAAGGGGGCAGGCGGCAATTAGTAGCCAAGAGAGCAGGACTGACCTTCACCATGGCCTGCTGGTCCTCGCTATATTCCACCTGTGCTGTGGACAGGTTAATGATGCCACGCTCCACTGGGTCTTTGTCGCTGTTATAGATAAAGACATAAGGGCGACGGACCACGACAAAATGTTTAGCCCAGTTGCTGTAAAGTGGCTCCTTGAAATGCAGGTATCCTTTCTTAGAGACCACGGAGCTAAAAAGGGTAGTACAAGAGAGGTTAGTTTCTCGCAAAAACAAAGTGATCATGGCCTGAGGAACATGAAAATATGTCTCACCTAGGCCCAGTCCCTAGGATGAACAAAACGCAAAAGATCTGTTTGGCCGAGAATCTTCTCTGCTAAATTAACATAGCAACAGAGCACAAAGTACTGCCCCCACAGCATACTGTGGTGTGGTGGAGATGCCTGACAGGGCACAAGTGCAGCAGGAACCCAGCCTGGCTCTTTATCCCAGATTCCACTGATATTAGACAATAATATTCACCTCAAGTACAAGAGCAGAGAGTAAATTACTGTGATTTGTCTTTTATACCTGGCATCCCTGGTCAATACAGTACTCACCCTGGTCTAATTTCTTCAATATCTGGAACAAGATTGAGAAATTCATTTTTTCCTGCTCGGGCCAAATAAGGTGTTTCCACAGTTGGGACGATCTGAAACTGTTCAAATTCTGGGCAGGGACTAGAGGCCCGGGAATTGGCTTCTGGGGTCCTTTAAAAGAGAAAGGTTAGGGGTAATAGGAGCTTCAGCAAGGTCAATGCATAATGTGTACAATCCTCTCACCAGGAGGAACAAGCCCTCTCCTTAAGAGCAGGGGCCTTGCAAACATCAGTTTCAGAGAGCTCAGCTAAGACAAGCGGGTGTCAGAAAGTTAATTCCAACTTCAACTGCGGTCATCCTTTAGAAGTTACCAAAGTCACCAAGGCCCGCAGTCCCTCTTCCTACTCTGAAGCCCTCTGAACAGAAGCGTCTGGGGCATGAACTCCATTCCCTTCCATGTTTCTATTTCGTTTCAAGGCCACAACTAGGGCAGTGGTTCTCAAAGTGTAATCCCTGACCAGCAGAATCAACTTCACCTGGAAACTTGTTAAAAATTCAAATTCTTGGGCTCCAACACAGACCTACGGAGTCAGAAATGATGGGTGGAGTTCAGCCACCTGTACTTTAACAAGCCTTCCAGGTGACGCTGGTGTGCACTGACATCTGAGAACCACTGCCATAGGGGGCTGGCAGAGAAAGTAAACAAGTGGGAAGAAGCTGGCTTCCCAAACGACCGCCGACTGAGAGCAGCCGGGACCATGACGTGAGCAGGAGCTCCTACGCTCTGCACCACAGGTTATCGTAGAGCAGCTTAGCCTGATGAATTGTATCCCACCAACTCTAAAAAGACCATCTTTTAATACTTCACCATTTCTCAAGTTGGGATGCATCTTACAACTGATGACACACGTCACATTTTGGTTGGCAGTGCTTTCTTCTTTCGTAGTGGCACATAAAATAATGTTACGGTTGATGACATCACAAATTAATTCAATTACCTGGATGTGTTACTTTCTCAGCCACACTCAACTGTCGCCATGTTGGTACACTAAGACAGACAGCTGGCCAACACCCAGGTGGGTTCTGACAGGTGAGCACAACGAACGGAGACGGGCCCGGGAGTGTGATGGTGAGTCACAAACAAGTGATTACAGTGATGAATTCATGGGATCTAGACTACATTTGTCTCTATTATTCTTACCAATATGTTTCATTGTGCCATCAAAATATATTTTCCAAACTAGTTTTAAACTGTTTTCCCCAAGATGGGACTTGCTCTGTCTGGTATGACCGGGGAACCAAACAGGAGTGGGAATGGAAGGCCAAAATGAGCAGGGGAGGGATTCCGAAGAGGAACCAAGGGTTTTCTTGCAGAAAGTTGGTGAGACATGGTGTTAGAAGGTACAGGAGCATCTCCCTGGGACTGTGATACCCAGAAAAGGCTCCCACATACTTCTGAGTGCTGTCAAGATAGATGGTCCCGCCCTCAGCAGAGAACCACTGAGCTAGAGGAAGGCTGGCGTTTCTTTGGTTCTTAGGCTAGCTTTTCTCAGTGAAGTCTGGGTACTTGCAGCTTCTTTCTTTTGTATGTACGTATGTATTGTAATCATTACCACCAATGTGGGGCTTGAACTCAAGACCCCGAGGTCAAGAGTTGCATCCTCCACCAACTGAGCTGGCCAGGTGCCTCTTTTAATTATGATTATTTTTTTTTAAAGTAAACTAGGGTACTTACTTCTGATCCAGAGAGTTGCTCCTAGCCTCTACCAGAGAAGGGCAGGTGGAGGAGGGAGTGAGGGTCGCACTGCTGAAACTGGACACAGAGGGATCCCGTCCGATAGGAGAGATATCAGACAACTGGAGGCAAACAGGAGACAGCAAGTGAGATTCAGCTGAAAACCCAAAATACCTCTGCAACGAGGAGCTCTGACAGCCAGTAACCTCACATTCGTAAATCTGCTGCTCTAGGTTATTCAAGAAAACGACTTATAAATACTTTATGACCTGAATGTCACATTAGGAATCATTTACAAAAGAGGCAAGGCTGGCTTTTTATTTTGTGACTGTCCTGCATTAATTAAATGAGCCTATCCCTATGAGCCCAGTATTTAGAACAACAGGCACTATTCTAAGAATATGGCAGAAGCCCTGCCCTCCTGGAGCTTACGTTCTAAGTGGAGAAGGCAGACAACAAACAAATCAACAGACACTTTGCAAAGTGTCAGGTAGTCCTAAAATCCAGTAATTCTACTTCTGGGGGTTTACCCAAAGAAAATGAAAATACTAACTCAAAAAGACATACACACACCTACCTTCACTGCAGCATTACCCACAAGAGCCAAGATATGAAAGCAACTCAAGTGTCCACTGATAAGATGAATGGATAAAGAAGATGGTCTATATTCAAAATGGAATATCATTCAGCCATAAAAAGGAATGAGACCTTGCCATTTGCGACAAGATGGATGGACCCAGAGGGTATTACGCTAAGTGAAATATGACCGAGAAAGACAAATACCATATGATTTTACTTATATGTGGAACCTAAAAAACAGAAACAAAACCAAGCAAAAAACCAGACTTTTAAATAGAGGAAACAAACTGAGGGGAGACCGGTGGGGGGATGGGGGAAACAGATGAAGGGGATGAAGAGGTACGACGTCGAGTTATAAAATAAGTAAGTCACGGAGATGAGAAGTACAGCATCGGGAATGCAGTCAATAACACTGTAATAAGGTCGTGTAGTGACAGATGGGAACAATACTTATCGTGTGGTGAGCCCTGGGTGAGGTACAGAACTGTTCAATCACTGTGTTTTACGCCTGGAGCTAATTTAACACCGTGTGTCAACTACACGTCAATAACACAAAGCATAAGGTAATGGGAAGGGCTACAGCAAAAACTAAAGCAGGGAGAGAGGTCAGACACAGCTTCAGAGAGCTGCTGCCTTTACAGAGGGGGCCAAGGAGTTCATTTTTGAGCCAAAAAATGGACATGATAAGGGCACCAATCATGGGCACTTCTGGAGGAAGACTATCCCGGGGAAAGGAACAGCAAGGCTGCCAAGGCCACCTAGGCAGCTGGAGTCTGAGGATCAGCAAAAAATGTCACAATGACTAGAACTGCATGAGCACTGCAGAGGTTCTTCAAAGTGCTCACCTCATTCTTTGTTGAAGGCGACATTTTTTTTTTTAAAGATTTTATTTATTTGAGAGAGAGAATGAGAGATAGCACGAGAGGGAAGAGGGTCAGAGGGAGAAGCAGACTCCCTGCCGAGCAGGGAGCCCGATGTGGGACTCGATCCCGGGACTCCAGGATCATGACCTGAGCCGAAGGCAGTCGCTTAACCAACTGAGCCACCCAGGCGCCCCGAAGGCGACAACATTTAATGCCACCATGAACCTCAGGGATTCTGGTGTCCTGTCACACGGTGACATACCAGCCCCTACAGGGTCTCCTCCGAGGGATTCGGGGAAAAGCCAAAATGTTTCCCATCTGATAACACTCTAAGAGACACAGGGGGATGCGTTTATCTGCAGAAGTCTGTGTTCTGCCTCTGAGAAATTAAATAAATACAAGAGCAGATATGCCCTACATCCTCAGACCCAAAGCTACACCCATCTGAAGCCACCTCAAAGCAGGGAGCCTGGGACGGGATATCTGAGCTGCTCACCTTACAGTCACTGATGCTGCCGTGCACCTGGCTGAACTCCCGGTTGAAGGTGTGAGTGAGAAGTTGCAGGCACTAGGGAAGAGAGAGGAAAGTGTGAGTTTCAATGGTTAAATGAAGCCCTGGATGCAAGGCAGGAAGAGAAAACAACAGGCTAACACCCACAGTGGAGCTCAGGTGCTGCCCCAACACCTCTAGAATTAAGTTAGAATTTAGCAAGGGAAGCTTGGAGTATGGCTAACGAAGACAAATTAAGTGGATAAAAGGGCCATTCTCAAGAGGACAAAAGCAAATAGCTGCCAACACCACAGATGAGAAGTGCTTAAGAACACAATAGTGCCCCTTCCGATTCGTGCTGGTACTAAAAGCCATGGAGACTTCTGGATGGACATATTTTTCTAAACTGACTAGAAGACCGTTTGGTTATTGAAACAACATGCCACAGAAGCCCTCTCGCCTCTATATTCCACTGTGGGCCAGTTGTCCAGACACCATATGCCTGAGTGTCATCCTCAGCAACCCCTCTGCCCTCTCCCACCCCATCTGGGCAACAAGGAGTGCCGACTCTACCTCCCCAAAGTCTCTTCCATGAAGACTCTTCCTCTTCTCCCTGCAGCCTCCCGCCTCAGCTGAGACCCACACCATCTGGAGCACCGCAATAAAGAGCTCTTTGTGCCTCTAGGCTCTGTCACCCCAAACCCACCCTCTGTCTTGCTGCCACAGCAATCGTCCTAAAACACAAACACCTGTTTAAAATATTTCCGCGTCACCCCCAGGACACTCTACACTCTAGTCCAGTCTCCAGACCCTGCAAGATCTGGTCCTGCCCCACGTCTCTGACTCCATCTCCTGCCCCTCCCCACTTTTTCCATGTGATTCCATAGCACTGAAGGTGTAGCCTACGAGGCTTTCCTCTGGTGCAGCCTTCCAAGCTCAGCTCAGCAGCACCGGCCCGTGAAGGCCTCTCCTCGGGCTCCCCCAGACTCCAGACACACACCTCTATTATATGCTTGTCACCGAGTCACCTGTGAGTTCAGTAAGGGTAGAAATGGAGTCTTATTTATTTCTACCTTCACGGCTAGTACAGGCCTTAAAACAGAGGCCCTCAAAGATGAAAACGAAAAATCCAAACTAGCTCACGGGAGTCTCACGGTGGGAAAATGCTCGGCAACAAGGAAGGGATTCACACCTTGGTAGCCAGCTCCTTCTCTCGATCCACCAGGCTTTCAATGTCTGTCGAGTCGTAGCCGCTGCTCTCGCTGGGGGTGATGGCGCTTTCAAAGGTGGTGGTAGAGATCTGAGAGGAGATGCTGGTGGAGGTGCTGAGGGTCCCACTGCTGAGGCTGGGGGACAACGAGTCACTCAGGGACTTGGGGATGCTGTCACCAAGTCTCTCACGCAGCAGCAGGAAGTGGCGAGTTTTTTCCACCTAAGAAGATCAACACAAATGCCTCAGCAAACATAAAACTTGTTAAGATTCCTTTCTTTTTTTAAAGATTTATTTGTTTGAGAAAGCGAGTGTGCACACATGTGAGCAAGGTAGGGAGGGGCAGAGGGAGACTGAAAGGGACAGAGAATCTTTAGCAGACTCCCCACCAAGCAAGGAGCCTGACGTGGGGCTCGATCTCATAACCTGAGCTGAAAACAAGAGTCGGACACCTAACCAACTGAGCCACCCAGGCACCCAAAGCTCGTTATCTTAATAAGCAAAATATGCCTCCATCATAACTGAAAGCTGAAAAGCCAAGATCACACAGAGAAGGTGAGTGTGACCGATACTTTGGGAGTCGTGCTCAAGAGTTCATCTGAGCGTCTCCTGCCCTTGGATACCTCGTGAAGGAGCTCCAGCTTCTCTAACTCCCACTGGTGCTCTAGGATGAGACTGTCCCCGCGGGGCCGCCAGCCTGCTAAGTTCTCTTCTCCCCGCACATAGGCCACAGATGTATCCAAGATTTTTCTTCTCCTCCTCTGCATGCCTGAGACAAGAGGAAATAATTTTTTTTTCAGAGAAAACTCTGATTGCATTTTTAGCTCAAAACAAACTAATAATTCATATACATGGCAAACCAACACAGTCAAGACACATGGGATTTTGATTATCAATAAAAATTCATCCCTTTTCCCTCAAAGCAATTCTCTGAACTTCTTTTTTTAAAAGAGAGTTTTACATTCTTTGATAACTATGAAGACTATCATGCAACTTTAGAAAATGCCCAAGTTATTGTGTTACATGAAAATATAGAAAGACTGACTAGTCTGTACCCTATGGTTCCAAATATATAAAAATACACCCATATGAAAAAAGTAAGAAAGGACCACCTCTCCACCCCCAACCACACCCCACATGCAGGAGCTCAATTGGGACTGCAGATGACAGACAGCTTCAGCCCCATCATTTCCCATTAATTTTAAAAAATGTACTGTTTTTACATATCAAAGACACAAATTAACCTTAAGTAAGAAAATTTCTCAAGGATGTATCCGGACACTATAATTAGCTGCTATTGAGACTTGGATTCATACTCCAAATTCTTATTTTAATCTAAATCTTACCTGTGGGACCTGACCTTCTTCTGTGTATGTTCTCTAAAATGAATGATCAAACTCACCTTAATCAAATGTTTTTTAAAAACCCTGACTTTTGTCCACGTTCCGGCTTATAAACATAGAACTGCAAAGGGCTGCTTAAGGCCACCAAGCTAGAGAAACAGCAGCTGGCCAGAGAGACATCAAAAAGGGCACAGCACAGATTCAATTTAATCGTTTGTCTCCCTAGAGCACAGGAACTTTGAATTCTAGCTTGACAGCACCTATAAAGTTACATTTTGCCAAGGTATCTTTGGTGCTAATGTGGAAAGGGAAATGGTTATGAAGTTTGCCGAGCCAAATTCATTCTAATAGACTCAAATTTTTTTATAATATATTGCAACATCATGACATTTTGTTCAATACAGATTTTATAACTGTTTTTTGCAGGTCACAAACCAAATAGTGTTGTAACTCAGAAAAAGGTAACTCTCATCACCACCAAAAAACTGGCTTATAAAATAAATATACCTGGTTTCTAAAAAGTTTTCTATCTATCCTACATGGGTAGGATAGATTTTTGACATAATATACTCCAAACACAGGCAAAGATAACTATCACCTCCCCAATCCATACAGGCTTACCTGGACTACCCGTGTCTGCCATTTTGCATAAACTGAGTTCATAAATTCCAGTGACTCGATTGCTATTCGAATTAAAACAAACAACTGTTTAACTTCTTATAGCATAAAAACAGGAAAATCTCAATTCCTTCTACTTAAAACACTGTCTCCTGTGTAGCGACTGCAGCCCACCCTCAAATATAATTACAGACATTTCTTATTTCTTTTCTTATTCTGAACTTAAGAAGTATATTTTTCCTAGAAGGAGTTTGTTTTCATCCCAATCTTTTGAATTACTTCAACAGGAGGACTAAAATTGAATGATAAACTCAAAAGTTTATAATACAAATATAAAAAATAAAAATCTGCCTTACCACAAGAGAAGAGATGAGGGGGAAAGTCTGACTAGAGTGAAACGATGAGCATCAAATTTGGGGGCATGTGATTAGGAAGGGTACTAAACCTTCCACGTATTAGTAACACTTGTTATTTAGGCTGGATAGTGAGGCACAGGTAATCCCTGTATTAGTCTTGGCATATTTTGATATACCTTAAATAGGAATAATCTTTTTTAAAAGAAGAAAACCCCAGTGGTAATCAGTTAGAATTAATGACATCTGAAAGAACATTTAGTCCCTGCAAAATTGTTCTGCGAGTGCTCACGACGTAATACTCCTTCCTTCCTTCACACACTCATGTGTCCATCAGTATTGCAGTAAATGCCAACACTTTGAAGTTACTGCACTCCTGGTATCAGGTTGTAAGCCAACCCTGAAACAGCAGGCGACGGACACCGAGGGCTCAGCTGCTTCTGTAGTGGACAAACAAGCTGGAAGCTACACTTGTCTCTGAAACTTACGAGTCTGGTGACTTTGAGTAGCCACTGCCGAAGAGGCTGCGCAGAGAGCGTGGAGGTGAGATCTTGGCGTCCCGGGAGTAGAAGACCATGCACACGTCCTTGGTGATGACCGCCGGCTGGATGCAATGATCCAACTGAAAGCACAAATGAGTGGGCTCCATTTAAATGCAGACAGAGCCTCTGTGGCAGGATTCTGTGCACCAGCTTAGTCGGAAAGCTGGTCCCAGAGGTGGGGGCTGGAAGATTTATTTCAGCTCTACCAATTACTTCAACAGCAGCTCAGCAGATAATGTGTGCAAGATTAGGTTGTAGTCCTTGCAGCTGCTTTATTTTCCCCAATTTTTAAAAAACTTTCTTCTGAAATAATGGCTAATAGTTATTATCTATTATGTGCCAAGCACTGTTCGAATGCTTTTGTATCTGATCTCTCTACACCTTTCTGAGGTAAATGCCATCATTACTACTCCTGTTTAAGAGATGAGGGAATTGAGGCACAAAGAGAGCCCCTGTGGAAGGACATGCTGGCAGTAAGTGGCAGCACCGGGATCCGAACTCAGACAGGCTGGTTCCAAGGTCTGTGCTGTTGATCACTACTAGGTTCTGCCCACAGCCGCAAAAACAAGAGGCAAAGTTTTTTTTAAATTGTATCTTCTTTGAAGAAGGCGATTAGGTTACTAAAACTGAAGTTATAATAGAAGCCATGACTTCAAGTTTATTTATTATTTTTTTTTAGGAATCTCTACACCCACTTATGGGGCTTGAACTCACGACCCCAAGATCAGTTGCATGCTCTTCTGACCGAGCCGGCCAGACCCCCCGTTGTAGGATTTTTGTGATTACATAGAGATGAGGAACAGAAGCTAATAAAATCACAACAGTAGCAAACAGTTGACAAAAAAATCAGTCGAATCTTTCCTCCTCATTTCTTGTGGTAATCTGCCCACTTTTCAGGCCTAGCCATTCGTGGTGATTTAGGTTCAAAGTCTCCTCACCTCTAGGTACGCTGACAAGGTCATGTAGATCTTTTCCCCATAGGGCGTCACTCGGTTCAGAAGGAGAGAGTTATGGAGGGAGCTGTCCCACACAGCCTCGAAACGGTAGAAGGTCCTGAGGTCAGAAAGGCAAGAGGGAGCCATCCAGAAGAAGTGAAGTCACCTTAGTCCAGGTACTCTGTCAGTAACACTACTGAATCCTACACCAACAAATACTTGGAATACACTGAAATCATTTAATGACACGGTGGATGGAGCCTTTATCCCCTAGAAGGAAAAGATAGCCCCCCAGTCTTTCGCCCCACCCACCATCCAGGAGCACTTAGTTATGCTTTTTTTTTCTGGACAAGTCTGCTTCTCTGCCTATAAACATAAAAACAGATCAATCAAAGAGATTAAGATTGCCTGTGGACAGAAACTAAAGGAAGAAAGCCTAAGTAAGCGCCTCCGCAGTCAACAAAGAGGACAGGAAGCAAATCCTCAGGAGCCTGCAATCCTATCTTCACATCCCAGTCCAGTTCCGCTGTGCCTTCGAAATGTCACAAACACCTGGGAGGCCTGACAGAGAAAACAGGCAGAATAATTTAAGTACAGAGTCTAATTTTAAATAAAAGAACAGGAGGCTATTCTTAGCTGATGTTTTAAGTAAAAGAATGATTTTAATACCAAAGCTGGCTAACTACTATTTGTTACTTTTCAAAAAAATCCACATGAAAAGCAATCTTCCGCTTCAGTAACAACTAGAAGCTTGACTTAATAAGCACCCAGAAACAGTTTTTTAAGTTGTTCTAATATCTTCCTTTTCTCTTACTGGTAAAGCCCCACAGGCCTGACCTGACATCCGTTCCGCCAGTTCTGCAGCGTCGTCCGAAGCACCGCACTGAGTTACAGCCCAGCTCCCAGCCCTGCCCGCAGTGCCCTCCACCCCGACTCCGGCCCCATGACGAGTGTCTACTCTGCACACTGCACGTTCCATCACCACTGGCTCGCACCCAGTTCAGCGACTTTCTGCACACTTTGCTTCCTTCTACATTCCTCCTTGCTCCTTCCCAATGGTAACCTTGCTATTGCTGTCTTTTCTAAGTTTCCTATAACAAATAACTTCCCCAAATCAGATGAAGAGAGATGGGAAAGACTTCCTTCACTACTGAACCAGGATTTTTTTCTACCCCAAAAGAAGAAAATAGATGAGACAAGCAGCTCTGACAGCAGAAAGAGAAATGTTTAAAAATAACCTATTTCTCACAGCCTCAGCTTCCCAAATAGCCGAACTGGTCTCTACTACCTCACAGGATAAAACCAAGAAAACTGAATAATTATGCAAAGCTACAGAACAGCAAACCTTCAAGCTTCTGACAGAGAGGACAGACAAGGAGAACAGAAGACCCAGGCTGAGATTCCATATGAAAGGAGGGGGAGTAACACTCTAATTTGTAATCTAGCAGAAGAAAAGCTGAAGATGCATAAGAATAAAATGGACAAGAGTTTAGTAAATGGGATGAGAAAAGAAGAGCTCTACCAATCACTTAAGAAGCTGTATGTGAAACTGTACACACAACAGGAAAAGCCAGGGCACAAGGGTATAGGATAAGGTGCTGCTCTATCCTAGGTCTGCATGGGGAAAAACTACTAAATTAAAACAGTAGTCTAAGCAACATAAGACATAAAGCATTCTGATAAACTAGAATCTTCATGTGCAAAAAAGCAAACAGAAAATACCTAGGAATATCCTTATCAAGAAAGAGCCTGCAAAAACATAGAAAAGGCTTTTGTTAGTGAAGTTGCGGAACAAAAAAGTAAAGGAAAAGAGAAAAGCAAAAGAGAAAAAAGTATATAAAAAAGGACAAATTTGCTGTTAAGCAAAGTGAATCCAAGTGGACAATTAACAGAGAACTCCATGGGGCACAATTTGATAGACAGCTTACAATGACATGGGTCCCTCTCCTGAGACATTTAATTAAGGAAAATGCTGGGCACAGAAGGGATGGTGAACACCACCTCTATTAACACCTGTCTGCAGGTGACTCAGTACTGGAAATGGTAGGAAGCTGCTGTGGAGTGACAGGAAAACCAAGTCAATTAGGTAACACAGAAGCAGGACTGGGAAGAAAAGCAGGAGTGGCTCTTGTGGGCTACACACCCAATCCGCCCGCCAGAATAGCTCTCACAGATAAATGTACATCACACACCCAAACTGCAGTTCTTTTAAGTTCAACTTTAAACATTAAACCTTAGGCAAACAGAACAAAAGCTCTCTTAACCAAATTCCACTTAGCAACTTGCTAAATTAACTTATGCTCTCTGTATTCCTAATATAAAAAAGGATGTCCATTTTGCACTGAGCATCCTAAACTAGTGGTATCTCATACGCCAGACAGTTTGTTTCTAAGAGTTGAGTATTGTGCTTATCAAGTATCAATAGTATTTGGTCCTGAACCTGTTTATACAGTTGTACTTATTATAATCATCTAATTTAATAAAGTATTAGGCAAATCCATGAAACATGAGGGCAAAAGGAATTTTTGTTTAGTGAGAAACAAAACTACGTTTAACTTAAAAAAAAAAAAAAGAAGATAGCAGGAGGGGAAGAATGAAGGGGGGTAAATCGGAGGGGGAGACGAACCATAAGAGATGATGGACTCTGAAAAACAAACTGAAGGTTCTAGAGGGGAGGGGGGTGGGGGGACGGGTTAGCCTGGTGATGGGTATTAAAGAGGGCACGTTCTGCGTGGAGCACTGGGTGTTTTGCACAAACAATGAATCATGGAACACTACATCAAAAACTAATGATGTAATGTATGGTGATTAACATAACAATAACAAAATTTTAAAGAAAACTACGTTTAACTTTATTTATTTAGAGAGAGAGTGAGAGAGTGAGAGCGTGAGTGAGCAGGGGGAGGGTCAGAGGGAGAGAATCCCAAGCAGGCTTCTCCGTCAGCACAGAGTCAGACACAGGGCTTGATCTCATGACCCTGAGTTCGTGACCTGATCCAAAATGAAGAGTCAGATGCCCAACCGACTCTGGCACCCAGGCACCCCAAGTTGAATGTTTTTAAAAGATGTGATAATGCTGAGTTAAAAAACACCTGTTAAGTTTGGGTATGATCAATGTAAAAAAAAGGGGGGGCAAATAATAAAATTTTAATGATAAATTATAAAAAGTTTAAAGGATTTTGCATTTAGATTCTTCATAGGTTTCTAGTTCTTGTTCCACCAAACTAAAAACCAGATGATGAATTATGGGCATGGTTTTGCAAGAAAGACAATCAGAAGTTCAATAAATGAGCCTACAATTTAAGGAAAGGCCTTGGTCCTATAGTAAGAGCTTGACAAATTAATGTACGTTTATATAGCTTAAATTAAAATGTTTAACGTGCGTATCTTTTTTACTATACTTGACTTTAGCCAACTTTTTTGATTAATTAAACTTCTCCTGTGAAAGAAGCTGCTTATAACAAAAACCAAATTAATCTATAGCATCTGACTCGTAGCTGGGTATGAATCAAAGGACTTTTGAAGGTTACTCTAACGTAGGCAACCAGCATTTCAACCAAACATCATTGTTCTGTGTATTTTGCTAAGTATTCTAGGGAAATTTAAGATCTATTTCTCACAGTTGCCAAGAAAATATGGTGAATGCCACCTGAATATCTGCTATCAACGTCCAGCTGGAGAGAATACCATGTGGGCTTAATGCTGACTTCAGAGAAACAGGATTCTTCACGATCCTGCCCAGGAATAGATCGGGCAGGGCCAGAGCATGCTTCTTTACTTCTGCCACCCCTGCCCTACCGGCACACCCTCAGATTCCTTCCCTCTCTCTCACAGTGCCTGCAGCCCCACCTACAGGCAAAAAGCACACAGTTGCTTTTTTTCCCCTCTTTCTATGCAAAACTGTTAACACAAGGAAACAATGGGAAAAAATTAATCCGGGCCCAAACTTCTAATCCTGTTTCTGCTTTCTGTCTCCTTTTTCCTCTCCCTCTTTCCAACACAGATGTGAGCACATTTTTCAGGAACAGAGAGAGGTATACAGAAGTCCTCCTGTAATGCAAAGGCCACATCAGAACACACAGCCACCTCTGCTCCCCAGCCCTTGCCACATAAAGGAGTGGGGTCTGTGCACAGTGACATAACCCCTTTCCTGGGGACAGAAGGGGGCCCCAGGAGATTTATCTCCAGTCAGACATGGGAAAGCAGACTGGCTATGGACTTCATGCACTGTCATCACTTGATTACAAAATGGAATTTTAAGGGAAACTAATTTAAAATTTGAAATAAAATTCACTACTTATAGCAGACAACCTTGTTCAGAAGAGTTTATATATATTAACTTATCACCTTTATGAGTAAACGAAAATGAAAAGCAAACACTGAGACTCCTGGAGCCTCTGCTGGCAGCGGCCAAAGCTAAACACAAGACCGTTCACTATGCCTGGGAGGGCATGTTTCCATGACACTCAGGACCAACAGACCTTTCTCCACAGCAACCCCTTCATAGGAAAACACTTAGCTCAGCAACAATTAATTTGTACTTTTAAACCCTTGGGTAGCATGCTGCATTTTCTTTTTCTGTTCTTGTCTCTCAGACTCTGTTACATCTACTCTAACTCCACAAAGGACAGAACATTTTCATTCTATACAGATAACTGATCCACATACACTGATCTCTATTTATTTATTTACTTTTGGAGAGCAGGGGGGCAGGGAGGAAAGGGATGTCTGAAGGGAGAAAGGAATTTGTTTCTGCACCTGAACAGCAGTCACTGGTGAACAAGGAATCTAATGGGGGAGCATCAACCCCCAGAGGGTGGACTCATTGGGCTGCGTAGGGGCCCTACCTGCTGGAGTTGTGGGAGGACTTCAGGTACTTGGCAGAGATAATATTTAGAGAGAGGATGGCATCAACCGCAGCCTCATCCACCTCAGCCTTATTCCTGATCCGGCCTACAAGGAAGAATAAAGAAACTAGGAGAGGGGTACACTTAAAAACACAAGGGAGATTCATTAAGCCAAAGACCGACTTTTAAACCCAGGTACCTTCAGGTGCTGGAAGGTCACGTGGCTCACCACTGAGTGGTCTCCCACAATCCGTGTCGCCTTCCACTTACTTCCCACATTTAGTTCACTGTGAAACCCGACTGACTCTGTTCAAAAAGTTTCTCATATTCATCTCAACTTTTATTTCTGATATCACTGCCTGCTCACAAAGATCATCCCCTTCCTGTCTGGAACACTGTGATGGCCACTGCACTGGCCTCCCGGCTGCTCACCTCTCCCCCTCTCCAATCCACCCCATGCTCACTTTACATAAACTTCTTAAGCCACTACCTTCATTATACCACTTTCTTGTTCAAAATCCTACAACCGTTTTCAAATTAACACTAGGGGAACCCTAGGGGATGTATGGCAGAGAGGTCAAGAGCACAGCTTAGGGAGCTGGACTGCCTGGGTTCAAATCTCAGCTTCAACACTTTCTGGCTGTGAGGCTTAGGCATATTGCTCAACCTCTCTGAGTCTTGGTTTCCTCATCTGTGAGGTGGGATTAACAATTCTTCCCTCACATGATTGTTATAACCACGTTACATGTTTGTTTTATTATCTTAAATAAACTAGTATTTCTGAGCATTCAGAAATGTACCTGTTACAGAGTAAGCACTACATAAATGTTCATTAAAAAAAAACCTTGAAAACCACTGCCCTAGACAGAAGAGTGTAAAATCTCCCTTTTAAGGGTTCTTAATCTAGTCCATAGATACTCAAAGGGTCTGTGTATAGAATTCAGGAGGTCCATGTGCTTAAATGGGAAAAAAAATTACAACTTTATTTTCATAAACCTCTGACTGAAATCTGGCATTTCCTTCAATTATGAATGGAGGGGACAATTTACAGGAAAATCAGCAGTACCTGTGACTTTGTCCACAGCAGAAATCATGTAAGTTTTCATATCATACTAAGGTAAAACATCCTGACATTCCTTACACTCTGAATGACAGAAATCAGACCCACTGCTTCTTTAATGCATTTAATGCATTAATATAAATAACAGGTTTTTTTTTTTAAGATTTTATTTATTTATTTGACAGAGAGAGATCACAGTAGGCAGACAGGCAGGCAGAGGGAGAGGGAGAAGCAGGCTCCCTGCTGAGCACGGAGCCCAATATGGGGCTCGATCCCAGGACCCTGGGATCATGACCTGAGCCGAAGGCAGACACTTAACGGACTGAGCCACCCAGGCGCCCCTAGATAACAGTTTATATTATAAATCCGTTTAGTATTTGAGAAATTTCAGTACCATTAGTTCCCTTTGTAATCCTATGTACAGTTGACCCTTGAACAAGAGTGTTGTTGGGTGTGAAAGGCAAGGGTCCACGTATACACAGATTTTTTTCTATAAATACTTCAGCATTGTAAACGTATTTTCTTTTTTTTTTTTTTTTTTGAGAGAGAGCGCACATGCGTGAGCTGAGGGGAGCAGAGGGAGAGGGAGAGAGAGAATCTTAAGCAGGCTCCAAGCCCAGCACACCCGACACGGGGCTCAGTCTCCCGACCCTGAGATCAAGACCTGAGCCAAAATCAAGAGTCAGACACCTAACCAACTGAGTCACCCAGGTGCCCCCTTACAATTTTCCTAATAACATTTTCTTTTCTCTAGCTTACTTTAAGAATATAGTATATAACACATATAACATACAAAATATGTGTTAATTGACTAAGTTATTGGGAAGGCTCTGGTCAACAATGGGCTGTTAGGAGTTAAGTTCTGGGGAGTCAAAGGTTAAAAGTGAATATTCAACTGTGCTTCTAACCTCATGTTGTGCAAGGGTCAACTGTACTTTATTTTCTACATTTAAAAAACATAGTTCTGAGGCTTCACCACTGTCAAAGGGGTTCATGGCAATAAAAGATTCAGAACCCTGCCTTAGACTCTAAAGCTTACATGGTTTAGTCAATTTTTTCTTTTCATCATGCAACCCTGGCCATGGCTTTCTAGCCATTTGCATGTTAGAGACGTTCCTGACTCTCTTGCTCAAGATGTTTCTGTGTGTGGAAAACAAAACAAAACAGATGAAAACGGATCCTTTTTGCTGTTAATTCTCAGCACAGATCTTTCTCACTTGCCCTTGCACTTACTCATCAAACTGTTTTGTTATTTTTTTTTAAAGTATATATATTTATTTAAGTACTCTCCACATCCAGGGTGGGGCTTGAACTCAGGACGTTGAGATGAAGAGTTGCATACTCCACCAACTGAGCCAGCCAGGCACCCCAAACTGTTTTAAACATCCATAGGTTGTCTCTTCAACGAAACTGCAAGCTCACAACGAGCAGAAACTTCTCTTATGCCTCTCTGAGCCTCTAGCACAGAACCATTCGGTAACAGAGTAAAATAAAGGTTGGTTGAATAACATATCCCTAACGATGGGGGCTGAGAAACAAGAGCAGTTTCAAACTACACGTGTTCTCCACACTCTCTGTTTTCCAGTACTCCTTCCCCACATTCCCCATGTTCCTCGAAAAAGCTTGGCTCCAACCTCAGCCTATGGAATGTACTCACCTACCACCAGCTCACGAACATCCTTCCAATGGAGTTCACTCCCCTTCTCATGGATGATGGTCACTGTGATCCTTCGCTGGATGCCCTAGGTAACGGAGCAGGGTTGCAGTTTAGGTGGCACAATCTATGACTTCTGAACTGTATGGTGTAGGGCTGGGCAAGGAGAGGTCTGGAGAGAGGGGGAAACGCCGCCCCACTGTTACTCTAAACAGAGGGATTTAGGTCAGGGGATGAGGAAGAACCAGGTTCTGACATGGCTTTAAGAACAGATGACCAGATCGTATGACCCAGAATATGAGACCCTCAGCTCCTATGCGCACCTGGGTTATAAGCATTTTTTTTTTAAAGATTTTATTTTTAAGTAATCTCTACACCCAATGTGGGGCTTGAACTCATAACCCTGAGATCCAGAGTCACATACTCCACAGATTGAGCCAGCCAGGTGTGCCAGTCAAGCATTGTTGAGCACTGACTGAATCTACTTTTGATTTACAAAAGGGGGACCTACACTTCATGGCCAGATTTTTAGTCTACTGCAACTTCCATCCTCTATCTCCATTAAGAACTTTTAACTGTGAAAGCAGTTTCCAAACATGAAAACTGTATATAAGACAATAAAATTGTTTAAAATGACATGGGAGCTGCACAAATTATAATAATTGAATAAAACAAAGTCTTTTTCAAAATAGGTCTTCTAAAATATATTTATATATATAAGCAAGGGTATAATATCAGCCAAGGTCTGAGGACGAAATTAAAAAACAAACATACAAAAAAAGAAAAAAAAAAGGACAAGGTCTCTTCAATCCCCAAATCCACTTAAAATGAAGAGGAAAAGCAGAGAAAGAGAAAGAGCTCTGTGTCCATCCTTCCTAGGCCCTCTCTGGCTCCCTCGTTAGTACCTGATGGAGCAAAAACGTCCCCTGGCAGGGCAAGCCTGCTGTGTGGTCAACCACAGCTGGGATGTACCTATAAAAATAGAAATGCACAAGAAAGCAGTTAGATGGGATGCTTGTGCTGAGTGCCACCTCATCCGCAAGGTCCTCCCTGTTGCTACATCCCCCATGGTCTCTGTTTCCTGTCTTCCTCGCCATCTGGGCACTTCATCACACACTCATTTGCATTTAATGAATCTTTTCACTTATCCACACCACATCACCCTCACCAGACCGAAGTGCTCACAGCACGGTAACATCCTTCGGCCCCATCCCATCCTCCTGCGTTAACAGATACGCCATAAATAAATGTACAACTGCAACAGGAGGTGTCAGGAGGGAAGAAAGGGATCGTTTCAGATTTTAGTAGTTTTTAAGAATCAGAAAGCAAGGAACTCAGTAGACACTATTACCACTGTAACTATGTGTCCCTCATAATGCAAGTTATAAACACATTATAGATCTCTCTACAGAAAGTACAATTTCTTAAAGCAACGTCACTATTGACAATTAAATACAGGACTGATGCAGCCATACTCTCACACAGAGTAGGAACTCAAAAAGTGTTCCAGGGAGCTGATCATGATGGCGGTACTCAGCATTATAAACAGAGGATCATCAGGGTAACATTTATTCCCTACCCCTTACAATGAACTGATAAAGCCCCTTGCCTCTGTTTCGGAATGGGATCTTTTCTGTGTGTTTTTCCAAGAGCATTTTAGAGACAACTGTGAACAACAATTACATTCACCACTTACTCTAACACAGCTCACACAGAGAAAGTAAGCTGATGTTGATTATTTTTATCTAGGTCAACAATCCTCAACTGGGGGTGATCTGCAATGTCTGAAGACATTTGTGGTTGGCACACTGGAGGGCAGGTGCTACCGGCAACTTGTAGGTAGAGGACAGGGATGTGGCTCAATATCCTACAGGACAGCCCCCCATGACAAAGGGTTATCCAACCCAAAATAGTGCCAAGGCTGAGAAGCCCTGGTCTAAAGAATCATTCTGTCCCCAATCCTCTCACTGAGATTATTAAGGTTAAAGTCCTGACTATATTATATGCAATATGCTTCTGACTCCCTTTGCTTTGCTGCTGACAAAATCCACTCTGTTAAGTTTTCCTTCCTCATACAAAGTGCCAGTCTCCGTGTTCTTGGCTCTTGCTAATAAGAAGGCAAACTATTATTCTGGACAGTCACTTCTTTGACAAACATCTAATTCCAAAGAATAATACCAACACCACCAAAAATTCAATTCAAAACTGGAATTCAACAGTGACAATGATTCTTTAACCTGAATAAGAGGAGACTCAAAATAACATTTTTTTTTATTTTGAAAAACTTAGCCTTTGTTTAAAAATTTAGAAAGTTGGACTTACTCTCCTGTAGGCTCCAGTTCACTGATCTCAAACCAAACCAGAAGATCATACTTGCTCATGCTCTGGCCAAGGCTGGTTTTGCTCATGGTGTTTAACTTGGTGGCTGGAACTTTTAAAAGTTTTTAGAAAATATCAAAATATGGTCCAAGTCTACTTAGTAAAAGCATAAGCTCTTCAAGGACACACTTGGGAAAGGTAACAAGAGTCGGGGTGAGATTTCAATGTAGAAGACCCAGATAAACGTCACCATCAACAACATCAGTGCCTCTAAATTCAGAGAACTGGGAAAATGGAGAGTTGGTATCTTTCTCCCTCTCACCAAACAGTGTATCTAATAACAAGAAAACAGATTTTGTGCAGAGTAAATGTGCTCATAAAACCATTCAAAAACCTTCCTTAGACTCTCCTATTCTGTGGCATGTTGAGCATGGAAATGATGTGGGAGAGACAGTGTGGGCAGAGCCTCACACCTCACAGGGTCTCCTCAAAGCTGGAGTGCATGAGGGAAGACCCATGCTCCAGCCCAGTGGTTCCCAAACCTCCCTGCATACGGGATCTTTAAGCAAAGCCCAGGCAATTAAATGACAATCTCTATGGGTGGGACCCAGTCCTCTGAGAGGACTGAAACCCTTTCAGGTGATTCTAATGTGCCCATTCTCTGCTCAGAACCTGGGAGCACTGGAGTGAGAGTCCAGTGACTTGGGATCTACTACTATTCAACCGCTAACTACTAGGCGACTTTGGTTGAGTCACTTAATCTCTGGAAGTATGTCTCCTCATCTACAAAAAGTAAATTAGAATATTTAGCCTGCAATCTTGAAAAGGTATCATGATGACCTACTGACATGACGTATCTAAAGGGGCCTCATGACTCAAACAGTACTAGTCAAAGGTTAGCCCGTTTGCACTATGCACTCCAGCTGAATTCCACGTGAGTTGGTGCTGCTAGTCAAGAAAAAATCAGTGTCACTGATTCTGGCAGTCATCTGAGGGCCAAAAAGCAAAATCTGAAGTATTAAAAACAAACAAACAAAAAAAACCCAACCCACCTACTAGTAAAAATCTTTAAAATTAAAGAACCATTGCAGAGAATCCAAGTGAACAAACATAAGGAGATTCCACAACCCCCCCATCCCCCCGCTCCAGGGTGATGTGAAAGAGGCTCAAGTAGAGAAGGTGTGTCCTCACATCTCTCCAAAGGAAACGTATTCTTGCCAATGTGCTAGACCCTAGATCCGGTTCAAGCAGCAAACAGCAATGCCAGTATTTCCTACACTGAGAGCCAGGCTTTAGGCTAAGCCCCTGAGGATGGTTCTACACCTAAGGCAGAGCTAAGTCAGCTACTAACCATCTCGTTTGGGTGCCCTCTCACTCTGGCAGCCTGGCACTGGCAGAGAGAGAAAAGACGGCCCTGGGTCCGCCCCATCCTGGAAGGTGGCAACAGCGGAGGAAGCAAGTGCATTGGCGTGCTCAGAAAACGCGTCCAACACATGCACATTCACATAGTCAGCTATGAGAAATCGAACCAGTTCAATCTTTCTCTCATGGTCTGAAGGCAGGTTGGAGAACAGGAGTACAGAGGTGGACAAGTACAGGGTAGGGGGGGAAGGTGGCAAGTGGGCAATGAGGAAAAAGGATGAAAATAAAGAAAAAGCAAAACAAGATGAATGAACATGCAAAATACATCTGATACGCAAAGAAATGCCCAGTCACCCAACAGTTAGAAGGAGTTACATATAAAGCAGAGAGATTTAGGAACAGGTATCGTGATGACCCACTGACACGAGGTATCTAAAGGGGCCTCATGACTCATACAGTACTAGTCAAATGATTCTGGCAGTCATCTGAGGGCCAAAAAGCAAAATCTGAAGTATTAAAAACAAACAAACAAAAAAACCCAACCCACCTACTAGTAAAAATCTTTAAAATTAAAGAACCATTGCTTATGGTTCTTTATGGAGCTTATCAAAATCTACAATAAGAAGACCAGAAAGTTGGCAGGGAAGGAGCCCTATCGTTTCTTACTTCTTATTTAAATCAGGAACCAAGAATTCCAGTTCCTGCTAGACATGGGAATATGGAAGGATACACGGGAGTGGAGCGGGCACGTAAAAATGATTTCTGTCTGAAAAGCCATCCGAATAAGAGCCCTGTCACCCAGAGAAGGGCTCACCTGGCTTGGAGAGCGGCATGGGCGGAGGGAAGAAGCGACGAGATGGCTGAGGTGGGCTGCAAAGGAAGGAAACAAAGTTCAAGGCTGAGAAAGGGTCTCATGTTGACATTAATGGCATGTTTAAATCCCCTCTAGAAACAGATCATTTGCACTTTCAGATAAGGCATAATATCAGACACCAGACATAATCCCACATAGTCAAACTGAGGCTCAGGTATTTTAATGAAAGTCCCCTGTGGGTCCTAGCTAATAAGTGAAGTATGAGAAGTTTTCTGTCAACACTGACACTCTGCCATCACCCAAAAGGCCCCGTGGTTGCTCTCTTCACCAACTGTGATGTCTCCACTTACAGCTCATGCTTCCTGAAGTTCTGGGTAATGAGGAACAATTACACACAATCCTCGTGTCTTACCACCTCACTTTCTATCCTGTTCAGTCTCTTCCTACAAGAGATGGTACTCCAGGTCAGCTGGGCAAAATTCAACGTGCTTTACCTACAGTTAGTGGTTCCATGGCTTAGAAAAAAGGTGGTGATGTTTCTAAAGAGGAAACATCAGGTAACAGAGAAAACTGTTCTTCAGTTATCTTAATCCCTTAAAAGATTTCTTCCTTTCCGACAAGTGGCAGTAAGAGTAACAAGAGCAACAACAAGAATCTTTGCTTATCTGGTTCAAACCTGTTAAGTTCCTGTCCTTGCAGATGAAGTGGGTGCTGCTGATAATGCCCAAAGACTTCAAATACTATCGGTTTGGTTTTGATATAGTCCACAAATGATTCAGTGACCTCCACTGCAATCTAATAAGGAATAAAGCCAAGCTAGATTAGGGAAAGATTTACGATAACAAACACACACGTTTGCTGCAATCAGAATTTTAGCACTTTTGAGTAGCCAGTATGAGCTGGGTATTTGACTCTGCAGGCCTCTCACACCAAGACAGGGGCTCCTCCCTGGCTTTCATTCTAAAGCAACTTTACCAAGCTCCAGGCCTTCAAGACCTTCCGTCACCTGCCCTACCTGCTGCCCTTCACACACTTACTGTTTTGGCACAATTTCACCTGCTGCTCCTCTTGCCTGCGCTTTGCTCCCCTGTGGTGCCTGAGGACTGAACCAGGGGACAGCTCTGCCTGGAAGGCCTGCCCCTGTCTCTGTGCCTCTAAGTTATTTCCATACTTCAAGGCCCAGATTTAATAGTAACAACAGTGAGAAAAACATGACTGTTGACCAGGCACCAGGTACAATACCAAGTTGGACCCACCTTTTCTTATTACACTATATGCTTCAGGAAGTTCCCCACCTCCTTTCTCCACCCAACATAACTTAAAAGTATCTTTATATTAATGGAAATAACCTTCCCTTCTTTCTACTCCCTTTGCATTTAAGGAATACCTTTCTGGATTGTGTGCTACTGCTGTTTAAATATTCATTTTATTTCCCCTAAGCTCTTCGGGGGCATGATCCTCTGTGATTCATCCTTACTCCCCAGACGTGTCAGGCACAGTCCTTGTGCACATTATCCCAATGAATATTTATCAGTTACGTGCATGCTTATATTCATGCAATGAAACGTAAAAAAGAAAAGTTTTGTGTTTGCTGTTCCATTTTCAGTGTTGTCCTTTCTGCTTGCACTTTAGAGAGTGGATATGGTTAGCAAGACAATGAGAGTGTTTCATGTCGTGGTGAAGATCCTGGATACCAGAGCCACATTGCTCTGGGTTTAAACCCCATCTCCGCCTCTTCCTAACTCTGTCCCCCCGGTGAGTGACTTTAACTGTTCTGTGCCTGTTATCTCAGCTGTCACGTGGTGGTTATGAGGGTCTATAGTATAAACGTAAGGATTAAATGAATGAAGACACAAAAAAGGCATTTGGAACAGTGACTGACACGAAATAAGCTCTAAAAGAATGTTAGCTATTGTGATGAGGAGAATGACTTTGAACAGAGTTTGGGTGACCCTTCCTAGAAGAGAAGGAAGGCCAGTTGTCTTATTCCACAAATGAGAGCTGTAAGGGGCACTCATGGATTCATCATACTATCAGCTGCAACGAAAAGAGACTGAATCTTAATTTAGCTACAAAAGATAATTTTAATTTTTTCTACAACTGAGCAATCTAAGTATCTTATAAAGGACAATACATTAACTTTAACAAAACTCATATTAAATGCACTTATTTTTCTAGGATGGAAACACTAAAAACAACTCCCTACATTCAAACTGATGGAACATTTTACTGGCAGCCCAACCCCCACACACTCATGGGGCCCATTGTAACTCCGAGAAGGCTGGCCGCTCAGTCCACTGAGGATTACCTCACCGCTCTGGCCACTCCCTCCATTGTCTATTCTCAGCACAAAGCAGCTTGGATAATCCTCTTTCCAGGGCTGAGAAAGCCAAAGGCCGCCCACACAGGATGAATGCCTAACACTGGCCTCTCAGACAGCCCCCAGACCTGCAATGCATTTGGCAAAAACGTCCATGTCACTTACATTCTGCACGTGATAAAAGCCCAGAGGACTTCCTCTGCCATTGTTTTTGAGGGGTTCAGTGGAGAATGCTTCGTCATGGCGATGCAAAAAGCTTAATTAAAAAAATAAGACACATGAACTTCGCATTACACAATTTCATCAAGATCTGTGTTTTAAGAACCTGACTTGGACTGGTGCTTGGTGGCTTAGTCGGTTAAAACGTCCGACTCTTGATTTCAGCTCAGGTCATGATCTCGGGGTCATGAGACGGAGCCCCGAGCTGGGCAGGGAGTCTGCTTAAGATTCTCTCTTTCTCTCCTTCTGCCCCATCCGACCACCCTGCTTAAAAAAAAAAAAAAAAGAACCTGACTTGGATTCTCTGGAAAAAAGCAGTCTACTTAAGCACAGTCTTTAACTGAATCAAGTAATTTGTAGTTCCTTGTAATATACATTTTCCATTATCACTCAAACAGCATTTTAGATTTTATTTCAAAAATGACTGAAAGATAACTGACCCTGACCACTTAGCTATGTGGACACATATGCAAGAGTATCGCAGAGAGCATCAAGAGTGAATTCAGTGAATTCCTGTTTCTTTGTAGGAACATTTTTTACTGAGAATAAAAATTATGAAATCATTTTGTGCAGAAAAGATCTGGCAGATTCAAGCTTCCATAAGGCAGTACTAAAGCCTGTTAGTGTTCTTGCCTAGGAGAGTCTCTGACGACCTGTAAAGATTAGATTTAAATGTCACCTCTTCCAGGAAGTCTTCCCTAACTCACCCAAACAGTTGTGTTTTCCCACAGCACTAGGGACCCATTTCTCTTCAATAGCAATGGTTTCACTCTTTGTAATAATGTATTTATATGCCTGTCTCCCCGAAAGACAGCGAGTATCTCCTATAGTGCTCCAGATATAGAAGATACTTCTGAAATACTTGTGAAGCAACAAACTATGTTTATTTATTCTCACAGATAGTTTTTACTACTTGCTCCCTCCCTATTAGTCTGAAATAAACAGAAGTAGAAAATTAAAGAATACTGAATACAAAGATTTACTCCCACACAGAAATATCCATCAGAAGGACACCCCACACCCCACAAGAGAAAAGGGGGAAAAAGGGAATACTTTGCATAGGGTAGAGAAACCAGGATTATGAGCTGCCTGTCTTCCAAATCAGTTCACTGAGTGTGAGGACGGCGGTGTGCTGTCGTCCCACGTTCCCCACCCCGGACACCACCGGTTACCCGCACCGAAGCAGTCTGGACTACACGCACCTTCGTCTATTTGCTTTCTTTCCTCTCGTTCTTCTTACCCGCCACCCCCTCCTTTTTGTTTTTGTTTTTGTTTTTTTTTAAGATTTTATTTATTTGAGAGAGGGAGCGAGCTCATGAGAAAGCACGAGTGGAGGGGAGGGGCAGAGGGAGAGGGAGAGGGAGAAGCAGACTCCCCACTGAGCAGGGAACCCGACTCCGGGCTCGATCCCAGGACCCGGAGACCACGACCCGAGCCAAAGGCAGATGTTCAACCGACGGAGCCACCCAGGTGCCCCTCTCCTTCTTTTATTTCTTACTCTTTTTTTTCCTCTCCAGACCATAAGCTGTATATGCCGGGGCGTTACTTGATTTGTGATCTACACTCCTCCCATGCTCTGCTTAGAGCAGGTACAAATATCCTGGGGTTCCACACTGGTGATGCATGAAATCATTCGTACTGCCCGACAGCTGTGTCTTCTCTGTACAGTATAGGCCAGATGAGAGTTTGTAAAAGCTCAAGAAGAATCTGGCCCTTCTTTATATATGAGTCAACATTCCGTCTTCTCCACAGCTGACACCAGGTGGAGATGCTGCTCTCTTGCTGGAGATTTTAGGACAAAAGATTAACATAACATTACTGGCATTTCACATGCCAGTTAACCAAGTAGGTCTTTTCCATAAAATATTTCAGTTGCAGGGCGCCTGGGTGGCTCGGTCGGTTAAGCCTTTGGCTCAGGTAATGATCTTGAGGTCCTGGGATTGAGCCCCAGGTTAGGCTCCCTGCTCAGCGGGGAGTCTGCTTCTTCCCTTCCCTCTGCCCCTCCCCCCTGCTCATTCCCTCTCTCTCAAATAAATACAATCTTTAAAAAAATACTTCAGTTGCCTAACTGGTATAATAATGAAAGCTCAAAGCAACTGGATCATCTAGCCAACTCCACCCCCCACGTTAACTTAGGGCTGCTAGTGAAAACACACTGAATGGGCAAAATCAACACTGGATAGATAATACTTCAACAACAATTGTGAGTTACAGCAAATGATATTAGTGGCTTACTATGCAGTAATCACATTTGATTCGGGACTTGGCTAAAATCTCCATAAAGGCAGTGCTTTGTCAACTGTATTAGGACCCCTAGAAGGCAGAGAGGCACATTCTGAGGGAGAGGGATGGCAGAACTCTAGAGCAACCTCCTGGTGGCGCCAGGGGCCAACCGCAGACTTCAGGAAGGAGGCGCGTGAGACAGCACTCCCTTGTACTGTGGCCCTTCATAAGTACTGAAGAGATACACTGATGTCTGGAGGTATTAAAACTTAAGACTGTCAATAAAAGTGTTTTCCAAGGGCGCCTGGGTGGCTCAGTTGGTTAAGCGACTGCCTTCGGCTCAGGTCATGATCCCAGGCTCCTGGGATCGAGTCCCGCATCGGGCTCCCTGCTCAGCAGGGAGTCTGCTTCTGCCTCTGACCCTACCCCCCTCTCATGCTATCTCTATCTCATTCTCTCTCTCAAATAAATAAATAAAAATCTTTAAAAAAAAAAAAGTGTTTTCCAAGGGGGGGTCATGAGAAGAAAAACTCCAGAGTTCCAGAGGGTTATAGGATAGAAAGAGCTTGTAAGTGGCTAAGGAATGAAACCTGTCACATCTTTTCTACATACTATTCTTCAGTTGACGTGGAATTTTACTCTAATTTATTTGTTTTTATCCCCCAAGTATTGAACAGGCATAACTGGTAGCTGGATAATTCATGGCCTTCAGACTTGTTTATTCGTAAGCTATTTCCCCATGAAGAGCATTAAAAAGATGAATAAACAGGCTTATCTACCTCAGATCCTATATTTCCAGCAGAGGGGGACAGGCCACAGTGTCCAGATACACAAGATACTCCTGAAATATCTAGGTGGTCAAAATGGCAATACCAGACTGCTTCCTGTTGCTTTTTCGGCAGAGATAATACAGAAAGAAATGCAAATGCTCGGTAAAGCAGCTGACAAAGACCAACTTACACCAAATTACTCCCTATATAAACCTCTTAGCAGGATGCATGGTCACACTCCTCCCCACAGCGAATTCTATTTCATACCATTTTAGGTTTCTGGTTCTTATTCCCCCCTGGAGTGAAGAAAGCTGTTTTATTTCAGAAACTGGTGGTAGTTTCCCTCTTGAGAGTGTTAACACCTCACATATGTAAAGTAAAGCACCGGGTGGTGCACAAAGGATGTCACCTGGGTCAACAGCTAGGTAGGCAGGCAGAGGGGGGCTTACTTGAACTGACAGAAGATATCTGCATACTCGGGGAGGATCCCACTGGCCTGTAGCACAGTTACTCGGAAAGTGAAGGCACTGCCCAGTTTCAGGTGGTTGCCGATCTCTTCAGAAAACCCTTCCATGACCATCTTACCATCCAGCAAAGTGCCTGACTTCAACTCTAAAGAGGGTCAAATGAACACACATATGGTTCAAATATGGCACAGAACACCTTTCAAAGAGGAGAGAGGAGGGCATTCTTTCCATTCCTAGTCGATGAAAGCAACTATCTCCCTTGACAGTGGTCAATATTTTGCCCTCTTTGAGAATGTCCCCAGTCTCCCCAGTCACAGTAAACTCTGTCTACGTACCCAAGTCATTCATTCGACTGATTTCTTCTGGAGGAGTGATGACCTCAGAACTCTGACCCTGCCCTTCCACAATCCTCAGTTCCTCCAAGGACAGACCAGAACGAGTCATTGCAACTGAAGAAAAGTCATTCTGAAAACAAGGCAGGAACAGGTAGATGATCAAGTAGCACAACAGCATATTTCCCCCAATCTCCTTACTTAATGTCTATTTGCCCAACAAGCAACAGTGACTGGAAAATTATGTGGATTAAGAGCTGCCTGAGAAAGGGCAATACAATAAAATATAAGTAAGGACCTTTACCTCTGTAATTGTTAGACATGCCCTGTGTTCTATGGAACAAGCCCGTAGTTACCTGTCTTTTGTAGTTCTAGGTAGAAGAATTGTTTCCTAGTGAACGTTCTCCTTATAAACCTGTCTTCTACTTTCTCCTTCTATGAGTTTTTCTCTCCCTGTAAGGCTTCTCACCTGATTAAAGTACTCGTTGTCAAAAGATATTTTAGCTGTTCCTGATTGTCGAATTCCGGAACCATAATCAGGAGCTTCTTCATCCGCTAGAAAACAACAACAAAAAAGAGAAGGATCAAATGAGACTACATACGGGCCAGACGAATGGCTCCTGTTGGATTATGAAATAAACAGGAAAGTAGTGGAGTCTTCCGGTTCAAGGACTTTAGTAAAAGGAGATGCTAAACAACCTTTTGCTTCAGAAAGGAAAAGCCGGAAGCAGCAAAGTCACAGGGGCTGCTCCCAACTCTACTCAGGTATATTTACCACCCTGCTCAGCTCAAATGAGACTAGTTAATAAAGAATTGGTTTTATTCTTGCTATTGTTCAAATGTATACCTAGAAACACTGATCCTTCACTTGGCAAGATGATGCTCAATACCACCCAACAAATATTTGAAGGTACTCAACTGTACCTGCACAAACTTTCATAAACTCAACCCTGGTGACCGTGCCACAGATTTCCACAGGGAAAAGCTGAGAGGTCACTCCATACCGTATGGCATTTGGAAATTAAAAGAGAAAATTTATAGGAAATGGCCACATTCTTTCCTCAGAATGTAGGCTGGATCATGGAGAAGTGTAAAATATCAAAATCTTGATCCATAAACAAAACAGTAAAGGACAGAAATGTCTGGCACAAGTACCGTGAGAGAAAATTAAGCAAGAAAAAGTCCTGAATATCCTTTGTTACTTCTGAAGCAGTTTTATAAACGACTTTCATAAGAGTTGTTCTTTATGTCAAAGGAAATCTCTTCATCCCATTACTCCAAAATAGCTGTGGCCCAGACTAAACAGAATCCATTTATGATAGTGGGGAATAATAACTAAAAGGAAGCAATAAAAGCTTTCTCCACGACAGACAAGCCATCATGCAACTGAAGTGTGGCCCATACAGAACTGGCCTGCTTTGTCTCTAGGCAAAGAATCCAAAGCTCTCACCCGGAAGAGGGTCACCTACCTGCAATGGCCTGCACAGCCACACGTAGAAATCCCCGCACTTCACCTTTCTCACTGACAATGGCCACCCTATGAATCAGGGGCACAGGATACAGCAGGTTGCTCAGGTAAACAAATGCCCTAGAGACAGAAACCGGGAGACAAACATCTGAGCACCCCGCAGACAGAGAAGCTGGCTTTCAGATTTCCCGAGAATACCTTCAGGGCTTCTGGGCCCTGTCTTAAGGCCACCTTTCTGTTCTGCACTACCAGACTGCTTCCTGTTGCTTTCTTGGCAGAGACAATACAGAAAGAAATGCAAATGCTTGGTAAAGCAGTCAACAAAGACCAACTTACACCAAATTACTCCCTATAAAAATGACCAGTTAAAAAACAAAATGACTAGTGTAGGTAGAAGAGTAACAATTGGAAATAGACTTTCAAGATGACTGTCCTATGGATACCGCTAAGGGTGGAGAAAACGGAACCCACTAAAGAACTTAACCTTTTAACATAATGGCGTTTTATTTCTGCCAAGAGATAAAGCAGAAATCAGGAGACATAAAAGGCAGGAGATGTGCCTGAAATACAGTTAATAACTCTAAAATAGATTTCAAGTCACAGCATTATGGAAATGCTCTAGGAAATAACTATTATTTTCAGGCAAGTGACTGACACATACGAGCAGAGAGGCTTTGCAGCCAGAAGTTTCTGAGTAGCAAGCTTATAGGAGACTCTGGCTGGACACAGAGACAAATAACCAGGGAGAAAAAGATAGCTCATCCCTAAAGGACTGCTTTTGTTCCTGGAGTCCAAAACTTAACTCAGAAATGGAAACACAAAAGGGAAGTTACAGACCTAATATCGTCTATTTCAAACAAACTAGCAGAGTCCCATCACATTTGTACTCTTTTTACTTCTTTCATTATTTTGTATGTATTAATTTTTTTTAACTATAAAAAGGTGGATCACAAAGCTTAGGTATGTTCATTTCAATTAGTGGATGTGATATAGAATCTAGTTCCTACTGTTACTCTTGTCTTCCCACTGGGTATATGCTGATCTTTGAACACAAGGCAAGACAAAAAGTAAACATCTGCACCAAGAAATCAAACATAACTGAACGTGACACATATGCCTGTCTGCTGCTTTTCCTGTTCTGAATCTACATTAGAACAAAGAGAAACGGGAAGATGGAGTGGATTTGTGGGATTTCAACTCAAAGTAATGAAAAAAATACTGAAAACAGACAAAATACACCACAGAGAAACACGTTAATAAAACTTTAAGAGCATAAATGAAATGTGAATGAAAAGTATAACAAAAATAACTGTAAGTAAAACACTGAGTCAGATCAAATGAAGTCTACTTCCCTTTCAGTCTGCTCCAAAGGTGGGGAAGGAAATGCTAAGAAACAGAGGGTTAAAGCTTTGTTGTGTAAAAATTAAAAAATGAAAAGTCTTCTAAAAAGGATTACAAACAAGACTCTCAAAAATCAGCTACTGTGACAGAGTTTAAAGACTAAGAATTTGGCATATGGTACCAAACAGACTGCTTCACTTCCCAAGTCAGCACCATACAGACCACCTTTGTCTCTTAATGGTATTCCAGCCACACGTGCTCACTTTCAATGCCTCGCCATTACAGAGTCACAGCACATACTTGTCCCCTGCGTAGAGTCCTCCCTGAACTCTACTATCCACCTCACACCTTTGATTTCATATCTGCAGGTCTTATTCTGAACACTCTCATGACAGGCTCCCCCAGTGTTAAGTGATCTCAGCAACACACATGATTCCATCATTGCTATGATTTTCATTTATGTGGCTGTTTAATTTGTCTGTCTCACCCACCAGACTGCAAACCCGTGAGAGCAGGAATCATGTCTGATTTTGCCTGCCACTGTCTACAGAGGGTCTGGCATATTTATTGAGTAAATACACTCAACATTCAATCAACATGATTGAGCATCTATGTACATAAGTGAATAGAAAATGACTTGTCCTCTATCTTTAAGTAGAAGTGGAACATTTTCCAGAAAAATGGGTTACAACAGAGGTAGAGAAGCAAAGCCATCCAACTTTATATACTAGGTTGATTTTTCTAAGATAATACTCAAGATGGATATTAACTATAGAGAACATGTTTAGGTTCCTAACTATACTTAATGTGTATAGTTGTTTTTATACTTACACCAGGAACGCCTGTTTCTGATTTTCAAAAAAGCTTCCCACTTGAAGGCACTGCATATCATGTTCACACACACATTACAACAAAGTACTGTTTGACCACACATTAAAGACAAGAATCTCCTTGCCACCTATGGCAATGGTTATTCCAAAGGTGAAAGGACAGAAAGTATTCTTGTGTATTTCCCGTCTTAGAAAAGAGACTTCTCTGATTCTCTGGCTACGCAACTGCACGGTCACTAGCCAGCTCTCCCTGTCCTATTATCAGAAGACGACAGCCTTAGCCCAAAGTCAATGCCGTAGAAGTTCTCCTCTGAAGTTTTTTGAGCTGGAATTCTTATAAATACTCTGCATTCTTGAGAGTCCTTATACTTTGACCTAGCAGACTGAAGGAGAACAGGAATGAGAGAGGGAAAGATGTAAAGGGTATGTTAGCATAAGTTCTGTGAAGTTACATCAAAAAGGGAAACAAATTTGGTCAACATAAAGATAAGACAAATCAGCCTAATTATGGTTCTAGTTACAGAACACAATGTCGGTTCAGACTTAGATGTCAGGATAACCATCTTTTGCCCCCTTTTAACCCAGAAGACTAGCTTAAATATTTTACATTTCATCCCAAATTATGATGGATGGTTCATAACATCCCAGCATGCCATAAGAGAATAGCTAAAGGGACAAGCTCTTTTCATTTTCATATAAAAATTCACCAGAGGCAGCCAAGGCCAAGAAACAAAACCTACAAATGGAATTTCACAAGAAACTGGAAAATTTTACAAGTGAATTGTATTTGCAATTATGCGCCAATATGGGAAATCCAATCCTGCCAATCACAAAAACAGGAAAGAAGTTACTTCTCTTACACATACAATGACCACTACATATCTGGGTGATGTTGCATAGTTATCAATTTTGATTGTAGATGAGAAATGTAGTCAAGGGCGAAAAGTAAAGAGCTATCCTTCATTTTACTGATGGCCATGATTTCACCTCCTCCACTAACCTCTTCATCGCAAGTTAAAGTTAAGTTTTGGAACCTGGGAAGCCGAACGTATGGAAATTACTTGAAAATCAAAGCAGAGCTGATTGCTTTATACCTACACTTAATCTGATATGATTACAATGAATAAAACAACAGAGAAAATAATGCATGTATCTTAAGCCAGTGAATGTCCATATTAAGTGGGATTCTGACTTAAGTTCTCCATACAAATGACTCAAAATACAAATGCTTTGGAGAACTCTTAACCAGGATATTCACTTTGCTAGTGTGGATAACAGAATCTGAAAGATAAAAAAGATCTTCAAGGCTCTCTGCTTTCCTACCTAACTCCTCATTTATACTTGAGAACCCAATAGGCCTCAGTTTCAGTTGAGCTGACGTTAGGCCTCAGACATCTCTTAGGGTCAGTGTTCTTCCCGATGTGCCATGTAAGATGAAACTACATAGTCCTCCCCATGCAATGGTGCATAACACAGACGAGCAGCATTAGAAGCTGCGCAACTGGCACCAGGACCAAGCAGTTTATGAACAGAAACTTGGTTCTAACTTCCAACCCTTTTAGAACACACAGCCATAAAATAAGAAAAAGCACTATGGTCCCATTATTTGTACACAGAACTACTGTTCTCAGTTTTAATATAAATCAGCTTCTCTGAAATTCTAAGCACCTATTCCTGGCAATACACCAACAGAAAACAATATTCATGGCTGCACAATCCCTTAATGTTTATTCATGGAAAAACTGAAGAGATGTCCCTCCGGTATCACAGAACCCCGAGACTGTATAATATTAAATTACAATCTATGGTCATAATTGAGGCTTTCATGTCTACCAGAGATCTTGCCTTTCCCTCTTTCCACCACAGTAACTGTATGCTACAGTAGTTATTTAATCCTTGCCAGGTGACCAACATCACACCATGAGCTCAGTGCTAGAACTTTACCTCCGTACCGGGTCAGGATATTTGCCACGCTTTAATTTTTAGAGAACTGGTGTTTATCCGTTTAACACTGGCATAATTCCCTCTTTTTAAAGGACTCAGCAATATGTGGTTCTAATGCACCGTTAAGATCCAATTTCATACCTTAAAACCTGGACACACTTTTTGTTAATGCAGCACGTGCTGCACTGTTGAATTTGTAATAAAATTACTTCAGCATGAAGACTGGGTGTAGACAAAGACCCCAGTCCAAGGAGTGTGCACGTGAGAGCTCTGCATCACTGACAGATGGAGTCAGAGACAAGGCCTGTTTGGAAAACCAAACTTAACACAAAGCAGTTTCATGTAGTGCGGAACAAATATCCATTGTTGATGGTGTCAATAGATAATTTCATGAGATTCATCATTATAAAATCTATAGGTAAAATTCTGGCAGAAGCCAAAGATCTACAGATAGGCTCAGTGAAACTGGCCAAAGAAAGGCATCCATTTCAGACAAAAGGTAACTTCATGTTCCGGATTCTTTTTCTGACTCAAAGTAAGTAAAAAATAAACCTACCACTACTCCTTTATATTTACTTATTTTTTAAGATTTTAAGTAATCTCTACACCCAACTTGGGGCTCGAACTCACAACTCAGAGATCAAGAGTCAGTCGCACACTCTATTGAGTGAGCCAGCCAGGCATCCCCTTTTTATTTATTTATTTATTTACTTACTTACTTATTAAGGTTTTATTTTTAAGTAACCTAACACTACTCCTGATTCCACTTTTGTCCTCTCGATTCCTGCCGGTGTTACACATCCTTTAGTCTAACCTTGGCCTTGCTCCGATCTCCTTCTCATGTCATCCCCATATGCTTCTTCACTCACATTCCTACAAAAAGGAAGCATCAGAACATAGTAACATTCTTTGACCTTGTAACATTAGACTCTTAGCTTTAATTACTTTCTCCTCTGGGGTTTTCTCCTTCAGAGGGAAAATACTGGGCAGTTTAAGACAGGGGTCCTCTGCGTAGAGCCTTCACACATTGCCGTACGCCGTGCCAAGCAGACTGCGTACCTCACAAACACTGCCTGAGGGCTCTCCCTCGCCAGATCAGCATGTCACAAACTGAATCTGCTAAGGAAAGATCATCCAAAATTGCACAAGGAGCCTCTTTAAAGCAAGAGCTGGTCCCTTTTTGCCCTTCTCACAATCACCTCACCAACCTTCCCACTAAAATGAACCATGGGGATCGGTCGTAAAACGGGTCATGCCCGTCACTGAAGAGATCTGATCCCTCCTCCGTCCCTGCGTCAGAGCCGGTGTCATCCACGAACGCCTCATCATCAAAATCCTCCATTTCATCCTGCTGCTCGTCAGCCAGCTCAGTGATGTCGGAATCGGCCGTGGAAAAAGTGGGGGAGGGTGTGCGGTCAGCAAGGCGCTCATTCACACAGCCGTGGAAAATGGGGGAGCTAGACACCAGGGAAGACGCCAAGGGACACAGCCAAGGAAGGAGAGAGGAATAGTTGGTTAAACAGGAAGCTATATGTGTCAACAGGACAGAACCCACTGGGGAATCAACACAATAAAAGCAAGTGGAAAAGCAAAAGGATAAAATGAGCATAAAACATCTGGTTCGGGTGAAAGGAAATAAGGACTGGTCCTTAGAATAAGAAAAGCAAAGGAAATACATGAGTAGAAGATCCAGATCCCAGGTAAATAGGGTGTTGTAAAAATGTTTATATTTTCCAGTTCACACAAAAGATCAGCAGCCAGGCCTCAAAGGAGCCACTCAACATTTGGTGAAATAAAAAAGGTGATCTTTATTCCAGTTCCCATGGCATCTCGGAGCAGAAAACAAAATGGATGGAATGGTATATGGCAAAGCAAGTACGTGTCTTGCTTGGATAAGATGTGTTTCGCCAATTCAACTCTTTAGAAACACTCCACTATCAGAGTGGAATGGAACAGATTTAACTTCACTTCTACAAAATACTATGACTTCAGCTCCTCCTTTCTTCCTAGTTCCTTTAAAAACGGTCAGAAAAATTTTGCAATTGAAAAACAATTCAAATTCCGAAATCATTAAGCTCAAAACTTGCATCTCTCTGCTTTTTAAATTCTAAACCTCTAAGAACTTGGGACTCAGTATGGATTCACAGGGGCACTACTTGTTTTCATTACAAGTTGGAATTTATGTACACACAAAAGAGGCTCAGGCATATGACCAAGATATGCAGTTGGCTCACCCCTGGCAAAGACTAATGTAAGATAAATTGCCTTAAAAAAAATGAGACACTGGATCAAGGAGAGGTTGCAAGCTGGTAAGCTGTAAGTCATACTATGATTTTAAACTGTGCAAGATATAGACATAGGCTTTCTTTTTCCTTTAAATTTATCCTCTTCAACTGTAAGAGGCAGGGAAGGCTGTCAATTACTCCGGATGAAAGATAAGACTTAAGTGCACACACTGAATAAAACAAAGGGAAGTACACCAGGTGACACATGGCTGTGTCTGAGTGGATGAGATTACACGTGGAGCATTTCTGCACACTTTTTCTTTGAACTTTCTGTAATATCTGCTGAGGTTTTAAACAAAATCATTCACTATTTAAAAAGAAGACATTGATGAAATCATCACGTACCTTCCTACCAGTTTGAACCAATGGAACCGGTCATAAAACGGATCACTGCCAGTCACGGTGGCTTCGCTTTCATCCTGGGCACCCGAGGCCACCTCACCTGCCCTGTCATACATCTCTCGCATCAAATCCAGCCTCTGCCTGCATAAACATAAAGTGCACTGGCTTAATATCATGAGATTGCATTAAAATTTCACTTTGCAAGTATCTTCCATGCAAGATTAAAAACAAAAAAGCTGCTCCCACCATTTAATGATATTAAAAAAGGATGAAGGTCAAAAGTACAGGAACTCAAAACACTCAGTATCCAAAGTGTCTGAGTCTAGAGACAAGCCACCAAAAGGAAAAAAGGCCAAGTAACCCCTACTGAATCATAACAGAAATGTAGTTCAATGGTATATGACATCTCAAATATACTGAAACAGTAGGAAATACCTCACCATATTACAGGCAAAGGAAACCACATTATAACTTTCCTGTTTATGACCGATCATCAGATCCAGAACAGAAAAGATGAATAATTACTAGACCCAAGATAGAACTAGCTACTGGAGAGCAACAGCATTTAGCACCACAGAAAAGGAAGCAATAGTGACATCACAAGGCAGAGAGTTTGAGGGAGCCCACCTGAGCAATTCATTATTATTTCCTAAATAAAACAACTGGTTTTATGAGGAATGTTTTCATACCTGAGTTTCTCCAAAGACCAATAATGTGTCGCTCCATTCTTCAGATCCTGGACTTCTACTGCCACCACAGTACGAGGGAAAGGTCTGTCTTCATGAGTTTTTTCCATCTCAGTGGGAAGTAATTCCGGAGGCAAAGGGGAGTACAACGTATCCGTCAGCAGAACAAACTGAAACTGCACCTACGTGGAAAGAATAAACCATCCAAATGGCCTTTATGTTTTCAGCAAGTCAACTTCAGAAACAAGGCAATATAACCATGCCCCACGGGAAAGAGGTCAAACATGTATCACGCTCAACAGACAGCTTGTGATTAACTGGGGGAAAAATGGCCACTTGTATACTAGCTGTAGAATAATCCTAATTTCAAATTAAGCTATTTACAGACTTTGTTCTCCTAGCCTGGCGCAGTGTTTTTACACAAACTAAAATCTCAGTACATGTTTTGGTTGATGGAATTTACACAAGAGAACAAAACTTGGACCCACGAGGACACCTCTAGCCTCTCACTGAGGTGGGTGCAGAAATGTCAGTTTTCCATCCTAAATTCAAGTATCACAGGTGCTACTCTTCAAAGTGCTTACTACATGGTAAGTGCTTTGTGTGCACCCTGTCATTTATTTCTTGCTACCGCCCTATATTTTCACCTATAAATATTAAGTAAATGCTAGGTACAGCAGCAGGAAGAAAAGACATAGTCCCCTGCCTGTATTTCATCTACTTGAAGAGAGGGGTGAACATTTACAAAATGAAATGGGATGCCGAGATTGAATGAAGAAGATATCCTACCCTATTTTACAGAACTAGAATATAGGGAAGAGAATGAATCTCCCCAAAGCTGAGCAGTCCACTCTTTCCTGCCATGTGATACTGTCCCCTGCTGTCATCCTAGTAGCCTCTAGACCGTCCAACAGTGGGACATACAGAAGAATCAATCTAAGATGTGCTGTGACGTTCTGGTAATAAGGAAAATCAGTAACATTTATTGCCTTTTACCAAGTCCAAGAGCTATTTCAGCTCTTTACATCTACTCCTCCTTTCATGCCTCACAGAACCCCAGGTGGCAGGGGCCGCTGCCAAGTTCATCTTGAGGGAATGAGGGAACGTAGGCACAGGGCCATTAAGGTCAACACACAAGGCGCGCTGGAATTGGTGCCTGGCTGGCTGGCTGAGTGCAGAGGGCCCATCCGCTGCACATACCTGCCTCCCAGAACCTAGAGCAAGAAGGGCACTTAGGACTTACAGGTGCAAATGTAATGGTCGAAAACTAAAAGAAAATTGAGATTTTCAGAAACCCAAGAATAGCATTCTCCTATTAATATGTTTCCCTAGGTCTTGGGGCACCTGGGTGGCTCAGTGGGTTGGGCGTCTGCCTTCAGCTCAGGTAATGATCCCAGGGTCCTGGGATCAAGTCCCACATCAGGCTCGGCAGGGAAGCCTGCTTTTCCCTCTCCCTCTGCCTCTGCTCATGTGCTCTCTCTCTTGCTCACTCTGTTTCTCAAATAATAAAATCTTAAAGAAAAAAAGTTTCCCTAGCTCCTGTCAGAATACAGTCTTTTCATTTGTAAATAAGATAGAAAACAAGTTATTTTAAAAGTGTCGTGTAATTGGGATGCCTGGGTGGCTCAGCTGGTTAAACGTCTGCCTTGGGCTCGGGTCATGATTCCAGGGTCCTGCGATTGAGTCCTGTATGGGGCTCCCTGCTCAGCGGGGAACCTGCTTCTCCCTCTCCCTCTGCCACTCCCCCTGCTTGTGAGCTCTCTCTCTCTTTCTCTGACAAATAAATAGATGAAATGTTTAAAAAAAAATGTAGTGTAATAAATATTTAATGAGTACCTACTACATTCCAGGCACATATGGTAAATAAAGGCATCTATAACCCTGTTTCACAGCAAACGGCAGCTGAGTTCAAGATGAGAGCCATGAGCCCCCTGAGGGTCATCTGCACCTCCAGATGACCCATGGCCTCCCGCCCTTCATACCTTCTTCTTCAGTTCAACACTGATGGCGTTGGCCTCCTTCAGGTAAACAGCATTGCCCCAGAGTAAATCCCTTAATGAAGTAAACTGGTGAGACTTCCACTTCCGGAAGGCCCACTGGGCCAGCTCAAATTCATGTTGTGTCCAAGGAGCTGAAAGAGCAAATGAAGTGTAACAAATGGTGATCTCATGACTACATAGAAATTACATCTCTCCTCTACCTCATCTCTCTTATCAAGTTAAAGTATTTTTCCATATTTCTCCATTCAGCTGCTTTTGTTTTCTGCTTTTCAGTAACGCTTACTAAATTTTGTTGATATTATGATGGTAGTATGTACATTTTAGAGAACCTAAAAAAATCCTATTTAAAATAGTGCATGAAAGAAATAGACTTTTCTTCCTTTTTAAGAAACATATACATCCAATACATGGCTTATAATGAAGAACCCTCTGGTATATTGTACAACTTCATGTAATACCTATTTTTTTGGCTAGTGCAAGAAATAAAAAGGTCATATTTTACTTTGATATTAAAAAATTTAAGAATTTAATACATAAATTAGAGATTCTCCAAAGCTAATCTGAAGCCTTGAGGTTACTGGGAGGTTGGGTGGAGAAACAAAATGTGATCAATGTTCATACTGTATTATAAGGTAATAACAAACAAGGCCCTGATTCAGCTAAGAAATTCTGAAAAACTTAAGGCAGGTAGGCATGACTAAGCAATAGGATTAGAAATCTGCCAGAAATGGCTTTAATAAACATTAATATATTCCAAAGTCCTCTCTGGGTAATCCTGGGCATAAACCATAGATCAGCAAATCAAAGAGTATCTTAACAAAGATTAAGCTCTGTATTTATCTGCAATATATACACAAGCTTCACATGTATAGTAATTTGAGACAATATATGTAAACTGCCCAAGAGACTTCTTATAAGGACCGAGCTAAGAAATCTTGTGTTCTAAGGAACACAGTCAGCGCCGCTCCCACCTCAGAGAGCACAGTCTGTGTTCTCAGCATCGAGAATCTTTTGAATCACCTTTAAACTGTCTCGGTAAAATATCAATAAATGGTAGGGCCAGCTATGATCAAATCCAGCTTTGATCACAGATGAAGGGCTAATCTTATAGTACAGATCCAAAAGCTACACAGAGGGAAGTTTCCATCTCCAGATTTCACCTTCTTCCTCCTCTTCCTCCTCTTCTGTCGTCTCTGCAGCGAGGGAGCGGGTCTCCACCTGCTTCTGCAAGGCCTGCAACTTACTCTCGTAGTCCTGGATGAAAAGAGAGGAGAGGACAGGTAGGAGAGGGAGGACGTGGATGGAGGGGAGGAGGAATGAGAGCAGTGTTGGGGACAGTAGAGAAAGCAAAAGATAAAAGAGAAGACAGAGGCAGGAAACAACAATAAAAAGACATACAGAGAAATACGTAGGAAAAACCCACAAAGCACACGAGACAGTCTGTAAGGGGTAAATGCTGAAGAAAGCGAACTGCAGTCTCTTTCTACTCCCTCAGACTCAAGAGTTCTTTATTTGGGGTTGAGGTCCAGACAGGGGGGACTCTTGAGGGGAAAAACACGTGTATCCCTTAAATTTATTTAATAGTATTTTTTTTTAAGATTTTCTTTATTATTTGACAGAGAGAAACACAGCGAGAGAGGGAACACAAGCAAGGGGAGTGGGAGAGGGAGAAGGAGGCATCCCACAGAGAAGGGCGCCCAACATGGGGCTTGATCCCAGGACCCCGGGATCATGACCTGAGCCGAAGGCAGATGCTTAACGACTGAGCCACCCAGGCGCCCCTTAATAGTAGTATTTAAGTAGTACCTTCACACATCAAGGAATTCTAGAAAAAAACAATACTGGAAAATTCACCAGTATCACCAACAGTTCTGATTAGCTGTCTGAATGAGAACCGTGGACTCTGAACTCTCTGTGGATGACATATTAGTATTTTTGCAACTGTAGTATGCAAGATGCAGCCTTCAAGTAACCAAAAGATCAGTGTTATTAGGGCTGAAATAACCTATAGATTGTATTTAGTTATTCAAGAAGGGTATTTTAAAATATAATATTATAATACAAAATGTATTATTAGAATACAAATCAGATGTATCCTTCATTTCTCCATTTACTCACTCCACGCATTCTCAGTGAGGGTGGTATCACCTTGAAGAGGGCAAAAAAAATGGTTCTTGAAGGATACCAAAAAATCTTACTCTTTTGATGCATAAAGCACAAATATACATACAGTATATAAACAGATGCACTATATATCTGCGTATTAAAATTTCATGGTGGGGAGAGATTAAGGAAAAAATATTTAAAAAGATTCCTTGGAGTGTTAATGTTTAAAGCTTGTGTTATTGAAAATAAATCAAGTAAGGTTAAGAACAGAGACCTTCACATAATAAAATACCAAATCATAGCATAAGCATTGTATTTTAAGATAAGACTGCCTGGGTTTCCTGCTTCCTTGGACTGATCCAATTATAGGCTGTCCTGAGACAGAGGGATTCAGTATGGCTATGTATTGTTTTTGAACAGAGCTCACCCCAAGTTGTAAGTGAAATATTCTTCTCATTACAAAGGACCACTGAGAGCCTCCTAGCTAACTCTATTACGAAAGGAGCTCCCAGTGGCGATGCTAAGAGGGACGCAGATATTCTCAAGGCTCATCATTTACCACTGAGTCTCACAGGGGAACCTTCTCTCATTAGAGGAGATGGCCCTGAGCAGGAGCCAGACACAGCTTCAGTCAATATCGAAACACACTTTTTAGGAGACTATGTACTGTGGCAAAAAAAAAAATTTAAATTTGCAGGTAAAAGTTCTGCTCCTGGCACCTGCTCTTACTGGTCTTATAATTCTGGGAAAGTTAAATCCTCTCTACACTTCATTTTTGTCATCTTTAAAATGAACAGTTTAGTTCCTGACCTGTCTCCTACACAGGACTGAAAGAAGAACCAAATGATGAACCATTTAAAAATGCATGTGGAAGTCTTCTTCATTGGTGACACACACTATCAAAGTGACAGGCTGTGTTTTAAAAAGTTTATTTGCTGGGGCGCCTAGGTGGCTCAGTCAGATAGGCATCTGACTTCGGTTCAGGTCATGATCTTGGGGTTCTGAGATCCAGCCCCGAGTTGGGCTCTGTGTTCGGTGGGGAATCTGCTTGTCCCTCTCCCACTGCCCCTCCCTCCATTCATGCTCTCATGCTCTCTCTCTAATAAATAAAAATCTTAAAAATAAATAAAAATAAAAAGTTTATTTTCTAAGTATACCCAGCACCCAGATCTTGGTTTCTAAATACTACTCCCCACTAAAAGGAACCAGGGCTCCTTGGGAAAACAACCAATTCCAGGTCTGAAGCAAGGAAAGCACAAGGTGAGCTCAGAATATCTTGTGCCAGAAAGCACAGAAGTGCTCAAACACTGATGGGGCCATTTCCAAAGGGCACAGAATCCCAGTAGCCAGCATAAGAGTAATAACAGAAACATGATATAGCACACTGGGTATTAAAAGGACTCCAGGAGTCCACAGTGTTACTAAAAGAGGGAAAAAAGGGAGAAGCCCTTCTTTGCTCCCCCACAAAAGCCAGCTAATAAATAAATGCAGAGGAATGGCAATTAGAAAAACTACATTGAAGCCCCAGATGTAATGACTGAATCAGGCAAGAATCATTAATAAATGCTAAAACAACTGAGTGAAAGGCGGATGGAGAACAGAATAGTCACACAATCCCAAGTGCCACCCTAGATACACGTTAATAAGACAGAGAAAGAGCTGGGAAATGTCACATATAATTTATAAACTTTAACATTACTGATAACAGGACAACTGGACATTTTGTCTGCCAATGTGACATGAGAGAAGTACACAATGTCACCCTGACAGCTTTCTTATGAAACATGCTTAACCTAAATCTAATCTTGAGGAAATAAACAGACTAATCAAAATGTAGCCTATTCAAAAATACCTATGTAATGAAAGAGAAAAGAAACATCATAACCAAATGTAACACAAACTTTGCTCCGAACTGGGATTAAAAAACGCACACACACTTGTAACCATTATATTTTTTAGACAATTAGGAAAATTTGAAAATGGACAGTATAATACTGAATCAGTACTAAATTTCTCGGATAGGTTAACGGTATTAAGAGAATACCCTTGATTTTAGGATATACACAGGGCAGTATTTAGGGGTAAGCTGCATCATGCCTGCAACTTACTTTCAAATGATTCAGAAAAAATACACAAATATGGGTACATGAAGGTTCATTATACTATCTTTTCAGCTTCTTGGTATGTTTGAAATATTTCAAAATAAAAGGTTGTGGAAGGGGTAGTTTTTTTTCCCTTAGAAAACCTATATGTTCTATGGGATCCTTTCAGTAAAAAGAGAAAGATGGCTGATTTACCTAAAAATCCTCAGGTGGGAAAATGTTAATATTTTATCTTGAGGATTTTTTCTTGTTTTTCATTTTCCCCCTATTTTTTATTATAGTAAAACGCATGTAACATAAAATTTACCATCTGAACCATTTTCAAGTGCACAGTTCAGTGGTGTGAAATACATTCACACCGTTGGGCAACCAGCACCACCGTCCACCCCAAAACTCTTTCCATCGTGCAAAACTGAAACTCCATACCCACTAAACACTAACTCTCCATGCTCCCTTTCCCCTCCCCTGGCAACTACCATTCTACTTTCTATGATTTTAACTATTCCATATAAGTGGAATCACATAATTTTAGTTTTTAAAAAAGATTTTATTTATTTATTTCAGAGGGAAAGACAGAAAGAGAAAGATGAGCAGGGGCAGAGGGAGAGAGAGAAGCAGACTCCCTGCTGAGCCTGACACAGGAGCCCGATGCAGGACTCGATCCCAGGACCCTGGGATCATGACCTGAGCCGAAGGCAGACACTTAACCAACTGAGCCACTGAGGTGCCCCAATTTTAGCTTTTAGTGACTAGCTTATTTTTGAAGCTTTCTTCAAGACTGAGTTTACAAGTTTTATTGCTCAAACTACCAATAAAAACAAAATCCTTAGATTCTGACAGTTAAGGTATGAAGATGACCTTCCCTTTAAAGGCTCTGGTTATGCGTTAGTGGTAGTAAAGCTTACATAAAAAGGTCTCCTGTAACACTATGGACCTAGAATTTTAACTGCATTTTGACTCAGGAAAATTTCTATCAGCAGTTGACAGTTCAAATATCAACACTATAACCTGAACTGGCCCTCCTCTTCCCCAAACCAGGCTATATATGAGCTTCCAACAAGGACATTTTGTATGTCATCAGAAAAACTCGAAGTATTGGATTTTCCTACAACAAATGGATAAACAGATTTGAATACTATTGTTCTGTTGATTCCACAGTGGAAACTAGGATAATTATGGAAAGCCTATCAAATAACAATGTATTTATCAGTAGCCTTTTGTGTTTATAAGAAGTCCCAACTAGTTAGATATATCCCCATATTTATAAAGGCACTACAGTGGCTGTTCCCACTTCTAGAATGTTCCCCCTCTCCTGCCCGTCCTTGTTTTTAAGTTTAGTTTGCACCAGGAACTGTTCTTAATGTTTTGTACAGGTTATCTCTGTACAGGAAGATGTACTAGGAAGGTGGCACTACTGTTACCCTCATGTTAAAGAAGAAGAAAAAGGCTTAAAGAAATTAAGTAATTTTATAAAGATCCGAGTTAGTAAGCATGGATATGGGATTTGAACTCAGGCAACTGGATTCTAGAGCATGCTCTTTTAACCACTATCACGTCTACTACATGCAGATGTTAGGAGAACAGTGGTCAGTTAAGACAAAAGTCTCACTGGTGAGGGAGAGAGAGATGATCAATAGTAAACAGACACAAGACACACCATGAGTTCAGTAGCAAGAAGTACCGTGAAGGAAAATAAAGATTGGTAGGTATGGGGGTTGACAGAGAGGCAAGAGGAACAGGAGGAACTTTTAGATTAGGTGCTCAGGGAAGGTCTGTTTGCAGAAAGGACATTTAATCAGAGATCTAAGCAGGCATGCTGAGAGATCTCCAGGGGGAGTGTTGCCAATGGTGATGATGCCAATCGAAACAGAACTAACAACAAGTACAATGGTCTTGAGAGGGAAAGGTGCCTGGTGTGTTTTCAGGAAAAGCAAGAAAACTTGTGTGAGTGGAGTGAGGAGCTACAAGGCTCAGGGATGCAATTGTGAGGGAGGCAGACAGGGAGTGGGTTATGTCCGGCCTTAGAGGACACGGTAAAGACTGTGGATTTCATTCTAAGGGAAGCCACTGGGCAGTTTAGAGCTGGGAAGTAATATGGGTCTAGAACATGTTTTAAAAACATTGCTCTCCGTGGAGGAAAGCATGGGGACAGCAGTGCTAGGGAGATGGTGGTAGGTGGCCCAGGGTGTCAGCAGTAAAGGTGGTGAAAAGAGAATGGAGTTGGGCTATGCTTTACAGGTAGAGGAAATACAACTTACTGATGATGTGGTCATGGGGTATGAGAAAAAAAGGGGGAAACTGAGGATGGCTCTTGGACGTTTGGCCTGAGCTGGCTGCCAGTCAGCTATATGGCTGTGAGGTCACAGCTGGGTGTCAGCGTCTTGAGGTCAGGGCAGAGGACTGAGAAAACACCACTGGGTCTGTCATCGTGGAGATCTTTGGTGGGCCTGAGAAGAGTGGCTTCAGTGTGGTGATGTGGAACAAGAGTGTGACTAGAGTGAGTTCAAGCAAGAATGGGAAAAAGAAACAACAGAAGAACAGTAAAAAGAAATAATGGGGGTGGGCGAGTGGGAAATAATAGAGCAAACTCTTTAAAGGAGTGTTTCTACAAAAAGTAACAGAGAAATGGAATGGTGGCAGCTCTCAGACAACATGGGAGTGTTTCGTAAGTGGCAAAACAAAGCTGTGCTTGAATGGAGGTGTTCAAGAGAAGGATAAATGCATGGTGAGTTCTTGAGAAGGTGATGGAGGATAAAATGCAGGGAAAATGGGTGGGGCTAAGGTAGGAGCAAGGCCAGTCCAACCATCATCAGGAGGGAAGGATGCGTGATGGATGCACAAAGTAGAAGTGGGCAGAAAAGAAGTTTTCTTAGGATCAATTTGTTTTCTCAGTGCAGCAAAATGGAGGTCATCAGCTGAGAGCAAGGAAAGGCCACCTTTCATTCCCAGAGTCTCCTGGCTGTAAACTTTCAGCGCACCTCATAGCATTTTCCCTCATAGCATTTGTCACAAATATACCCTGTATCTCCTGGTGTGACTATTCATCTAATGGCTATCTTGTCCACAACTGTGAACTTCCCAAGGCTAGAGATCTGCCATTCACCATGGAATCACCAGCATTTGGTGCCTATCTGTCTTCTAGATCAGATACATAGAAATGTACTAAGCTTCTAGTGGAAGTTCTCAAAGTGACTATCTTCTAAATCAGAGTTGGCAAACTACAGCCTATGTGACAAATCTAGTCCCCTGCCTATTTTTTGTAAATAAAATTTTTACTGGAACACAGCCACACCCATTCCTTTGCATACTGCTGCTATTCAGCTATAACAATGGAGCTGAGCAGCTGCAACAGAGACCATGGGACCCACAGAGCCTACAATATTCACTCTCTGGCCCTTTGCATAAAAGGTTTGCCAACCCCCCATTCTAGATCAGTGGCTCTCAGAGGTGGATGCTGGTCCAGCAGCATCAGCATCACCTGGGAATTTATCAGAAGTGCAAATTATGGGGTATCTGGGTGGCTCAGTCAGTTAAGTGTCCAACTCTTGATTTCAGCTCAGGTTATGATCTCAGGGTCATGGGATCAAGCCCCGAGTCAAGCTCTGCACTGGGTGTGGAGCCTGCTTAGGATTCTCTTTCCTTCTCCCCCTCCTCTGCCCCTGCCCTCCCCCATCTCTCTCTCTAAAAACAAAAAATAAGAAGAAGAAAAGAAAAGAAAAAGAAAGAAATGCAAATGATCAGGCCCTACCCCAGACCTCCCGAATCAGAAACTCTTGAGGTGGGCTCAACCATCTCTGTTCTCAGGAGCCCCCAGGGAACTCTGATGCACATCAGTTTCAGAACCACCCTCTGGATAATGTGTACTGAGGAACGGTGGAGCTAACAGGATAGGTAGGGCATTTATTCTAGGTGAGTTTATGTTCCCATGGAAGAACCAAACAAGCACAAAGACAGGCTGTCATTATTAACCTGTGAGAGCTGGCCTGGCGTGGGCTGGGGCAGGAGAAGTGCCTTCGAGTGCAGGTCTGAAGAGGAGTCACACATGATGAGGAAGGACTCGAGTGTTGGGGAAGTGCAAAAGCCCAGAGGTGGGGACACACTTGGCATGTTCAAGGAACAAAAAGTCTGAAGTGCTTGCCGCGTGGGAATGTTAAGAGATGAAGTCAGAGAGGCAGGCAAGCAACCAGAACACGGAACACTCCGTAGGCTATGGTAAGAAGGTTAGAGTTTAAAGCACAACGGGAAGCCACCAGAGGCCACTGACAGGATCTGATTTTTGTTTTCACAAGATGATTCTGGTTGCTATGCGGACAGTGGCTTAGGGTCCAGGACAGAAGCGAAGAGACAAGGTAGGAAGAGCACTCTCAGGAAAAGATGCTAGTGCCACACTGGAGCATCTCCGAGGAGGTGGCATTTAAGGTGAAATCAATGTCACCATTCTAGGGTTTCTGGTTGGGTCTGTTTTTGACATTAGAGACTTGGCTCCTTTTGCTAATATTGCCTTCCCCTCTTTTAATGGCAGATTATAATTAGCAAGCAATAGCCGGAAGGGAGGTATCCACGCCCCGGTTCTTGTCAACGCCTAACCTTGCTCCCCACCTGCGGCACGGTGAGGATGAAGCCTCAGTCAGACCTCTCCCTCCAGAGATCCCACAACCACCTGTTCTTAGACCTGAGTGGCTCCTGTTTTCTCCCAGCCCCCAGGGCCATCTTGGTCTCACTTACTTTCCAACCATGATCCAAGTGAGAGCATTCATCACCTTTCCAGTCGTACATACAGGGTTTATCCCACCCACAGACTGATTTGTTGATTCTACTTTCCCTCTCTCCTTTGTCCGTGCCTTTGGAAAGTATTGTTTCTCTTTTAGTCCATACAGCAACTTCCCAACTGAGGCACTGAGCTCTAAATTTGCCTCCTTCCAACTCAAGCTTTAACCATTACTAAAAGGTGAATCTAATCATGCGATCCCCCTGTATAAAATCATTTGGTAGCTTCCCATCACACTCAGGATGAAATCCACACTCCGTAGCATGCCGTGATGTGGACCTTGTCTATTACCTCTCCCTGGCACACAGCTGCTGTGCTGACCACCGCGGGTTACTCGCAAATACTCGCAGTTCGCCGGACCTGACATGCTGCTTCTCTCCCCCTACCATTCTTCACTTGGATAAATTCCCAGTTGTACTCTGGGACTCTGCTCTTGGCTCAGGGCCTCCTTCAAACACCTTTCCTCACTCTCCCCCTGTGCACACGACTATCACTGCACACCTCGTACTACATTGGAATCATCTGTGTCACCCTAGAAATGGTCAGTCAGATCTTGGCAACTTTTCCACCAGTTTCTCCACTAGCAGAGAAATACAAAGTACCCTGAGGGACAGAGTATAAGGCCTGAAGCAGACCAATCCACATATAACATTTTTCTCAAGTTCCAAATTTCATATCATAAACTCAAAGGGGAAAAAAAGAGACTCATGTAGATTTTGTATTCTACTCCATAATACAGGATTGTGTCTGTCATTTTTCAATATAAAAAACAATGTCATGTCCAAATGATCATTAAGATTGATGGCCCACTCCAGAAAACTCTTCTGCTTTATCCCGTGTCACCTCCAGCACACCACGAATACTCTGGGTGGAGAAGAGCAGCAATTAAGGGTAAAAAGAGAAGCTAAATGGAGTTACTGAAAGCTCTGTAGAAATTCAGTTTCTATCCATGTGAAGGGAACTATACTATTTCATTTTAAAAACTTTCAGATTGTATGATAAAAAGATCGAAAATACAGCTAAGATAAACTCAACTTATACTAGACAAGTTTTTATTTAAATAAAATGTGGCATAAAGTAGGGGTTAAAGATCCCTTTTAAGATAGAATTTTGATAAACAGAAAAGGGAACAGAAGCAAAAGCTTTAAATGAATCAAGTTCATGCAGAAATACATTAAGAAAAAAAGATCTGGTTTGCAACCATCTTCCGATTAAAAAGGAATAAACAAAAGTCAAGACCAGACTTAATCACAGCACCACCCTGTTTCACTTTTCCTTCTTCCCACATAAGAGAGAAATCACACTCTTAAAAGATGGTTTCAGCTTTTATTGAATGAGGACTTCATTTTCTAACATGACAAACTAACTCTCCCTTTCTGCAAAGGTAGATCTTACACTCAAAGACAATCTTCATGCATTTTATTTTAGAAATTGGGGGAGAAATCCATAGTTCATTAACAAGATTCACAACTTCTTTTTACAGTAATGATGGCAGGAAACCAATACATTTCACAACCTAGAGCGGTTCAAACTAAGTATGTAGAGCAGATTTTGAAATCTTGGGAAAATGACATAAACTGGACAATTATGAAAACTGCTCATAATGTGGACTCTGGCTCTTACAGTTTAGGACAAATGTTGGCTCTACACTGTATCCGAGAAGGGGTCTTCACTATGGGACATTTTCACACCAGGACATGGCAGGTTCCCCTCCTGCCAGGCTTTTGAACAGATCATTAAGGCAGGTCTACAAAGGACCAGTCAGGCACAGGGGTACCAGCAGCTGACCAGAGGAAATCTATGTAACTTCCTGTAGTCTGACAGCCTTTAATGCAGACATCAGTGTGGCAAACTCTGTGCTGTGTTGTGTTTATTTTCAGCATCAACCTGCACCTAAAGCACAAGAGGTCACTTCAAGTCACTTCAATGGAATAAACAATCCCCAGTCATTGCATTTTCAGTGAATGGAGCAAAGAATCTGAAGTGCTAAAAAGAATTAGAGGGAAAAATAAAGGAAAAGCCCTTTGGTTTAGACTTATTAGATGAACAGAAGGTCTTTAACTCTTTAGGGAATACCACTGTGGCATACAAAATTATACTAATTAATTAACACTCCTTCACATTTCCTTAATTTTCAGATCATATAATTTCAGCAGCACACTTTCCCCATTTTTCTATAATAGCTATGAATACTTCAGTAATATAATAACGGTTTAATGATGACCATTTCTCTTTGGTCATGTAGTATTTAGGCTTAGGGAGAGATTCTGTCAAATTTAAAAACAAAAAAATATAAGCTATACCAATAGCTCACAAAAGCATGGCATTAATAGCTTATTTAGTAAAAAAAAGTCAATGAAGTTCTTTTATTCACATTCGCCCAGTTATCTTCTAAGACAAGCATCTGCTCTGAAATGCAGGAGGGCACATATGTGGCAATCAATCAAACCTTGGTTCATTTTCTGGTCATCTGAAATTAAGGGCTCCTTTAGAGATCTAAACATTTTTGCAATTCGAGGGCACCTAGACCAGCGGATGAAGCACAAACACAAACCTAATTCTTTGGAATATCAGTGTGGGCACAGTGCTTACCACAACCCACATTTGTAAATGCAAATGCTATATTACTTTCCATTCTATAATGTCACCTGATCACCAGTAGAAACTCACTCCTGTTGTTTATCCGGAAAGGGAGGCACCTGCTCATAATAAGATTAAAAGGCCACCATAAAAATGAAAATACATACGGCTATCCTATGGTATTTCAAGTTAGGGAAATGAGAGCCCACTTTTGCTATGGAGTTGAAAGCGGAGTTAATTATTACTAATATTAATACAGGTATCCCCCGCATCTCGAAAGTGTGTGTTAGGCCACTTTGCTTCTATGAAAGACCCCACGTTAGTACCTGTTTTTGCTACCCGAAAGAAGTCCAAAGAGGATTTTTGCTTTTATGAAAAACTGCACTGTGTGTGTGTGTGTATGTGTGTGTGTGTGTGTGTGTGTGTGTTTGCAGCGAGCCAGTTTAGAGGTAGCACACACATCCCAGGCAGCTAGTGGCCCCACCAAGCTCCTTCCTGGGAAACACACACAGAATGTCAGCCTCCAGCCGCCAGAGCTCTGAACCATGTCAGTGAGCATCCGGGCTTTATCTCAATTTATTTTGCGCATCCGTCAGCAAGATGTGTCATAAGGTATCAGAAAAGCCTAAGAGAGGTGATTTTTTTGAGTCTGGGAACCCTCAAAAATTTTTTCCATATAAATTAATAATAATGGCTTCTTCACTTTACACCATTTCAGCTTATGAAAGGTTTCACAGAAACACTCTCTTTCGGAAAGCAGGGGAAACCTGTCATAGAAAACGAATTTTTTTTGCAAGAAAGGAACAATTAATATATCTATGAATCATAAAGAAGAACAACTGAGGCTTACACAAGACGCACTGAAGTGACTGATCTGAAGTAGTCTAATGAGTTCATTCACCCACATGGTACAGGAGATTGTCTCAATTTAAGTCCACCCGTTACAAACATCATTCACCCTAATCTGCCTAATCTGTCTAATCTGCCATAATACCTCAGCTGAAGGCGAGAACCGTTCTAGCTATGAAAGCAAAAATATCCCCAAAGTTAATCAGAAGCAACTTTCTGCGCATTAAGAAAGCATTTTCTTAGAAGCAAAAAAAAAAAAAAAAAAAATTAAAAAAATACTATGATTAAAAATAATGTGTTCTAATAAGGCATAGAGCCCACACGCAAAGGAAAAGAAAACCACATAGTCACAATCTTTAACAGCTTCCTTGAATGCTACTTGCTATGATGGCTGCAATTCTACACCGTCTGGAAGACAAGTGCTGGGCAGGTGACTCCATGACTTAGAGGAGTTGTCATCACGAAGTCAGGCAGTATCCCAGACATCTCTGGCTCTTCGCACCGCCTCTTAAAAAAGTTGCTGAATAGTTCAAGAGATGAGGAAGGATGTAGAAAACTATTCTCTTCTTCCCATTAATATCCATCTTTTTTAGTGGATTCTCCAGTGAGGCAAACTGAGACCACGACACGGTAAAATGAGGTATTGATACAATTAATGTTCATCAGGACTTCTCTCCTTGCTTGAGCATCTGTGAGCATTACTACTGCACGCAAAGAATAGTTTATTATACATCATCTCCTTTATTCTCAATCCAACCAAAGTTAACTTATTTCATGATCTCATCATCCACTAAGAATAAACAGCACAGAGCCATACACTGTGGCCTTCTCCCCACGTCCCACCTCTTCCCTCTCCACCAAATAAGCTCCCTGTGAACTTACACACACTGCTCAAAGAGCCATACAAGTGTTTTGTTGGCGTTTCTGTTGGCATGATTTTGGTGAATGGTTCAGAGTGTGAATGTGTGTGTGTGTGTGTGCGCGCGCGCGCCTGTGTGTGTGTCTGTGTGAGAAATGGTATGTTAAACTTCAAAAAGCAAACTACAAACAAATCCAGAAACGGTGCCAATTTAAAGATTTCAGTATTATGACAAATTTCATACACATACTGATACATTCAAAAGAAAAACACAAACAAACCTACTGAATCAGTTCTATGTAAAATATGGTAGAAGAAGAAGATGGGGAAGTTCTGTGGAAGTGCAAAGCTGTGTACTATAAACTATGTCCAAAGACATTTAGTTCTGGCTTATGAAAATTCCAATTATATTTAAAGACGGGAACAGACATGGATGAGAAATCCAGAGCTGTGTCCACATAGTTGAATGTTATTAAACTAATGTCTAACATTTATGGGGAAATAACAGACACTTAAATTCTGTGTATCAAATTCCCCCTTTGAATGTCTGCATAAACCAAGAGGCAGGGCTTTCTGGGTGTCAGATCAGTTTACAGGCATTATAAAAACATAACAAACTTACACCAAAACAAGACCAGTCTGTGTAAGTGTATTATCTAGGCACCAAGAAAGGAGGCAAGTCTCAGAAAAATAAGGGAGGTCTCAGTGTTTTGTCCAAAATTCCAGAAACTGCCCATTTGTGGCATACAAACAAAAGGGAGGTGTTGAACTACCAGTGTTTTATGTTTTAACAATATTAAAATCAGTTAAGATTTGTAGGAACGCAACATTAAAACCATAATGGAAAGAGTAGAAACTCAAGGCCAAGGCTAGAACCAACTCAAATCATGAGCTAACATTGCCTGTTTCCTCCACCAAGATTTCAAGTTTGTCCAGTAATTTATACTGTGGTTTCTCGACCAGCTTTGAGATTGGGTGCCGAAAACTGGCGCCTCATCCTTGGAGGTGTCACAAACTGGCTACAGTGGTTGGGCTTGTCCGTCTGCTTCTGAAAGGAACTGGCTGCATTGCCCTCTAACTGACCTCCAGTGTTGTAATTACAGTAAGACTGACGGTGTTGGTGAATATGGCGCTTCGCCTGGAAAGTCTGCAGATCGGCAGTGGGGTGACCACTGTGGGAATTTAATGATTCTGAGGAGGCAGATGCCTGGCAGCGCATACTTTTCGGTTGGCCATTATTAAGAGAATTGCTTCTCCAGCGTAACTGAGGTGGCTGTTGTTGGGTGTTAACATGCTGCTTGCTAACTTGGATGTGATCTTGACTTCGTGTGCCCTGAGAGCCCCATGGTAACTGGGGATCCTTAGAAGGTGCTCTACCCCCCTTTTCTTGGCTCTCCTCTTTATTTCCTTTCCTTCCGTCTTCATCTTTTGGGATTCTAAGCTCTATGACCTCATCTTCTGTTATGATGATATGAGTCCCAGGGCTCCAGGAGTTTCTGTGTTTAGGGTTGCTCTTAAAGGGGAACCGGGGCTTGCGGTTCTCAGGAGGGATGAACCTATGAGGTACGTTCTGCCTACGCAGCTGCTTTGCTATCTCCTGCTGTTGCAGATTCTTAAAGCGGATTTGCTCTTGCCTCATCCAGCGCAGACGTCCGCGTCTAAAAGCGGGATCCCCGTTCATCAGCTGGGAAACGCGCTCCTCTTTCCCAAGTTCTCCACTGTCCCCTCTGCTTCCGTCATTTTCAGACTTGCTACTGACACCAGCACCAACAGGCTCCTTTGCTCTGTGGTTTCCTTGGCTTTTCTGTTCCTGAGATCCAATCAGGGGCAAGACTTTCTCCATTTTGAGCATTTTGTTTCTTAGGACTTTTATTTCCTCATCTTTCATGTTATTTTGCTTTTTTACTTCTTGCAAAATATCTTCCAGTTTGTCAATGTGAACCTTGAGGTCGTCTACATCAGTCCCGCCTTTACCACTGGCCATCACGTCTTCGATCTTCTCATCCCCTACACCGACAGTGTCCCACACATCCCTGGCCACTGCCCTCCAGGAGTCCCGCTCATTGGGATCTTTCTTCCCATACATGGCACAAAGCTCTTTCATCTTAACAATGGCCAAGGCTTCAATCTCCTGCCGACTGTGCCTAAAATCGTTGAGCGCAACCTCATAGCATATCTCTTTTACAGCCTGAATCTTAAGATCTGAGATGGTGACCCACTTGGAATCTTTACACAGGCGCCTTCTTTGGGGGATTTGATACATTTTAATTGGCTCTCGTTTCTTCCCACTGCTAGGGAGGCCACACTTTTTAACAATGGTTTGCAACTTGCTGGGAGGTAGCTTTTCTCTCAGAGAAGTAATCAGTTTCCAGCTCTCTTCACAGGACCTCTTGTCAGAATCGTCCCCGCTATCAGAATCCGCGTCCTTTGGAAAAACAAAATCAAAAAATGGCCCCAAAATAACCAAAATTAAAATGTAAAAAAGGAAAATCAAATCGAAGAAAAAAACAAGTAAAAAAGCCTTAACCAAATTTAAAACCAAAACCAAAAAATAAGTAAATAAAACTTAAAAAAAAAAAAAGATAAAACAAAAAACCCCCTAAGTGGTGTGTAAGTTTATTAAGACTTATGTATATATAGGTCATTAATATAAAGATTTGCTTGTTTAGTAACACCAATGCGAATTCCCACTTTCTGGCTTAAGTGATGAAATCTGCAATCCAATTTCTTAGGAGGATTGATACGGTGACCTTTCCCTCTAAGGTCATGTGAAGTTATTAACAAAATGCTGTGAAGTAACACCTCCACCATCCTGCGGAAATGCAGTAAAACCTACGCCCCACACATGCTAACACCCCATGCAGCCATGTCCCCACATTTGCCTTGGTTATTGCTGTTGCTTCTTCCAGAAACTCTTTCCCCCATGAGTGAGCACAGATGCCATACAAGATGTGACGAGCAGGCGGATTAACAAAGGTTAGTAAGGCTGTAGGATGCCACGTTTTGTTTAGCTTTACTAAAAAGAGCAGCCCTAGAAAAAAGTTAGAAGAGGAGAAGGTAGAAAAAGAAGCAGTCAAACAGGGATGATGTTAAAAATGAATCCCTATCAGCAGACCACATAGGGTTCTTATCAACCAAACTTTTCTCTAGAAGACAGGTGAGTTTTGAAACTAGTCCTTTCATGAGCATATACTGGATTTACTATTTTCCTGTCATGCTAAATTGATGTGCTACATTTGTACAACTAACATTTGTTATCCATAGAACAAGGAAGCATAAAAAAAGGATCCTCATAGTGGGTCTGCTTTTTTGTTTTCACACACTTAAACCAATAAACACTTCACCTCCAAAATTTTAAGAAGTTTCCAGAACATAAATTAAGCTAGGCAAATATACTTTCATTAAACATCATTTAAAATTCCCCAAGTAATATTTTAATAAATATGACCTAAAGATGTTTTCTATCTATGAAAACCCATGGCATTTCTAGCTATTTGAGGAGTATCACTTTAAGTGACAACTCTACCTATAAGCACATAAAACAGAAAGATTATATTCTGCTTAGGTAAAATAGATCCACTTTAAAATGCTGTCTCTAATTCTGTCTTCCCAGCTATGTTTGCACTTTACCTCATTTTCAAAAACTTTAGATGGGCAGTCAGGCTGCTGTTTACTTCTGTTTTAGGCCCAAGTAAAACAGCAGCCCAGGGGTGCCTGGGCGGCTTGGTCGGTTAAGCTTCTGCCTTTCGCTCAGGGTCCTGGGATTGAGGCCTGAGTCGGGCTCCCCACTCAGAGCACACAGTCTGCTTTTCCCTCTCCCTCTGCTGCTCTCTTGCTTTCTCTCAGATAAATAAATCTTAAAACAAAACAAAACCACAGCCTGACTGCCCAACTAACTAGTCTTCAAGGGCTACCTGGATAATAATCATTCGTTCTTAAATAACACAAGCACATCTTTATGACATGCAAGCAATGTTGGATCTACACAAAAACAATGTTAGATTTAGAATTCCCTATGGAATTAAGGAAGGCTTAAGGAAGAATTTCTATTCAGGAAATAAAAGTTCCTTGGAAAAGAAACTATTCACTTAGAAGAGTAGTTCAGGACAGTCTAGTTAAAAAAAAAAAAAATCTTAACACTCTCTTTTACTTGGCTGTGATTACCAAAATTATCTCTAGTAAACAGTATCTTGCTTTCTAGGCCAAAGATGCCTATGTACAGTTATTTCTAAAAAATAACTTTTAACAATAATGACAATAATTTGGTCCCTGAATTTGGAGGTGCTGATTTGTATTATTTCTGTTGGTCTATAAATGGGTACTAAACCCATTTATAGCCCTACCTATTTGAAAATTTAACAAAAAGCAGACGGAGTTAAATTTATAGACTCTATACTAATTTTTTTTCATTTTTAGTTTAAACCTCAGAATGTCTCATCTGAGTGATAAAAGAGGACATTAATAAACATTAGAGGGAAAAAATGTGTCTGACTCCTAAAAAAGGTCTTCCTGCCAGTATGTATAAACTAAATTTTATAGAACATAATATACTCTGACTGTTCCCATGTAACTGACAACTATCACTCTATCCCCCCACCCCCAGCTTCTTTTCTTTTCAAGATTGCTCAAGGATGAAATGAATACTACCTAATCTACGAAATAACAAATATTCTAATCACTGCTTTCATAATATCACGCTTGAGAGGCAGAGATTAGGTCTTTAAACTCTAAAATAAAACATAAATAAATAAGAATGTTTACATAAATCCAAAGGAACTCAAATTAAACTAAGTGGCCATAATTTTCATTCTTTTTAAAATACTATCACATTGGGGGCACCTGGGTGGCTCAGTCAGATAAGCATCCAACTCTTGATTTTGGCTTAGGTCGTGAGATCAAGCCCCACATTGGGCTCCGTGCTAGGAGTGGAGGATGCTTAAGATTCTCTCTCTCTCCTTCTGCCCCTCCCTAACCCCCCCATAAATAACATAAGATAAAATAAAATAAAATACTACCATATTGTCTTTGTAGAGTATGTTCTCCTTACAGCCCCCATATCACATACTGACCATGATACTAAAAATTCCGTAGGCAAAGTTTATGTGCCAAGATGTACACCCTATCTCATGTCAAAAAAGATTTAAAGATATTTAGATTCACTTATTACAGAGTTGGAAAAACTACTACTCAGGTCTGGCCAATTCGTGTCACTAAATGATGCTTCTGTTTTCATTAAATCCCAAAGCAAAGGCCTCCTGAAGAGACTGTGCAAGAAGCTTGTGCAGAAAGAAGAAAGAAGATACCTAAAAGACATAGGTGAAAAAGCAAGCACAGAAAGGACCAGGTGTGCAATAGAGCACTAACTAGAAGAGAAGGTTCAGCACTGCAACTATATGACGCATCTGGGGAACTATCATAATAGAAAACTCATAAGCCTGAATTCCATTTTTTAATGTTGTCATTATGCAAAAAATGATTACATATAATATTAAATACATATTTACTGAATAATTATTCCTTTATATCCTCTCAGTGTTTATTCATAGGGTGCATTCAAAATGTATCTGTTGGCTGACCAATACAGGGTCATAAAAATACATCTTCCATTCAGTATTGTTACTGCTAAATATTCTTCAGGCTAAGGCATTAGAAATCAATTCCTCTGGGGTGCCTGGGTGGCTCAGTTGGTTAAGCGACTGCCTTCGGCTCAGGTCATGATCCTGGAGTCCCGGGATCGAGTCCCGCATCGGGCTCCCCGCTCAGTGGGGAGTCTGCTTCTCCCTCTGACCCTCTTCCCTCTCGTGCTCTCTATCTCTCATTCTCTCTCTCTCTCTCAAATAAATAAATAAAATATTAAAAAAAAAAAAAAAGAAAATTCTAACTTGCTTTCAGATACACAGAACATATGACAACCAGAACCTGATCCCTTGCAGGCTAAGTATGTCCCCTGGAAACTAAGTATGTCTTAGAGACATTTACTTTCTCTTTATTTGATGGTCATCATCTTTATTTCAGAGCAAAGAATGATCATCAGCTCTTGGTTATGGAGAGCACCAGCCATCATCATTCTTTCTCACCTGGTTACTCAAAGGCTGGTCTTGGATGAGCAGTGCTGGCATCACCTGGGAGCTTGTTAGAAATGGAAGACTCTCAGGTCCCACCCCAGGCCTACTGAATCAGCATCTGCATTTTAACAGGACTCCCAGCTGGTGAAGAAGCACTGCTCTTACTGGACAGAAAGAATACTGAAGCAATTCAGAAGCCCCAAGATTAAGCCTCAGACCCATGACTTAACAGGTATTTAAGAGTGAGCAAGACAGCATTTTTTAGCCTTGGTTTCCTCAACTATAAATTGGAGGTAATATTACTCATTTTATTTACATACACACCTATCAAGGAGGGCTGGGAATTAAAAAAAAAAATGATGGCTGTTAAAGCTCCCTGTAAATTATAAAGCACTATACAAATACAAGGCACTACTGTTAATGATACATACAGCTTAATGATACCTGTCCTCATTTGATCTGTCACAGACCATCAGAGGCATGTTATTAGATTATACATTATTAAGATAAAAGGCTCCTCATGTATCACACTTTTCAAGCTCCTAATCACACTGTAGTCAAATCCTTCTGTTTTCATTAAAAACTAAATGTCAACTAGGCCTCATAAAGGGATTTGAACACTGCTATTGTCTTGCCCCAAATACTTGATTTATTCTTTCTTGGACTTCACTAGAGTTTCTAAGACAACAAACTAACTGTGGTTTAACCCACTGCCAGGCCTAAGAAATGAGTGGCCCTGGAAGAGGCTGCTTTTGGCATTTCTGGCCCATTTAGCACCAGCCTCTTCTCCAAAGCAGAGCATGACCAGAAGGCTGCAGTTTACACACACTATTTTAGATGCTATGTTTTATGCTAAGGGAAGAAACCAGTATCCCAGCTTTCTCCTTATCTTAAAAGAAGTCTATGGGTCTTAAAATATCCTAAATTGTATCCACAGTACCCAAAGGTTTATTATACCTTTTCCTTACATATCAAATGAATGCCAAGAAGAAGCTTTTTATGACCAGGGCTTTGTTAACCAAAGCTGGATGGCTTTAAAAATGAAAATCTAACTAATGGGTCAACTTATTTATTCATGAGATTCAGTTTCTATCAAACTTAGAGAATCAATTTACATCATAAAATGCTAAATCCATTAGAATTATAAGCTGCAGCCTCAAACCAACTTTTCAGCGGCTCACCCAAATCTTTCTCAAACCGGAGAAACCAGGCTTCCTTCTACTATCTGAGCTGCTGTGTAGCCCCTGCTTCCACTGTCATCCCACAGGCCACGGAGACCCTTATTGAGAATTCAGACTCCATGCAGGGGAACAGAAAAGGATTAACACATGCAACTGTGTAGCAACACTTTTAGACACAGTTTAACTAAAAAAAGAAAAAGAAAAAAAAAAAAAGTCTGCCCAGCACAAGAACAATCCCCAAGTCAGCCCAAGAGCAGAGAATTAGTACTATCAGGTGATCAGAAACAAAACCAAGGCAAACACTCACTAAATTCAATATTCAATATATTTATCATTAAAAGAATCACCACTGCAGCATACTCAAAAACCACCATCAAGAGGTAAAGCCTACCAGAAAAGCTCCCACTAGCTCCTCAAAAAGCACTTGGTTTTGCTAGAACTAAAGATTTAACTTTAAGACATAAAAGGCACAAAACTGTACCTTTATGGACACTTTTTCAAGCTAAGGCTACCAGGAGATGTAAGTTCATTCTCCATTAAGTAAATGAGAGAAGAGCATATGGTATCAGTGAGAGCTGGACAAGCAACTGGGCAAGTGCTCATCTGTGGAACAGGGAAGGTATGAGAGCAAGCTGCCCTTTTCCTAAGAGAGGATTCAGGATGGACTCCTACCAGTCTCTGCTGCTCCAAGAGAAGATCTGCTTCTTCCTTCTCCTTTTTGTATAGGATCTCCATCTCCTGTAGTCTAGAAGGAAAAGAAAAACAAGGGAGGAAAGAACAAACTGTGAAATCACTGGGCTGTTTCATGAGCGCTATATACTGCATGTTTAAAAGAAGTGATAGTCATGGGGGCCATATCATATTTGTGCATTACCTTTTCTCCATCTCCTGCTTCATATCAATCCCTTGTTTTTCCAGAAGTTCTCTCTGGGCAAATGTCCAGTCCACAGGCTCAGAGGGGGTCTCAGCAGAAGGAGTCTTCTCCCGCTCTGCCCGTGCTTGCTCCGGGTGGTTGAAACGAAACACATGGTTTTTACCCATGATGATACGGTTTCCTAGCACAAAACAGAAACAGAGTTAAGAAGCCATTTTTTAAAGGTATACCTATCTAAGTTAATAACCTCACTCTCCCTCCCTTTCCCTAAGGCAAAAAGACAGCTTTTGGAGTTTTACAAGAACAGAAATCCTAACGCTATCATACTTCAGTCTTTGTAAACAAAGAGTCAAAAATTAAAGAGTTGCTCACACAAACCACGTGTTCTTTACTGAAGACTTCAAACCTTTCCCAGTCTCAGGGGCGCCTGGGTGGTGGCTCAGTTGGTTAAGCGTCCAACTCTTGATTTTGGCCCAGGTCATGATCTCAGGATCCTGAGACTGAGCCCCAAGTGGGGCTCCCTGCTCAGCGGGGAGTCTGCTTCCTCCCTCTTCCTCTGCCCCTCCCCCCAACTTGCGTGCACTCTTCCTCAAATAAATGAAAAAAATCTTTAAAAAAAAGGAAAAAGCAAAGGACTTCAAAAAAACAAAACAACTTTCCCAGTCTCACCTGAGCGCAGCTGAACAGGCTGGGCCACCCTCTTGCCATTTACGTAGGTTTCTGAGCGTTCACAGGGCTCTAGGGTCACAATAACTAAGAAGAACAAACTAGTATTAGCATCACAAACCACTGGAATAAAACAATGGAAAGAAGATAACTGTGAAGACTCAGGATAACTAGAATACATTCCTGCAATCAGCCAAGCGGCAGAGCATCTATATATAATAGTTCATTTTAGGGTATCAAAACCAGGGGTGTGGCTAAGAGAAACATTTAAATGAATGGGACAAACCTCAGAAGAAGATGGGAAATGGTCGTTTTGGTGATATGTAACAGTTCAGTCCATAAAACTGAAAACCATCAGAAATCTTAAGTGTAAGATATAGGTACTAAACCAGAAACATAAGATCAAAAGCAGCTAAATATTTTGATTAAAGGAATGAGTCATTTAGCACAAAAATACCATTAGATTATTGTTCTGTTAGTAACCCAGACAAAAATCAAGACCGACTTTTTCTTCCCTTCTAGAAAAAATACGTTCTGGGTTAAGATTAGGGGTCCTTCAAATCTCCCACTACCCAGGATATTTGTTCTTTTCGTACTTGTCTATTAAATAATTAACATTCAAGACCAAGCCTAATTGCCTATGTCCTGCTCAGTTCTTGGCAGTTACAAAAGGGCTCCTTTTGTCCAGGCTATTTTCATGTAAAACAGCTATGTCCGTCCCTGCATTTGTAAGCAGGCCAGGTTTCTCCATTTTCCCAAATATTAGATTGTACAAGAAAGTATCACTGAGAGAGACAGGGAATAGCAAGCCCTGGGGATTTCTAGTAATACACAATGAAAAGGTTGTTGGAAAAGCTATGCCAGGAACTCTCACCGTCCCCACTGTTGTTTCTCTCGCTCCGGAAGATACAATGCTCTTCTTGAATGTGAGCCCCACTCAGCACGATGTCCTGGCGCCGTTCAGCATCTGCTTGGCCAACCCTGAACACAAGAGAAAGTGTTTCCCAGGGAAATTCAGACACAAAAAGCACTGAAAACAATGAACCTCTTTCTCCCAAAGAATATTCTTTGGTATGCACAAAAAAGGTATCGCTTCTTTTTATCAGAGGCTTTCAACTGCAAATTTTATTTTCACATATGACCAACCTCCCTACATTAGAATAAGAAACCAAGGAGCAAGGATACATCAATGTAACTCACTCAGCTTTATAAAAAGACACGAGTGAACTAATCTCCCTAATGAATTCATATAAGAAGTTAGAAAAAGAAAATTTTTACTTAGGGTTTTTAGGGAAAACTACATGTTAACTGGTTCGGATGGCTAAAGCACTTACATAATTTGGGAAGACAGGATAGTTTGTAACTATTTCAGACACAAAAAACAGCAAGTCATTACAACAATTTTTCAACAAATAACATCTCTTTAGTTATTCAATCATTTACAAGAACAGAAAACAGTAAATGACCAAAAGAAACAAATATACCTTGTAATTCCATCTTTGATGTAATAAAGCAGGCATTCAGACATTAGTGGGTCCTCATTGAGGTTAACAAGATGTGGGGTCTGAAAAAGGGTACAGATGATCAATTTAGAGCAAGTACCACTGGGTGGGCAGTGACAATAACAGTGACCTACAGGAGGCCAATGGCTTCCTGGATTACCCACAGTTCCTAGAAGAGGAATGTCTTTTATTCCTAGTTCCCAGCTGCAATTCCATACAAAAAGAAAACACTCTCTTCAGGCCTTCTCAAACTGCACTAATACATTCTATTTAAAAACATGAGTTCAGGGCGCCCGGGTGGCTCAGATGGTTAAGCGTCTGCCTTCGGCTCGGGTCATGGTCCCAGGGTCCTGGGATCGAGCCCCGCGTCGGGCTCCCTGCTGAGCAGGGAGCCTGCTTCTCCCTCTGCCTCCCTCCCTCTCTCTCTCTCTCTCTGTCTCTCATGAATAAATAAATAAAATCTTTAAAAAAAATAAAAAATACATTTGCAACAACGTGGATGGAACTGGAGGGTGTTATGCTGAGTGAAATAAGTCAATCAGAGAAAGACATGTATCACATGACCTCAATGATATGAGGAATTCTTAATCTCAGGAAACAAACTGAGTGTTACTGGAGTGGTTGGGGGTGGGAGGGATGGGATGGCTGGGTGATAGACTTTGGGGAGGGTATGTGCTACGGTGAGCGCTGTGAATTGTGCAAGACTGTTGAATCACAGATCTGTACTTCTGAAACAAATAACGCAACATATTTTAAGAAAAAAGGAAAAGAAGAAGATAACAGGAGAGGAAGAAAAGGGGAGTATGTCAGAGGGGGAGACGAACCATGAGAGATGATGGACTCTGAAAAACAAACTGAGGGTTCTAGAGGGTAGGGGGGTGGGGGGATGGGTTAGCCTGGTGATGGGTATTGAGGAGGGCACGTTCTGCATGGAGCACTGGGTGTTATGAACAAACAATCAATCATGGAACACTGCATCAAAAACTAATGATGTAATATATGGTGATTAACATAACAATAAAAAAAATTTGAAAAAAAAAATAAAAAATAAAAAATAAAAAAATAAAAACATGAGTTCAGGGATAAAGAACAAGATCCAATTCTTGATAAGGTCAAAGCATGAAGAATACAACAGAAAAACAAGGAGAGGACGAGTGCCTGGATGGGTTCACCATAATTTTTGTAACTATCTGGACAAAAATCTTGAAGGGTGACAAAATATGCTACCCCAAAATATGCCACTTTACATATTGATTATTTTGAGCTGAAGGCACCTGAAAAACAGCAAATGCAGGGAGAAGCTTCCTTCGAACCCCCTCTCCTGCCTGAAGACAGGTCCTCCCAAATGGCCTCGGCCACCATGTCCCCTCGGAAGTCCCTCAACCAGGAAGGAAGGACTTGAATCCCAGGAAAGGGGACCAGAAGTCGACACCACACTCACATAGACTTTGTCACAAACGATCACACCTTCCATCTATTCTTCCAAGGGCCCCTTCATCTTTCCTGAAACTCATTTATTCCCTCCTGAGAGGCCTACATCCCCACTCCCCTTTTCCTACTAGGATGGTATTTAAGTCTGAACTCTAAGCCACCTTGGGGAGTCACTCACTCTCCCTTGGGTAGCTCCCAAACATACCCGAGGCAGACATGTTACTACGTTTATTTTTGTTTTTCTCTTATTAACCTTTTATTACAGGGCTCTCAGCCAAGAACTCAAACAGGTAGAGGGAAAATTATCTTCCCTTCCTACAATCTCCAGAAATACTTAACTTTTCATTTACTTTATAAAAATGGGTTTTTCTTTCAAGATTTCATTTATTCATGAGCGAGAAAGAGAGAGAGCGAGCGAAAGAGAGAGCACAAGCAGGGGGAGAGGCACAGAGGGAGAGGGCGAAACAGACTCCCTGGCAAGCAGGGAGCCCAAAGCGGGGCTCGATCCCAGGATCCTGAGATCATGACCTGAGCCAAAGGCAGACACTTAACCCACTGAGCCACCCAGGTGCCCCTATAAAACTGCTTTTAAAAATGGGGGACTGGGTGGCACAGTCAGTTGAGCATCTGACTCTTGGTTTTGGCTCAGGTCATGATCTCAGGGATGTGGGATCAAGCCCCACACTGGGCTCTGCACTCAGTATGGAGTCTGCCTGAGATTCTCTCACCTTCTCCCTCTGCCCCTCCTCCCCCTAAAATAAATAAATCTTTAAAAAAAAAAAAAAAGTCCCCACATCCCCTGGCATTACCCTCTATAATTTTTATCACCTCTTCCACGGTCTCAGCTATTGTCTTTAGTTTATTAGTCTTTACATTAAAGAAGAAATCAAAATCACTGACATTCAACAATGTACACATCTTGTAAAAATCCTCTTCATCTATCTCTAATATTTCTAAAATCTTTGAAAAACCAACCTTCTTTGGTGAAAATACCCCACTGGAATCCAAAAATAAGTCACATGGTCTTGGGGTCAAAATCTACTCAAGACAGTGCCAGCAAATGTGGAAAAATGAAAGAAGAATCAGATGAGAGGGTTAAGAACTGGGAATGAGAAAGATGATTAAACAGAAATTAGAAAAAGCTCTACATCAGCATCTGCCTCTGTAGTCTAAGAGCTCTGCTGGTTTGAGAAAGTCAAGGCCCTCTGTGGGCTGTGTTCTTTAAAGCCCATTAAGACACTGGCCTTAGAAAAAGGGAATCCTGGAAACAGGTTTTGCCTGTTTGCCCCTTGCCTTAAAAGTATTTCCCCCCGACCCAGTTTTATGGAGGTATGATTGACAAGTAAAAATTGTATACATTTAGGTTGTACAACATGTTGTTGTTTTTTTTTAAGGTGGCGAATGTGCATGCAATGATTACCACAATCAAGTTAACATATCAGAAACAGGTTCTAAAACTGAATCTGGATGTAGCCAGTGGTGTATCCCTTCCTTTCCTGAGGTAGTCTAGAAAATTAAAACAAGATGCATAAAATTAAAGTAAGAAAAAGCTTTGGAAACAGAGATCTCAGTGTGGAATTCCGTGCTGTTTATATCACACTTATTTAAATTATTTATGACTTGTGTTAAATGCCATAGTTTTACAAGTGTTGTCACAAAAATTTTCCATATAGTTCTTAACACTCAAAGATGTTGTAAAATCTCTTTCAATATACACAAAGGCACAAATCTGATCAAACCCATAACTGCTAAAATCTCCACAATCCTAAGTATGCTATCTCAACAAATAATGTCTTACTGAAGGAAACACTATTAAACTGAAAATCACAGACCGTTGGCAATACACACACAAAATACTCTTATTGTTATTCCAGTTCTACAATGTGTACCAAAAATGTCTTTAAAACAATCTTCTTTGTTGATAATAATGCAATGGAATTCCTAAAAAAAAGTTATGTGACCTTGACAGAAAAACCAAACCTAAAGAATCCTAGCAAAAACCAGGAATATTTCCTATCACATAAACACAAAAATGGAAACCCCCCTGCCCATTCTATGCCAACCTAGAGAGATCATCATCAGACCCTGCAGAACATGTGTAAGTCTCTGATAGGCAAGCTGGGGTCATCTGAAATGAAGAACCATTTATTACTGGCACGAATATATCTGCTTTGTAAATAAATAAATATGTTCTATTATTGTCATATAAGAAGCACACAAAAATAATTTGATAATAGTTTTCCAATATCTAAGAATAACTAGGAAGCAACTTAGTAACACAAAACAAAACAAAAACAAAAAACCCCCAAAACCAAAACCTACCTTACTCTTCTAATTAGCTACAAGGAATCTACTACCTAACAACTATAAGATTATGTAAGTGGGAGGGTACTACTGGAGTCATTTAAAAAAAAAAAAAAAACTAAGAAAGGAGCAGAGGAGGCTAGAAGGGTGAGAACAGGAACTGCTTTACTCAGTATAATGGTTGTCTGTAACACAAACTACAGAAACAAACTTGCGTGGTATTTTTCTACACAAACCTGAATAGCTGAAATTGCTTCCAAAGAGTTATAAATCAGGGCTGCTGGCATCTGTGGGAAAATCTACATAGAAAGAGTAGCCAAACTGAAGCAAGGTATGTGAGGTGAGAGGCCGGGTATTTTAAGAGAAAGCAACAATGCAGATGAGTAAACATACTAAATCATGACCGAAAGTTAGATTTACTGCCTTAGGTTTTATTTTGTAAATGGCAAACACAATAGGCATTTTAGAAACAGGCTGCCCTTGTACTGTAAGATGAAATCAGAAATGTCTGAAATTAAGACAAATCTTAAGATAAAATGAAGGGAGGAGGGGCCAGCCCTGAAAGACCGGAAGTGCCTCAGTGACCAAGACAAACAGGAAGTGCTTCTGTTGGGTTGAGTTTCACAACAGGCTCCTACCTTCTTAGGTGAAAAAACTCCCAGGGTTCCTCCGTCTTCCCGAATGGCCACTCCCATCTCAGCCAACAAGGCCTCTCTAGAAAAACAACAAGCACATCAGAATACCAATATCAAAATGTCAATTAAATCAGTCTCTTGTGAACTGGAAAGTAAAGCATGCAAAGCAAAAACTGTTGTCTGTGTTAGTAATACAAATGTGAAAAATCTGCCTCTCCCATCATTCATGAGAATTTAAGGGAAACAGCACATTCAAAATAAGTTCTGTTCCCATGTTAGGTAAAGTTGAATTCACCCAAATAAGAACTTTGTCTCATCTGACGACTTTGGAGGCAGACAGTAATTCATAAATAATATGTCTATTAATACAAAAAAAAGGAAGATGGGGTATTCCTTAAGGCCAGACATCTAACTCAAAGAACCATTTCTTCAAAATCTAAGAAAGCAATCAGAAAGTAACTTGGATATATGAAGACTGTCTTTAAGTGTGATTTTCTCAAATGTGACGCTCCCATGCCCAACATCATATTGATTCAAGAATTTTAGCTTAAAATCCCTGTAATAAGAGGGGCGCCCAGGTGGCTCAGTCAGTTAAGCATCTGCCTTTGGCTCAGGTCATGATCCCAGGGTCCTGGGATCGAGCCCCACGTTGGGCTCCCTGCTCAGCAGGGAGCCTGCTTCTCCCTCTCCCTCTGCCTGCCTCTCTGCCTACTTGTGCTCTCTCTCTCTCTGTCAAATAAATAAAATCTTTAAAAAGAAAAAAATCCCTATAATAAGAATATTCTAATTGTTTGATACATCCACTGCATCAATACATCAGCACTTACTTCTACCTCATCTTCCATAAAGGGGGATGACAAGTCTGACCTTTTTTAATGTATATTCAACCCAAGAGGAAAAGTATTATTTTGGGTTATGCTCACCTTCAGGGTAGAGAACTGAGAGGTTAAAGTAGAAAAGGGATTTTAAAAGTCTGCAACTCAGGGCGCCTGGGTGGCTCAGTCGGTTAAGCGACTGCCTTCGGCTCAGGTCATGATCCTGGAGTCCCAGGATCGAGTCCCGCATCGGGCTCCTTGCTCAGCAGGGAGTCTCTGCTTCTCCCTCTGACCCTCCCCCCTCTCATGCTCTCTCTCTCTCTCTCTCTCTCTCATTCTTTCTCTCAAATAAAATATTAAAAAAATAATAAAAAAAATAAAAGTCTGTAACTCAAACTACTTCACCTCTTACCAAAGAGGTTCTATAAAACATAACTCATAGATAATCATCAGAGAGCTTTATTATTTGGGCCTTTATCAAAGGCAGTTGTTTTACAAAGTAAAAACTCTATCCCAGGGTACCTGGGTGGCTCAGTCAGTTAAGCATCCAACTCTTGACTCTTGATTTCAGCTCAGGTCATGGTCTCCGGGTCATGGGATTGAGCCCCGCATTGGGCTCCATGCTGGGTGTGGAGCCTGCTTGGGATTCTCTCTTGCCCTCTGCCCCTCCCCCACCCTAAAAAGAAATGTTAAAAAAAAAAAAACCCTCTATCCCTCAATATCTTCCATTTTACATGGGCCCTGAACACGATGCAATATGGTAATGAGCACAGGACTCCCTAGAGTAGGTCTAACTATATAAGCTCTGCTGGGGGAAGACCTAGAGCAGGCTGAGTTCTGTTCTGTCTGTGGTTGGCAAGGGGGCCCTTCATTTTTACTTCCAGCTAACTTCTCCTTCTATAAAAGGAATTCCAGTTCCCCTGAGAATGTGCAGACAACCCCGAGAGCTTAACTTGCTGACCTCTCCATTCTGATGGCCTCTGTTTTACGCAGCTTCTCTTCCCAGGTCTCATTCAGCTCAGCAATGATCTTTTCCGATTCCTAAGAGAAAGTCCACAGTTAAAGTGAAGAAGTGCCTTATGATGTAACACACTATGTCTAGGAAGGACAGCAAGAAGCACACAATGCCCTTTGTGGGTATGAGGCAGAATCTAATACAATGAGATTTTTTTCCTTTCTTAATATATGTGCAATAAAATTCATGAAGACTAGGTCTAACATTAAATCAGGCCTAGATATATAAATTCTCCTAAGTCCTAATAAAAATGCCTAATAATGAGTGAGTGTGTATGTGTGTATGCATAGAAAGAGAAGTAACATTAACACCCAAAATGCAGGACTCTATTTCTGAAAACAAATTCTACAAAAGAATAAAGCCACCAAAGGTATTTATTGCTTTTGTTTCACTATAATTTCACTGTAGCCCTGATGGGGCTCAGAACGTGTTCCCCTAAAATATGGCATCTTGGCACATTGACTATTTTAAGCTGAAGTAATCTGAGAAATGGTTTCTGCAGGAAGGACTCTGAACTCCTCAAGCAGGTTTTAAGACCCTCATGAGAGGAGCCTCCCTACACCTGGAGGAAAGGCGCATCCTCATCTCCAAAGATGGAAGAACACTAAGAGGAATCTGAACAAACAGGCCTTGATAAGTTTCCTCCAGGTCCTATCATAATTTCCCACAACTCTTCCCTCTTTATCAAACCTAGCAAAAAAAATGCTTTAACACTTCTTTGGGTCTTTATTTCCTTATGAAGGCTCCCGTGTCACATAAAACTTATATTAAATAAATTTGTGTGCTTTTCTCTTATTAATCTGTCTTTTGTTTGCAGAAGCCCCAGCCAAAAACCTGAAGGGTAAATGAATATTTTAATTCCTCTACAACATAACACCCTTCTGAACACAACCCAATACCTGATAGAGAAAGAGTTAGTATTAATCTCAGCCGAAGGCATATAGCCACTAAAGTGACAGTTTCCTAGTCTCCCGCTGAGTTTTTATGAATGCCAGAAATTAAGAACTAAAACATGTTTCCTGCTCCCAGGGAGTAACTTAACTGTACACGAGGAAGACAGAAGTAACTGATGATTCATTCATTCAATAATTATACAGAACTACATTATATGTTAAGCCCTGTTTCAGGCAACTAGGGATGTGGCAGGGAAAAAATCCCTGATTTCATGAGACTTACATTCTAGTAAAGAATGTAATCAATTTTAATCAATAATTCAAATATATAGTACATGGGATAGTGGCAAGTGTCTTGGCGAAAAAGCAAGAAAGGGAAAGGGGTAAATGAGGGAGCAATTTGGAATGGGGTTGTCAGAACAGGGCTCACTGACAAGGTTCTGTGTGAGCAGAGATAAAGCAGGAGCTACCACATGAACATGTGAGGGAAGAGGTAAGAAATGCCTGGCATTTTCCAGGAACCACAGTGTGGCCAGAGCAATGCGCTCGCAGACTGTGAATGGGTAGGGCAGAAGAAAACAACAGAACACTGTGTCACGTGCTAGAACTGAAGTGTTCACAGGTCGCTGGAGAATGGGTGAGCCTAAGAATGACGCTCAGACTGATGAATGAAGGACAAGTAGGAAATCAACTCGGTGAAAAATGGAGGGAGGAAGACAACCTGAAAGGGGGACAAAGCACATGCAAAAAGCAGAGGAAGATCTGGTCATGGAGACGGAATTAGAAAGTCAAAAGATGATGCCAGGAGCATAACAGTGATGAGATGCCAGTTCTGATGACAGCAGCACTAGTGATTCAGGATGAAAACCCTGCACAGTTTACAAAACAGCTCACTGTCTGATTCATTAAACAGGCCATTGTAAGAAGCCTCTGGGATCTGAAAACATAATTATCTACAAAGAAAGAAACAGTGAGCACATAATACAATCAATCCTAAGGTGTCTGCAATTCGGTTTTCCGGAAGGAGGCATGGGAGCATGTTAAAAAGCCATGAGAGAGAATTCCAGGCGGCAGCTGCAAAAGCAAAGGAGTACAGGAGTCAGGAGAAACAGACAGGGGAGCATCATGATGACGACAGTGAGGAACAACTAGCTAAGCAGGGCAAAGAGCAAAGGTAGAAACAGCATGGGCATCAGTATGGTTCCCATGAAGGGGGCTGCTGAACAGGTACTCATTCAGAAAAGGGTCAGTCACAAAGGGGTAGATGCCAGAACAAGTCAACAGAGGGAGTGGGGAAGGTGGGGAGGAAAGACAGAACCACCTAAACTGCTCTCATTAACTCTCCCAACACCCAGGGGCTGAAAGACTCAAACAGCTACCTGAACAGCATCTCTCCAGTGGCCTCCAAGAGGACGGATTTAGCCTGCAGTGCACGTACCCCTCCCAAGCTGAGACAGGAAACAATGTGCCACGCTAGAGGGCCAGCAACCAAAAACACCCATACAATTTCAGCAAGGAGGGAGATGGCCAGGAACCAAGTGGTCAGTAAGCACCACGGAAGTTATTCAAACAACTCTAACAGAGTAGTACTAAATGCTTTTACATAGGACCATGAGAGGGCAAATACAAAACAAGTTGGCACCATACCCTACATGATAGTAAGGCTTATTAAAGACAGCTGGGTAGAAACCTTTACAATCTCAAAATGGTAACTTCGAAAGAAAGGACTACAATAGGCTGCCCAAACAGAGCATCTAGACTAGTGCTTATTATACAGTGTGGCACACAAGCCCTGACGTTGGTGATAGAATACAAACTGACCCATGAGAAACTTAAATTTGTTTTTTCCTGGTTGTTATTTTCAGGAAAAGATCATGTCTGATAAGAGATTTATCTGGCTGGGGCGCCTGGGTGGCTCAGTTGGTTGGGCGACTGCCTTCGGCTCGGGTCATGATCCTGGAGTCCCGGGATCGAGTCCCACATCGGGCTCCCTGCTCAGCGGGGAGTCTGCTTCTCCCTCTGACCCTCTTCCCTCTCGTGCTCTCTGTCTCTCATTCTCTCTCTCTCAAATAAATAAATAAAATCTTTAAAAAAAAAAAAAAGAGAGATTTATCTGGCTGTATGAAAGCTATTCTATTTTGGGGCAACTGTAAATTCACCCAAGGTAGCAAAATCACTGTCTAGGGATCCTGCTGTCATTCTGCTGCCAATTCTAATGCGAACTCTCTAATTTTACTTCCCACCTGGAGGGTAAATCAGGACATGATCTCTTTGTAAAAAAGAGATTTAATGAGTTAGCTGAATATGGTATTCTTTTATTTTTCATTACAGCTTCACGTGGCAATTTTTATGTTGTCTAAAAAGCTATTTTTTAGGGGCGCCCGGGTGGCTCAGCCAGTTAAGCATCTGCCTTCAGCTCAGGTCATGATCCCCGGGTCCTGGGATAGAGCCGAAATCAGGAGTCCCTGCTCAGTGAGGAGTCTGCTTCTCCTTCTCCCTCTGCTCCTCCCCCTGCTCTGGCTCTCTCTCCCTCAAATAAATAAATAAAATCTTAAAAAAAAAAAAAAAGCTATTTTTTTTAAAACTCTGAAGAAAGGTTAAAGAAAATGATATTAAGCAAAAGTTCAGTGCTAGAAAAAGCCATTTATTCCAGAACCATTCTAGAGATAAAGAAACTGGGGACCAGAGAAGCTAAGAGACTATCCTGAGGCCACACTACATCCTGAGCCACTAAACCCTTGAGTGGGGTTTCCTGACTCTTGATGCTCTTTCTTCAATTAAGGTAGAATCACTAGGCTTTAAAGAAAATATTCTACAGAACAGCTCACCATCAATTAAGAAAGCATGAAGGATATTATTTCTTCAAGCCCGAATAGCAAACTTAGCATAAATAAAACTGAGATGCCAACAGGAGATAACTTTTGATCTCTGAGTTATCAACTTACCCTGCAGGCAGGCCTGGCACACTGGTGCCCAGTGCTGCCCATTACCCACTCTAGAAACCCAACTTATAAGATTAAATTGAAATTGGGATGCATGCTTCAGAAATGAGGAGTCCGGACAATCTTTAAGGGTCCTTCCTTCCCACAGGTAGTACACACAAAAAAATTCCAAAAACAACAGTGACATCAGGAACCTATTTTTAAAGCTCCAAGAAATGTTGGGCTCAGGCGCCATTCAACTTTGGTCTCACATCACGAATGTCTAGCTATCTATGCAGCACTTGTTAATAATTATGTTCACACATCTAAACACAATTTAATTTCTCTGTCATGATTCGGTTAAGGTGGCAGAGAAATCCGCAGAACAGTCAGAAATATTTCCATGAAAAAAAATTACAGTTTCAACTGTGATATTTAAAAGATTAAATGCTTACTACATGGAACATTCCTTGAAGCCATCAGATAGCCAAGGTTTTACTGTACTGAACATAGTACGCTTCATAAGTGTGTTCCAAGTGTGGGGCCCTTGGGCCGCCTAGCACAGCACCTGCCCTTGCATGCTTCCGTAGTGGATACTTGTGGATATTTATAGTCCAAGCCTAGGCGATGGCACTCATAGTACTAACTTTGATGCCAGACTAATAAACAAACCCCAGAGCCACCACACAGTAGCTATAGTTACATATTTAAAACCTTACTGAATAAGAATCTAAATCAAGGATACATACATCTCAACTCAGTTTGAGTTGTGATTAAAAAATGAAAGGAATTACATTTCACTCTTTTGCCAGAGAGGTTTGTGGAGGGGTCAAGATCGTTTATGATGAGGTAACATGGGTTTCTTCCATGTGGAAAGAAGTTATTCAAAAAACGAAGCAGTAGCAACACATTATACAAAAGTATTTTACAAACTGATCATATTTTTAAATTCAAAAATAAAGAGAAGCAAAGGGAAATAACATGTTAGGGAAGTGAATTAACCTCTATTCCTGTTTTCCATTACAGTATTTTTCTCCTGCAGTATCATGTCTTAGGAACGCAGCTCCTAAACACTCAACAATGAAGTAGTCCAAAAATGAATTCTCAAGCATTTCTGTTGTATAACCATTGCTTGCACTGTGCATGCAAGATGCTATCTGCCTGAGGCATTACAATGCAGGTCTGCTGGACTGAATTCTCACCATTCACAAAAGAGGAGCAGAACGGAGGCATTTATGCCTCAGTGGATGGCCATGCTGCATTAAAAACTCAAGATCCAATGCAAAACCATCAAGAAGCAATTTTCTAAAGGTAGGGAAAATGGAAGATTTCACTTATGCTGACTTAAAGGAAAATTAAAACAGAGAAACGTATTTTCTGATAAAAGTAATACAGTTTTGTTTTGGTGGGAAGTAGGAAGGTTGGGGGGAGGGTTCCCTGAATATTGGCAGTGTTATTCCCCAGAAACTATGTGGATGACATTGGGTGACCTAATTCTTAAAGAGTCTGGTTAATGTCTTGACTCCTAACATTCAACATTATTTTCAATTGGTCCCATTTGGCAGTTAGGAAAATTGTTTTCTTTTACATCAAGACATAAGTTAATGGAAATTATAATCTTATTTGTACACCAAGGCTTTAATAGGCGATATAAGTAAGATTCAAAATCCCCAAAGAAAAAGAACATCTTATATTAAATAGTAAGTAGGAGATTTCACTTCTTTCCCACGGAACCCCTGCATTTCCCCCACTGGCCCAAACAGAATCCTGCACAGCAACTTTGTCACCAATGCCCATCGTAAAAAAAACACACACATAAAGCTGTCCTGCACAGGCTTCACTAATGTCTTTATCAAAATTTCAAAGGCAATTTCACAAAAGCAGAAATTACCCTTCAATTTGCAACAATTAATGAAATGAAAAGATTTCTCACCCTTCTCCCTTTGCTAGGTATTTCAGAACTTTACCCACTTCCTACAAATATGTTCTGAAGGAAGAAACAAGATCATTACTTTTGTTTCTGAAGCACCTTAGGTTAGAAGTAAGTAAAAAATGCGAAGGAAAAAGGTAGGCTGACTAAGAAGCAGAGGCCCAGTCTTCATATAAAATCTTTCTTGGCCTCACCTGAAAACTGAAATGAAACCTTCTGCCATCTTTAATTATCAAGCTTCATTCCCTTTTAGCGGTGAAAAGGCTCAACAAACCTTTTCCATCGTTCATTTGCCCAAGTGTGTTACTGTTCTCAACAGTGCTCGAGCGAGCGGCAGTTGTGGAGAGCACTGAGTGCAATACAAAGAGGTCTGCCAATACAACTGCAACTTCCCAGCTCCCGAAAACGCTTTCTCTGCCCTCCTTGTTTTCCCTGCCCTGGCCCTTGGGAATACAAAGGCCCAAAAGCATGGATCAAACGATCACCCTGGAGGCAATGAGCAGGGAAAGAAAAAGCATCTGTGATACTGTCAGAGTGATTTGATGGATGGCATGGTCTGTTCTCACTGCAGTCACTGAGGGGAAGGAAGAAGCCAGGAATCAGCAGGTGCTGCTACCGCGCACTTTCATATTCACGAAGAAGACAAGAACATCCCCAACAGAGCCAACCACAGACTGGGAAAGTGAAGCTGGGTGCCATGGCAGGTGGACCTGCACATGCAGGATGCAAGCGCACAACATGGCACTGAGGCCCCTGATCTCATGGGCACCAGCGTAGGAGGAGGCAGCCCTCCCATGGCAGTTATAACAGGGTTCCAAGACTTCCTATGAGCTTCCACAAGTTATCATTTCACATGTCTCTCAATAAACCTGGTAAAGCCACTCACATGCTCCAGCCTTCTTTTGGCTGTCTATTTATTTTACTAACACAAACATGGCTCCATACAGAATTCCATCTTCAAATGAATCCAAATGTTCTAACAAATTAGTTTCCAAATAAATTTCTAACTACACAATGTCCCTGTGACTTATAAACTACCTGGGAATTAAAGGACATTATCTATTTATCAGTTATTTTCATGGCCAACCTATGATCTGGCCACGCATCTCTCTAATCTCTGCCTGGCCACGTGAGACTCAAGCATTCTGGTAAAAAGAAATTATCTTATAAAGCAGCACATTCCATTTTCAGGACACCTCTAAGAGTTAGAAAGTTCTTCCGTATCCTTAACAAAAATCTCAGTGATTTTTAAGACCAACTATGCTTTGTGGAGCTACAGAGAACACCTTTCATTCAGTCTGAATTATTACTTACCTTTAGACGTTCAATGGCTTCCTCTCCTCCAGGTGTAGACATGATCCTCTCCTGAATACTGGTCACAGATGTTAAGCCCACCTGACTATTGAGTGAGCAGGAAGATGGAGATGAAGTAAGGGACCCCATGGATGCTGTGGAAAAATTGCCAGGGCGTTGATTCTCAGAGGCTAGCAAGTACCTATGCTTATTGTTCTGAAAATCTTTCAGATCTGGGAGACAGAAAGAAGGGAAGGCAGAAAAAGTGGAAAAGAGGGAAAGGAGCAGAGGGAGAAAAAAAGACAGGAAGGAACACCAGCGTAAGAAAGGATAGCATTAAAGCGCCCAAAGACACACTATAATACAAAGACAAGTTACAATTGTTCTAGATGGCAGTTCTAAAACATGTCTGTCTTTAATACTGGTATCTCCTAGAGGTTAAGAACCACTTCTGAAACTAAAAAATTTAGGAACTAAAAAATTCCAGGGTGGGTTAACATTGTATTTAATAGGGGGTAACCCGAGCCTCAAAGGATAATGCTCAGGCACTCTCCGTAAACAAGACATGCTACATTCCTTCTATTCCTTCTAGAGCTCCAAATCTACAATGTTTTAGATTTCCACTACTCTTAAATCCCAGTAGTTTGTAATGGTATAGGAAAAAAGATGAACATTTATTTATCAGTAATATCAAACTGGCCCAGTATTTTATGGCATTCAGCAAAAATTCCCAAGAAGATACTATAGTTAAAACAAAAATCTGTAGTGTCCTTTGTATAGCAACATTTCAACATGCTAAAATGCATCTTTAACATATGCCTTTTTTTAAAAAAGGAGAGGTGAATGTAGAAATCACAAGAATTTTGTGTAAGTTCTGGTTGAGAACTCAGGGCCAATTACCTCAACAGGGAAGAACAATTAGCAAATTAATGAAGTTGGTAGAGTTTACACTCATCTATCAGCACAAGCAAAAATCAAGGCTGATTATTTGCTTATTATTGCAAAGTGAGGCTCTTACTCTGCCTAACAGTACTCCATGAGTCACGTGTGAGCTGAGTTCCTAGTATGGAATTCAAGTTCCAGGGACATAGTTTCACTTACTAAGGTCTTTAACAGAACTGTAAGTTTTGTTTTTAAATTTAGTTTTGATAAAAAGAGCCACAAACAACAAAATTCATTAATTTGCTGTTTGTACTTTCCTTCATTAGTCATCTTTGTCGAACAGACACCAGAGGAAAACCATAGGTATTGATGGATTTCTACTTTAAAATTAGCTCATGTTTAAAAATGTGAGAAAACCTACATTGTTTAAAATTCATACCAAAAATGAATTAAGTTTTCCTTAAATGATACGAGTCAATGCAGAGTCAGAAAACATTATTATTTGCTCTCTCTGGGTCTACTCATTTCTACTTAATCAAAGCCAGTTCTTGAAACCCCTTAAAACCAGTGGTTGCTTCAAGACAGTTTGAAAACCACCATCTGCAAATATAGAACATAGGAAAACAAGCAAGTCTTAAAAGGGGGATAGGAACTGGAGCAAAAAATCAGCCATCGAGCGATGGCAGCAAGGTAGGAAAGAAGAGGATGGGTGGAGCTTAGAAGGTCCAATGGACACATGCAAGCCCTAAAAGAAATTAATAGTAGACTGAAATGGAAATTCAGAAGTAGTCAGGGCTGCTCTCCTGCATGGAGACAAAATTAAAACTTAGTCATGCATAGCTTTTTGGGAGATGCCACAACTGCTCAGAAAAGAGTGAGGCAACAAGCTGACAGCACCACCTGGGGCACAAAAGCAAGAACAAGATGGTGTTTTTCTCACATCAGTATCAGTCAGCTTTGGAAATCTCAGACAGAGCTGTTCCAGTCAAGAGTCACTCTGTATTGGAGTGTTACCGTGTCTTCAAGGCCTAGCCTCATCACAGTGGCCAGGGCTACATTTGTTTTCTTCTATGTATTTCCTCCCTTCAAGCCCTATTACATGCCTCATTAAATGAACAAGCAAATCAATTAAAATCTAAAACTTAACCAAGAAGTCAAGATTCTTCATTTCTTCTAAGATAAAAATCCCCTCATGAATTATCTTAAAAGGGTAAGAAATCATGTCCTCACCAACTTAATGATATCTATGGAGAGAACGAGGTGTGATCCTTCATAAAAATGTCTCATTTCAAACACACATTTTAGACACCCAAGTTTTTAAAATCTAATGTATAATTCCAGAAAAGGAGAGGGGGAAAAAAAGTCTTCCTAACCACCATGTAAGCTGAGGCCCAAGATATGGAGGAAACTAACTTAGCATAAGCACAGGTGAGTGCTAACCCAACACTCAGAGCTACTCAGTCAGGGATAGTTTAGCCAACCAGAAGTGATTGTTTTTAACTGTACATACACCAAGGCTCAGAATTACATAGCTAATTTAAAATGAGTTTTCTATTAAATAATCAGACACGTGAAGGATCTCAAGAGGCCAAAAAGGTATAGTAATGATATTAAAAGCTGGGGCTCTGAGTTACACTATCCAATTGAACTACACAGAAACCATGGGATCTCTGGAGCAAATTAACTACCCAGGCAAGGGTGTCCTCATGGGTAAAATGGGCATAACAGAATCTTTTCCAGAATCAGTGACAGGATTAAGTGAGATAATACATTCAAGGTCACTATAAACACTCAGGAAATGTGAGCTGCTGTCATCACCATCATCATCCTCTAGGACTTTGGATTCAGTTTAATCACGTAAGTGGAAAAACTGAAGAGCAGAAGCAGCAAGAGACTCTTAAGCCTCTAAACTACTTAACCCATAAACTGAAATTCAGCAGCATTTGCTACATGGAGAAAGGCAAAAACAGGATCATTTCTGAATCTATAGTATGCTCTGTCTGGGATTTCCCTGTTAGGATTGCTGGCATGCAAAGCTCATTTTAAGGCTGATCCAGCAGAGGCAGATTAGCAAATCAGAGTACTGGAAATAACCAATACATGAAATACACACATTTGCCTCCACTTCCAGAGTAATCATCGATCAATGGATCAACTGAAGGTAAGCAGGAGGGAAAATACAAGAAGGGTCAAAGTTCAGGTTCAGCAGTGACACAGAGAGGGAACAGAGCAGCATTTGGGAAGATGAAAAAAATTAACACTTAGAATAGATTATCATTTTGCACACTGTATTCATTTAAACTCAGGTGTTAATCAGTAAGAAGAACTACTAAACTAGAAGAGACTTTGAAAATCTTATTAGAATTTAAATATTAATTTTTCACTCAAAAAATAAAAATATACTTTATCAAATAAACCCATATACTAATCTATCTGAATCATCCAGTTAACTTCTGATTAGACATTATGCAGACAGATCATAGAGGTTAAAAAAAGATTCATTTTAAGACAACACCGTAAAATAGTATTCTCTGGAAGTCTAGTTCTTGAATTTGACAGAAAATGGATATTTTTCCCTTCGTGTGTTCATAGGGAGCCAGGTGGGGAGTGTCCTTCAATCATTCTGCAGGAGGGGAAAGATACCACTCAAAGGTAAATCTTATCTGAAAGGGGACTGGAATGGTGGGTTTGTTACACATATATTACCACTACTACATTAATCCAGAGAAGCCCCAGTACAAAAACAAAAATTTCAAGTAACAATTTTACAAAGTGATTAATTTCTCCGTGAGAATAAACTCAACATTCCAAATAAACTTCACTGCTGATCTAAAATGAAAATCTAATAAAAATATAAGTGGTAACATATTTACTAAAACTAATTTCGTGAGTTCAGCTGGATAGCCTGGTACAGACTACATAAAGAAAGATTCTGAGATCATTTTTGTTGGATTTTTTTAAAAGAAAAAGCAAAAACAAAAAAAACCCTTTTATACCATCTAACTTCATCATGTTCTTTGAATCTAAGTTTAAATATAAGAACCCTGAAGAGGAAAAGATTAGAGTTTATGTTGATCCTTAATTCACTTACTATCAATAATATCTCCCAGCCCCTGAGCACGAAGAAGGTCCTTCAGCCGTGTCACCTCCTCCTTTAATTCACGAACCAGTTTGGCATTGGGGTCCTCATTGATAACAGCATTGCACTTAATTTGTTTTGCACGATCTGCATATCTATATCCAAAAAGAACATTCATTTTTGCCATTCTTCAGATACTCTACTTCTCATAAGTAACATGCCATTATTTCTAACTCTAAATCAAACAGCTTGAGTATTTACACATTTTATGAGCCTTACTAATAACATATGCATAGAAAGTTTTATAATATCTTATCAAGATGAGGAAAAAGGCTCAGTTGAATTTTAGTGATTTACCCAAAATAATAAAAGAAATAAATACCAAAAAGAGGACTCAAAATGCATTTGTGAGACTATATAGGGTTCTTTCCATCACTGGGAGAAGAGTAGAAAGTTCCATATTAAAGTAATGAAAACTATTCATATATAGAAATAACAGCTGACCCTTGAACAACGTGGGTTAGAACTGCATGGGTCCACTTATAATCAGATTTTTTTCGATAAACACAGTCCAGTACTGTAAATGTATTTTCTCTTCCTTACAATTTTCTTAATAACATGTTCTCTCCTATAACTCACTTTATTGTAAGAAAACACATGACTTATATGCATATACATATGTATTTGTACAACATACAAAATATGCATCAATCAACTGTTCATGTTACCAGTAAGGCTTCTGGTCAACAGTAGGCTGTTAGTAGTTGAGTTTTGGGGGAGTCAGGTTATATGTGGATTTTGACTGTGCAGAGGGTTGGCACCCCTAACTACTGTGTTGTTCAAGGGCCGACTCTATTCTATTAGTGAACATTCTGTAATTTTTTTTTAACACTATGTGTACTCATAATTGTATTACTTGTTAAGAGTTGAGCATCTCTATAATGATGAACACAAGGGAACTTCTTTTTACAGAAATGAATATCGTTAACTGAAATTGAAAACCATAAATAGGTAAATTCTATTACAATAAAAATCTCCCCCGCCCAAAAAATAAATAGAAATCCCCCCAACCCATGTTTTCCCTGTTATGAGAGGGATGGATCATTACTTACATAAAAAATTACCCATATAGCATAAGAAAACCAGTGGCATAACAAAATGACTTATGGTGGCACGGTATTCTATTTAGCTATCAGGAGCAACTGGAGTACCTCAGAGTGCTCAAAGTTTCATCATAGTTGATATCTGCTGGGCTCAGAGCAGCAACCATTGCAGTCCGAGAATTGCCACCTAAGAAGATGAATCATGGTTATTGCAAATCATACTCATTTTAGAAAGAAGAATTTTATTAAATTTATGTCAAATTAGTTAACACCATCTCAGATCCTAAGATTTAATCAAGAGTCAACAAGTGTCTTGAATGTTCCCATGCCGGGCACTGTTATACTGTTAATCTTGGTGTGTGGATCTACTGTGACCAGTTCTCCTCTCCCCACTCCAGTTAAGGCCTCAGCCACGCCACCAAAGTGCTCTTAGTGAGTCAAAGTCATAGTTACGTGGACAGTCCAGCAAGCCATTCTCAGTCTCTTCGTCTGTCAGTGTCATTTGACATAGCTCATCACTCCCTTCTAACAGGAAGGAGAGAAAGAGGCTAAAAGAACAGAGAATAAAGAGAATGACCTGAAGGTCAAAACCATCAGCAAAAAGGTAACATGGAGCTTCCAAAGAGGTTTGAAGAAGGAGCGATAGTTTGACGCAGGTACGGTTAGTAAGAAAACCACACGACCACACCACAGTCCATGTTCCCAGGTCAACAAGATGGGGGAGAAAACCCTGATTAAAAAGTAAGCATAACATAATTAAAAAAAAAAAAAAAAAGTAAGCAAATCCAACCAGCTTAAATCAAGAGTAACATGGCTATCTGGAGATTATTTTTCTCCAAAACAAACATATAAGACAATTAACCACAAAAGATAATCAATAAACAGCTTTAAAAAGATAACTACACACCAGTGATCAACGTACCTAGATTTTCTCGAAGGAGCCAAGTAAGTACAGAATCCCTGTAAGGAATAAAATCAGTCTTCTTCTTCTTCTTACTCTATTAAACAGAAAGAAATGGTCTTAGTATTGTTAGGGAGGAAAAATCCATATGAAAGGCAAACAAGTCTAAAATTCCTGAGTAAACTATAGTAGAACCCTATCACTGTTGAAATTTAACACTCATGGCTTCAATTCTTCACCATACCCAAAGTTCATGCAATAAAGTAATTTTTTCTCATTATATTTTATTTTGAAAAACTTCCAACGTACATGACAGTTTAGAGAGCAGCATAATGACTGACCATATATCCATCATGCAACTCCAACCGTTATCAGTATTTTGCCAATCATGTTTCTATTATCCCTCAAACACTTTATACTTTTTCTTCCTGAATAATTTTGGAATAAATTGCAGACACAATGCCCTTTTATCCCTAAATACTTCAGCAGATAAGGACATTCTCTTACACAGTCACAGTTCAATGACTGAATTCAGGAAATTTAACATCAATATAATACTATTAATTTAATAGCCTGTCTATATCATATCTTTTACAGCTAGTAGTGTTTTAAAGTAAATCCAACATTTCACCTATAAATAAATATTTCAGATACATATTTCCAACAGAGAAGGAGTTCTTTTTTTCTTTAAGTCTCAAACAATGATTTTTTACTTTTGCAGAGGGGCAAATATAAATCCTGGGCATTCCAGGTTAGATGTGCAGGAGCCAAGTCATTTAGTTAACGAATTTACTTGGCCAATCACCAAATCATTAAGTGGACTGTTGCATCTCTAACAACTCTTATAAAGTAATACACATTTGGTTTCTTTAGAAAGAAATCACACCCCAGATAAATTTAACCAACAGAGTTAGGACTCAAAGTGAAAAGGTCTAAAGACAGTGATGTGATTTGCTAATCTGGAGATTTGTAAAGACTGCAAGATGAATCGTCTGTATACATGTATCAAGCATTGACTTAGACAGTTATAACCCTCCTCATTATCACAGGATACAGCAAAAGGCACCAATACAAAGCCAGTACTAAAATGGAGGAAATTACATCCTTTGAAAGTAAAAATTAATGCAAATCCTTTGCAGATAACAGCTACTGCAGTATGTCCTGGCTGACGACTAGGTCGTGCTAATTTAAGAAGCCACTAAGGGGAAGCCAGGGTTCACTGATAAACATCTCTCCCCAGTCCTGGTACAATCTGAGGTTAAACTAAGGACGATCTAGTTCTTGCGAAAATATGGGTATTCAGAAAAAGAGTACTAAGTAGCTGACCTCTGGTCTGTAAAGGAGGAAAGGAAGTAGGCAAGTAGCAATTTAATTCCATCTCTTATCAAAAACATTCCCTCCAATTCATCCTATCCCACCCACAGACACACTTTCCACCAGTGAGAAAGTCATTTCCCATAGCAGGATCTATTTCCAAATGACAAAGACCTGTGGGGAGAATTAACCCTCTCAGTCAATCACAGCTTAGTGGGACTATCAGTCCATTGCAAAATTCTTGAGTCCTGAGACCTCAATTCTTCCTTCTCTAGCCCCTCACTACACCTAAACACTCCACTTTGCCTATAGTTAGTACTGAAAATGCTGCAAGATCTAAAGTACGTCACTTACAAACATTGCAAACAGTACTATAAAAATAAGCAGTTTCTCTTCGCCAAAAGATGTTCTATTTTCATTTTGGTCAATTAGACTAAATTAAGAAGGAGTAGCTAAATAAAGAAGCATGAAGAGAACTTCCACATTTTCCATATGAAAATATCTCAGAATTTTAGCCACTTCTTTTCTATTTGCTCTCTTACACAAATTAATCTCATCTATTCTCACAAATAAGGGCCTCAGTAATTACCCAAACAGGTTTACTTACTTACATCACTAGCCTCTCTAAAAAGAAGTGCTATCAAGTATGGACAATAATAATCCTGTTTCTCTCCCCAGTGGGAATAACGGTACATTTTAATTCACCAAAAATTATGCTTATTACATAAAAACTAAAATTTGTCTTTGATCCGTTATAGTTATGGCATAGATGCAAAGTTCTAAACTGGATTTTCCAAAACTAATTCTAAAAAAGTCATTTGCAAATTATTATGGCACAGAGCAATATGGGAAATATGCAGATAAATGTAAAACTTTTCCTTTGGTTGACAAAGAATGTTAAAAAAAAATGAGCAAATGGACAGGACAAGTTAGAAAAACAACTAAATTTTAACAGCTTTCATGGTTCTGGGACTCAGATTAGATATCTGAAGAATATCCACACTATTGAGTAATATCAAATAACAGATAGACTTTAAATCTAAGGCAGCTTTGGGGTGCCTGGGTGGCTCAGTCGTTAAGCGTCTGCCTTCGGCTCAGGTCGTGATCTCAGGATCCTGGGATCGAGCCCCGCATCGGGCTCCCTGCTCAGCGGGGAGCCTGCTTCTCCCTCTCCCACTCCCCCTGCTTGTGTTCCCTCTCTCGCTGTGTCTCTCTGTCAAATAAATAAATAAAATCTTTAAAAAATAAAAATAAATAAAATAAATAAAAATAAATAAATAAACCTAAGGCAGCTTTTTCCAATAAGCCAAAAGAAACAGGAAAAAAGTATTACTTTTTTTTTTTAAGATTTTATTTATTTGAGAGAGAGAGACACAGCAAGAGAGAGAACACAAGCAGAGGGACTGTGAGAGGGAGAAGCAGGCTTCCCTCGGAGCAGGGAGCCTGATGCAGGGCTCAATCCCAGGACCCTGGGATCATGACCTGAGCTGAAGACATATGCTTAAGACTGAGCCAACCAGGCGCCCCAGTATTACTTTTTATTAAGTAATTTTTATACAAGTAGAGAACAAAACTATATATTTTAAAATACAAGTATAAAATATTTCATCTTGCAGGGGCACCTGGGTGGTTCAGTCAGTTAAGCGTCTGCCTTTGGCTCAGGGTATGATCTCCGGGTTCTGGGACCAAGCCCCACATCGGGCTCCCTGCTCAACAAGGAGTCTGCTTACCCTCTGCCTCTGCTCACGCTGTCTCTCTCTCTCTCAAAAAAATAAAATCTTTAAAAAAAATAAAATATTTCATTGCAGATATTGCCTTTATCTCCAATGTTACTCATGTGATTCAGAATTGTTGAGTGCTCTATTATAAATGCAAAATAGTACTAAGAAATTTTAGAGTACTTGTAAGGAAATATAAGGAAAAGTCTATCATATTTGGATTAAAAGGATGCAAAGACCATGTGTTCTAGATACAGACTTTAACTTGATTCTACAGCCTTCACTTTATGTATAACCAAAGAGTAGAAAAAAAATTTTTTTAACAATTTAAATAATCCACGACTTTTCATGATAGGAAACAAGATTATACAGAGGTTTAAGAAAAATATCCTAATAATTTCAAGAAGGCAGCTATATTTTAGAATAGTACCCATAAGAAATATCTTTATTGCCCTTTCAAGAAGTTTATAGGTGACTTCAAGTGACAGTCCTACAGATCACTAGGAGAAACATCATTACGATAACACAATATAGAAGCTTCCTCAGTTTCTCTCTTGTGCCTTTATTCTGAATTCCTTCTCCAAAACACATCATATTCCCTAAATTAGGTTTGATGTGCAGTCTCATGATTCATGGTCACTCTAAACAGCAATTCTAAATTCCAGAGCCAGAAAGCAAGTAACAAGAAGTTATTTTTCAAGGTTCCATTCCTACTTATGCCTCCATACATCCTGCTGAGGATTTACAATCATCACAACTGATTCTGCAGCTAGTTCAGTGTCTAACAAACCCCACCGTACCTTGCTGGTGCAGTTATCCTACAGATGAAGCATTTAAAAGAAAGAATGAGAACACAGGGTAAGCCTTCAAACAGAAAGTACTTCAAAGTAATAAATTGATTGTGATTTTTCAGAAACAAGCAAGAAAGCATTTGATTCTTTTTAGGGATTCAAATGACATACTAAACTAGAATGCACAATGACTAGTACTTCCTTAGCCTTTAACCTAAAAAAATGAAGCCCCTGATACAAAAGTGTTTCAGATTTAGTGTCCCACTGTTAAAGAATAGGAAAAGAATAACACAATTTTAAAAAGTATATTATTGGCCCCCCAAATCAACAGCATTCACCAAGGCAAATGCTTAAAAAACTCCAAAAGGTACTGCATCCTACTTAAAAAAGATTGTATAGGAAAAGAACATGCAACAAAAACCCTTGGTTTTGATGAGAAATCTGAAGTAAGGCTAAACAAGGAATCAAACCCTAGGTCTTTGTAAAGAGCTAGTTTTCAGTCTAGCCTTTATAGATCTATGTTTACTTTCACTCTCCTTAATCTCTTTTACGTTCAGTAGAAAGTCAAAGTGTGTTATACCTAGGATCTTATCTGAAAAGATTACAGAAAAGGGCCAAAAAAGGTCGGTCTTCATAAACACATAAAATATCATCAAGTACATTTGCTGAACAGACAAGTTTTCCCATGTAACCAAGTATATAATACTTACCACTTCTGCCAAGGCTGAAATGACTTTGCCCAGAGTTGTGAGAGATTTATTAATATTTGCTCCTTCCTGAAATCAATACCAAACATGAAAGAATTATGATGAAGAATTTCTTCTACTGCCACATCATCTATAATGCATAGGATACAATTAAGCCTTATATTAGCACTCTTTGTTTACTTATGACCACAAGTTCTAAAAACCTCTCTTAGTCCTCAGTCTCTCCCCTGTTCACTTAATGCCATGCCAGGACCACACACCTAACCCACAGTCCTGAGTACTGGCAGATGGCTTGCCCCAAAAATTTATGGACGCAGCTTTCTTCCCCCCAACTCACCAACATGCAATTTCTGCTCTTGTTAAATAAGCATCCCTCTGGAGAGGGCTGTGTGTGTTCTCACATTCGGATCTTGTACCATCAGTGTCGCTTCCATCCAGCCTGTTCCTCAAAACACCTTTCACCTTTCACCTTGACCATCAAGTCCTCCTTAACTATTACATTATGTTACTTATCTTTCATTGAAGTTATAGATCAGGCATCAGCAAAATGTTTCTGTAAAGGTTTTGCAGAAGTTTGCAGAAGTTTTGCAGAAGTTTCTGTAAAGGTTTTTGCAGAGACCATGTGGTCTCTGTCACAAGCTCTCAGACTTACTGTTGTAAACAGCACACAAAGGTGGCTGTGTCCCAATAAAATTTTATTTACAACAGGTCAGATTTGACCTACTGGCCATAGTTTGCTGACCTACGTTACAGAACATTTACTGACTAGGTCAACTGTTTGATAAAATAAATACCTTTAATCGAGTCCCTTTGGCACCAGTTGAATCAGCTCGTTCACTTCCTGCTAGATCCACCAAGCTGATTTTACTGACCTGGTCAAGAATAAGAACATTGGGGTAATTCAAAAATAAGCAATGCAGAACTAGAAGACATTAAGAGGCAGGAAATTAAAAATCAGGCATGAAGAAGACTACAAATATTAGTTAGGGCTCTTACATATGGCACAAAAAGACACCGCATGCACAAAAGTTCACAGCAATTTTCTTGGTTCAAATAAGTAATTTTAAAATACACATGACATATTTTATAACGGTGTGTCATAAAAATATAAAACTCAATAACCCATTAAATGGCATATTAAATATGAAGCCTCCAGCAACTGGAACTCTCACACACTGCTGGTGGGAATGTAATATGATACAGTCACTCTGGAAGACAGTTTAGCAGAGTTGTAGACCTACAGAGCTAAGCATATACCTACCGTAAGACTCAACCATTGTACTCCCAGGTATTTACCAAGAGAAACAAAAGCAAATATCCACACAAAGACTTGTACACAAATGTTCACGGCATTTTCTTTTTTTTTTTTTTAAAGATTTTTATTTATTTATTGAGAGAGAGAGAGAATGATGGAGAGACAGTATGAGAGGGAGGACGGTCAGAGGGAGAAGCAGACTCCCTGCTTAGCAGGGAGCCCGATGCGGGACTCGATCCTGGGACTCCAGGATTATGACCTGAGCCGAAGGCAGTTGCTTAACCAACTGAGCCACCCAGGCGCCCCATTCACGGCATTTTCATTTTCATGATCAAAAACTGGAAACAATTTAAATGCCCACCACCAACAGATGAGTTAATGCACTAACTGTGATATATCTATATAGTGGACTACTAATCAGCAATGAAAACAAGTGAACTACTGATAGACAAAACAACACAGGTAAATTTCAATTATGCTAAGTGAAAGATGCAAGGCAAGAAAATAGTACATACTCTATAATTCCATTAATATAAAATTCTGGAAAGTGTAAACTAATCTGCAGTGACAAAAAGCAGATCAGAATTGCCTAAGTATCAAGGTGGAAGGAGTGATACAGTTAGATTATAAAGCGGCATGAGGCAACTTTTCAGGGGAATGGACGTGGTAATGACTTGGACTATGATACTGGTTTTAAAGGTGCATACACAGGAATCCAATTTTATACCTTAAATATGTGTGGTCTATTGTACTTCAACAAATCAATAAAGTTGTTAAAAAAATAAAGCTTCAGAAAAGTCAGACAAAAGTATCCAAAATGGATTATCAAAGAAGCTATGGTTATAGGATTAACATCATTATTTTTGTAGATGTGACATCATAGAAGAATAAAATGCTTTCACACAAGATGTACTAAATAGCGTTAATACTGTAACTAGCTAAGCAGTGTCAAGTTATCTGATCACCTATATGAAGGGTATGTTTTTTTAAAATAATTTTCAGCTAGGGAGACAAACCATAAGAGACTCTTTTTTTTTTTTTTGACAGAGAGAGGCACAGTGAGAGAGAGAACGCAAGCAAGGGGAGTGGGAGAGGGAGAAGCAGGCTCTCCGCTGAGCACGGAGCCCGACGCGGGGCTCAATCCCAGGACCCCAGGATCATGGCCTGAACCAAAGGCAGATGCTCAACATCTGAGCCACCCAGGCGCCCCCCATAAGAGACTCTTAACTCTAGGAAACAAACTGAGGGTTGCTGGAGGGGAGGTGGGTGAGGGGATGGGGTAACTGGGTGATGGGCATTAAGGAGGGCACTTAATGTAGTGAGCACTGGGTGTTACATGCAACTGATGAAACACTGAACACTACCTCTGAAACTAATAATATGATATATGTTAACTAAATTGAATTTAAATACAAAATTTTAAAAATAAGTAAAATAATTTTCAGCTAAAAACAAGTCACCAAGTAAAAGGTGATCCTAGTTTTTAGTGATGTCAGTATCACAAAGTACTCAGTTTATAAGGCAAAGGATCTTTTATCACTGCCAGTATAATAAATCTAACTTCAGGTTTAAAAATCCAGCTGCATGCTACTTAGCTATGTAGGCAGAGAAGAATTCAACATAAATTTACTACTAACAATAACAATGCTAAAATTCACATTTATTGAATGGTTACTCTGAGCCAGGCACTATTATATGCACTAACCTGTATCAATATTTAATCATCTTAACAATCCTATGAGGTTGAGGAAACTGAGGCAGAAAGAGGTTAAGTAACTTGCCAAGGTAACAGTGCTACAAAGTGGTAGAGGCAGGATCTAAAGCAAGCAGTTTAACTCCAAAGTCTACTATATTTACCTACTATAGAAAAGGAGACATTAACAAGCAAGGTATTCAAAGAGCATCAGGACTGCTGTGCAGTCCTTTACTTTCAGAGGAAAAAGACACCTTGTCTGCTTAATTGTTTGCTTAAATATTTAATCCCACAATAACGTTATCAGAGCTCAAAACAAACAAAAAAACCTATATACCAAGCAAGTAATTAAGAGGTTCTAGTTAAGAAGAAAAAAAAAGGAAGCATTTTCTCCCCACAGAACTGCTTAACTCTCTTGCACAGAGTAATTTTTGAGACCCAATGTCTTTGCTTTTCTTAACTCTATTTTCTGTCTTGCAATTTCACTCAAAATCCCATGTCAAAATTGGTTTAGAGTGGGAATAAAAATGACAAGCAAAAGATACAAAATATTCTCCGTTAAGTTAAAGGGCAACTTTCTCCCCTCCATAAGATGCAGAGAGTAGCAAGAGAGACTTCTGAAAATCCCCATTCTATACAACTCAAGCCCAGACACTGAAGTTGTCCTACCTTCTCAGTGGAAAGGTTGGTCTCAGTATCATGTTTCTTCTGGGTGAAAACAATGGTAAACACAGCATGGGAACGGCTACTTGTTTCATTCATGTTGGTAGCTGCCACCGTCCTAAATAAACATAAAGATGACATGTGACAATGGAATTCTTAGATGAAAGTTAAAATGGACAGCAGGCTCCATGTTAACTGTAACAATCACAAGCAACAACTTTATTCATAGATCATGAGATTGTCACTTACATAAATTGTTCTCAATACACCTTATTTGTGAGCCTATCAAGTTATCCCCAACTCCAAAGGTCCCCCATCAGAATCATTTTTCATACCTCAGTTGTCCCTTTAGAAACCACCAACGCATTTAATTTTTATTCTTTATTTTGTAATCAATTACTTCCATAGGCATGTGATTATCCAACATTTTACCATGACTTAATCAAAACCTGATATTAAAACTTAACCAAAGTTCTGACATGTTTCAGCACCGCATTGTTTTGATGAGAAGATGCTGACTATGCGGAAGCCCTTACTTTTTACCCCAGCACAGCCAAAGGATCAGAGGATCTACAATTAAAGCAACTTTCAAAAGTATAAAGGTGGTCTCAATCCTTAACTGGGAATAAAGGACCTGAAAATGTGCCAAAGCCTTCAGTCATTAGTCTATTTCTACCATACCTGGCTTTGTTCCCAGCATCCATGAGGTCAGCAATGTCTGTGTAGGAAGTGACTGCCAGCTTGGACAGATCCTCCACATATGGGCCAAGAAGTGGGTGTTCACGCACACGCAAATGACCCTTGTTTTTTGGATTCAGCAGGTCTCGTACTCGTTCACAGTAAATTTCCATGTAGCTCACCTAGGAACAAATTATTAAAGTGAACTGGAGGACTTGGAAAAAGAAATACTGTACATTAAAAACATTTTTTAACAACTTTTATTAAAAGCTCTACAATTGGGGTGCCTGGATGGCTCAGTTGGTGAACCATCTTCGGCTCAAGTCATGGTCTCAGGGTCCTGGGATTGAGTTCAGCATCGGGCTCCTTGCTCAGTGGGGATCCTGCTTTTCCCTCTGTGGCTCCCCCTGCTTGTGTTCTCTCTCTCTCTGTCAAATAAATAAATAAAATCTTAAAAAAAAAAAAAGGCTCTACAATTAGGGGTGCCTGGCTGGCTCAGTCAGTACAGCACACAACTCTTGATCTTGGGGTCGTGAGTTTAAGACCCACACTGGACACAGAGATTACTTTTAAAAAAAGTTCTACAATGAGAGATCAGCAATCTTTTTTTTTTTTTTAAGATTTTATTTATTTGACAGAGAGAGTGAGAGAGCACAAGCAGGGGAGCAGGAGAAGGAGAAGGAGAAGCAGGCTCCCCGTTGAGTAGGGAGCCCAATGAGAGACTCGATCCCAGGACCCTGGGATCACGACCTGAGCTGAAGGCAGATGCTTAACCATCTGAGCACCCAGGCGCCCAAGATCAGCAATCTTTATAAAGGGAAATGCCATAGGTCTAGTCCATTTTATTCTATTAACAGTTGCACAGACATCACTGACCAGCTTAGAATCAGCCTTCTGACGGTCTCAGGAAAGTAAGGAGGTAAGAAGGCTACCTCCGCAATCAGTAGCCGCTACTTGTCTAAGTCAGAAAAAATACCATTTTTAGTAGCAACTTACCAGTTACCAATACACTTTTAAAAATGTATGCTGTTGTCAATAATTAAGGATTACAGTGAGGTTACTCTAAAAGCTTGGAAATAAAAATTCTATTAGTGTTAAAATCAAGCAACACTATTGATATTCCAGAGCAGGGAAGACAACAGAGGCCAGCAACCCCAGCGCTGTAAGACTGACCACACACAAACCCTGTATCTACCACAAGGAGTGAGGACTAGTCAGCAGGGAGCCTGACTGCATGGTGGGGCCCATGAACAACTTGTGAGGGAAGAGGAAGCCTCGGCAAGTACACTACCAGAACTCCCATCCCGCCAACAGGACCGTTCCTATCGTGGAGAGGAAGTTCTCAGACTATCCTTTCTTTACCTGAGCCAAGCAAGCATCTCAATCATCTAGTCAACTCCTCCCTCTCTAATTCCATGCTCACTAAAAAAACCAACAGGGTTCCAACAGAAGTCTGTCCACAGGGAGATAAAAAGATAATACACCAGGCTTGCTAATATTGAGTGTTCTGGTCTAGGGAAGAGTTTTCCTCAAGGGAAAGTAACAAATAAAACTAGTGGTTTTATAACCTAAGTCAAATGAGCTTCACTAAAGAGTCTGGCTTTGAAGGATGCTTCTGGTCCTGATTTATCTATAAGATCACACTTCTAAGCAAATAAAGCTCTGGACTAGGGGAAATTCACCATAGGAAGCCTCATTATGGTCTTCCCTTGTGTATCCTGAGCTACTCGAGCACACAATAAAATTTCAGCACTTGTCAACTTCAAATTTCTATAGACACATTTCTGAGTGTCTGAAACAACAGAATCTCCATTTCTATTGCTTTTTTCTTTCACTCGGTCTCAGATCTGACTGTATATTTATACTGTATTTCAAAATCAGTTTTTTAAATATTGAGAACCCTTGAAGTAACTGATCCCCTATGAGATTAAAACAACAGGACAAATATTCCTTCTTAAAGCAGGTCTTCCTACAAAGTGAAATGGTACTTTACTCATTCTTGTGTAGTACTTAAACTTGGACATAAACTCCAGAATCCCAGAAAGATACTATATCTTCTTGGAAGACTTACCTCTTTTTACCGAGGTGTGGGAAGCATGAGAACCCAAGTAAATGAGGTAAAGGCTGCTGTGCTCTGCTACTTACTCTCTACCACGCAAACCCACCTCAAGCCAGCACTAGTTCTTTTACTTCTGAGCCAACCACTACAGACCCCACTTGGAAAATTCAATTCACTGAGCAGCATTATCTTCCAGGCACTTTCTAGGCACATGGCATATATCAGTAAATAAAACAGACAAAAATCCCTGCCCAGCAAGCTTATGATTCTAAATAAAAATAAACAACACATACATACATAAACAGAATTATAAAGTAGGTTAGAACACGATGATTACTATGGAGGCAAAAGGAACAGGACAAGAGAGACCAGTAGTGCTGGGGTGGAGGGCAAGTTGCAGTGTTAATTAAGGTGGTCAAAGTACACTTCGTTGAGAGGGTAAGACTTGAGCAAATGATTTGAAGGAGTTGAAACACTTAGACAAAAAGATATCCAAAGGAAGAAAATTTCAGGCAGAAAAAAAAGTAAATGTAAAGGCCCTGAGGTAGGAAAGTTCCTATTGTTCCAGAAACAGCAAAAAGCCAGTGTGGCCGGAGCAAATAGAGGGAAGCAGAAGAGGAGGTAGAGGTCCCACAAATGTAAGGAACCACAGTATCAACTAGGGATCTACACTGCACTCCAAGCAAGCCTATGAACTCTGATATGAAAGGAAATGGCATCTTCTTTTATTATCTATAAGCTCAAAAAATTGTCACATTCTCTCACTCTCTATCCTTTGAATTTATTTAAAATATGTGGTATTTTAATAAGAATAAAAATCTACTGAATTTGGGCGCCTGGGTGGCTCAGTTGGTGAAGCGACTGCCTTCGGCTCGGGTCATGATCCCAGAGTCCTGGGATCAACTCCCACATCGGGCTCCCGGCTCAGCGGGGAGCCTGCTTCTCCTTTCTGACCCTCTCCCCTCTCATGCTGTTTCTCTCTCTCTTTCTCTCAAATAAATAAATAAAATCTTAAAAAAAAAAATCTACTGAATTTTCATTTGCTATACATCTAGTCTTCAAAAAGAATAGTTATAGGATGAGAAGTTATTTGGAGAATTAATTTTAAAAAATATTTTTAGAGCTTCACATTCCCCTTTTGGTGTATCATAGTCACAAGGTAGAATTCTCTAAAATTAGTAAAATTTATGCAACACTTTATAGGTAAAGAAAAAAACCCAAACCATCTAGGTGGGTCAACTAGGAATTGTGTAAGTCCTACAGAAAATCACAACACATACATAAAAAAAAAAAGTTTGTTTAAAAAAAGCTTCATGTCTCAGAACAACAGGCTCATGTTAACAGAACACTTTAGTAATTTCAGTTTCTATGGAACTGAGTACCAAAACTGAAGATAAGTGAAACACCAGCTTCAAAAAGCACATATCAATAAGTAGAAATGTTTATCAACTATATTAATGTATATAATGTAATTCTATAGACCTCCTCTTCAAAGAGCTGGAGTATACACTAGATGAAGAATAACTGTCTAAGATTATAAGCAATTATAAAGGAGGAAGAGGAGAAGAGATCTAATTATACAGATTTTAAAAACCATGTCAAAAATCACTATTAATAAATATGAAAGGGGGAAAGAGTTCACACAAATGATTAAGATAAACACTGCAATCCCAAAACGAAAACAGGCATATGCGTAATTTACAAGATGTTCAATTACACTAATTATCAAAAAAACTAATTTAAATAAGTGAAAAAGAGTGCCCTTATCAAGCTGGCAGAGAAAAAACAAAAATATTAAAAGTTGGCAGGACACAGTGGGAGCTTACACCCTCCTGATGGGACTGAAAATTGGTAAAGTGTTTCTTTCTAAAAAGCCATTTGGCAATTCACATGTATTGTTTGACAACCTAATACATAAAGGAAGTAACTAAAAATAAAGCTTATGAACAAGCTTCTGACTTAACTGCAACATTACTGATGATGACCAAAACTTAGAAATAGCCTAAGAATACAAAACTGGGGGAGTGGTTAAATGATCTACTGTCATCATTTGGTACCACTGAAAAGTAACACTGGAGGGAATGGAGTCCAGAGGCCTATGGCTTTAATCCACGGTTGTACTCACCTCTACAGAGTAAGACATTTCTTCATTACAGTTGTCATTGATTTTCTCGAATAGTTCTTCACATAACTACAGAAGCAGAAGGAGAGAGGCACGAACAGCATAAATGAGAGCAGTACAAAGATACCCATGAGTGCTAAACGAATTAGTGAGATCCCTTTTCTCTTTCTCAAAATATTAATGGCAACAACATCAAAGGAGAATGGCTTTGAATGAAATAAAGAGACAGTTGTGAATGCATTCTCCTCATCTCATCTTTATTCTCCCTTGATGACAGCACCCCAGAAATGTTTCCTTAGAGGAGTAGTTCTGTCTCTTCCTGTGGTTAGGTCCCTGGCACATTAAAGTTATGTGAATTCAATTCTTCACACTATCCTAGAGTAACTGTGACTCTACTATTAGTATTATTATGTAGCAGTCAAACCAATGTTAAACTACATTTTGGGGACGCCTGGGTGGCTCAGTTGGTTAAGTGTCTGCCTTCAGCTCGGGTCATGATCCCAGGGTCCTGGGACTGAGTCCCGCATTGGGACCTTGCTTAGTGGGGAGCCTGCTTCTCCCTGTACCTGTCACTCCCCCTGCTTGTGTGCACGTGCACTCTCTGACAAAAACAAAAAAAAAAAACAAAAAAACCCATTTTGCACACATTTTATTTATCATGCTATATAAATTTTATTTTATACTGTCAGTTACTATATACATTACAAATCATACATACATATGTATAAAGAGAGAATGCATACTCTTTCAAGGGAGTAAATGAAGGTATTTAAGAATAATTTTGATAGTATGAGGTGCTCGCTGGCTCAGTCAAGGGAACATGCAACTCTTGATCTCAGGGTTGTGAGTTCAAGCCCCACATTGGATGTAGAGAGTACTTAAAAATAAAATCTTGGGCGCCTGGGTGGCTCAGTTGGTTGAGTGGCTGCCTTCAGCTCAGGTCATGATCCTAGAGTCCCAGATTGAGTCCCGCATCGGGCTCCCTGCTCAGCAGGGAGTCTTCTTCTCCCTCTGAACCTCCCCCCTCTCATGCTTGCTCACTCTCTCTTTCTCTCTCAAATAAATAAATAAATCTTTTTTAAAAAATTAAAAATAAAAATAAAATCTTTAGGGGCACTTGGGTGGCTCAGTCGTTAGGCGTCTGCCTTCAGCTCAGGTCATGATCCCAGGGTCCTAGGATCGAGCCCTACATCGGGCTCCCTGCTCGCAGGGAAGCCTGCTTCTCCCTCTCCCAACTCCCCCTACTTGTGTTCCCTCTCTTGCTGTCTCTCTCTCTGTCAAAAAATAAAATCTTAAAAAAAATAAAATAAAAAATAAAATAAAATCTTTAAAAAAAAAAGAAGAATGTGACTATAAAATTTCCCTTTTTCCTCTGTCTTAAGATTTCAAGCCCTTTAAAAGAGCCTACTCTAGCTCACAGTGACATTTTCAATAGAAAACATTAATTTTTCTAGATCAGGAAAAAATCACAAAATTTCACTGTCCCCATCCTTTGAATTTATCCAAAATATGTGATATTTTAATAGGAATACTTAATAAAATTCTATTGAATTTTCATTTGCTATACATTTAATGTTTAGGCAATCAATACAGATTTGGAAAATGAACTATATGTGATTCTCTGTAAGTCTAAATAGAATAAAATTTATTATAAATGGCAGTTTCTAAATGATAATCCTGTTTTCAAAAATTAATGCTTTTGCATTAAAATAAAATGTTCCAAAATTCGACCAGAAAAGAGATATATATGTAATTATACAAAAACAAATTAAAGGAGAAGGAAGGAGAAACTAAGTGTGATGATGGAATAAAACGACTGTTTAGTATAACTTGCTATAATCTACAAAAAACTGTTCCATTGCTGAAGAAGCATTACACAGGCGTAAGAGCACAGCCCCCAGAGCCCCCGCCCGCATCTGGATTCCGGCCCCGCCGCAGCCCCTCGGGCAGGCAACGTGACCTCCTGTGCCTCAGTCTCCTCACCTTTAAAACGAGGGGAATAAATGAAATCATAAAAGAAAGGTAACAACTGCATCTACTTCTTAGGATCAAACTAGGAGGATTAGCTGAGCAAGTATCTGTAAAACACTTAGACCAGTGCTTGCACATGGTGAATGCTACACAGTATTTTCTCTAATTATTATTATAATTATTGCTATTCCTATATATAAAGAAGGACAATTCCCAAGTATATGTCTTAATATTGACATATTCTTTACAGAAGAAAATATGCTAGTATATTTGATTTTTTCTGAAAAATTCTTAATTTTTACTGATAGTTAAGCATTTCAATTATACAGCTGAATTTAAAATTATAGTGCAATAATCCAATAGAAAAAGTAGCTATTGCTCTGTTTTTTTTTTAAGATTTTATTTATTTATTTGACAGAGAGAGGGAACACAAGCAGGGGTAGTGGGAGAGGGAGAAGCAGGCTTCCCGCTGAGCAGAGAGCCCGACGTGGGGCTCGATCCCAGGACCCTGGGATCATGACCTGAGCCGAAGGCAGACGCTTAATGACTGAGCCACCCAGGCGCCCCAGCTATTGCTCTCTTATGTATTTTATTCTCAGAATACAGAGAGGTCACACTAGGCCTATAGTAAAGAAAAAAACAAACAACAAAAAACACTTTAAAATTAATTCCAAATATCATCAATAAAAGCAAACCACATTTCTGTTATTAATGAGAGAAGTTCCTTCTAAATACCTATGTCACAACTCTTCTCCATTTGAAACAATACAAGGTTAAAAGACACTGCTCTTAAGAATTCTCAGACTGGGGCGCCTGGGTGGTTCAGTCATTAAGCGTCTGCCTTCGGCTCAGGTCATGATCCCAGGGTCCAGGGATCGAGCCCCACATCGGGCTCCCTGCTCAGCGGGAAGCCTACTTCTCCCTCTCCCACTCCCCACTGCTTGTGTTCCCTCTCTCGCTGTCTCTGTCAAATAAATAAAATCTTAAAAAAAAAAAAAAGAATTCTCAGACTGTTCAAGCTTAACGTGATAGTATTAAATTAATAAGATAAAAGGAAAATATCTCTGATAAGGCAACCAAAAAACTAAAAAATAATCACATGCTTAAAAGATGATCTATATATGGGAGATGGGAAAAAAAATCTGACCAACAACACCGATCAGGCGTCCCCAGGATTCAGAACAAAGCCTGGTATATACTACCATTTTTTTTTTAAGAAGCTGGTAACACTGTTCAAGAGATAAAATACCCAGACAAGGGTATACAGCAAAACCTTTACAGAATGCCACCTTCCCCACCTTTAAAGACAGACATGTATACACATCAGACTATTAGCTCCTTTGAGGGAAAGGAACAAGTGATTTGTTTTTGTGCCTTGCATATGACAGTCCCTGAATAAATGTTTGCTAAATAAAAATAACTGTTACAGCAATCAAAGACTAAGAGTAATACTAAACAGAGGTCTTTTGTTGTTTTTTGTTTTCTTACCTGTGGAATGATGCCAGCCTGGCTTTCTTCTTGTTTACCCATCATTGTATAAGATTTCCCAGCACCAGTCTGCCCATAGGCAAAAATACAGACATTATATCCCTCAAAGGCATGTAAGAGCATTTCCTTTCCAATGTCATTGTACACACGGTTTTGAGATGCAAAACAGGGATCTTCAGGCTGTAAAATTAAAAGAAGAAATAAATGACATTTTATTCGTACACTTTCCTATGCTTATTTGATTACTGCTATAATAAATTCAAGTGTTTGGAATCTCAACAATTATTAAAAGATATTATAAAATTTTTAAGGCCCTCCTACACATAGCTTATTTTTCTCTTATTAAACACACACACAGTCATCCAGCTCAGCCATACATAAAAATAGCTACATGAAATTATCTCACCTGATTACATGTCACTTTCCATAACCTTAAAAGTAGCACTCTTCCATTCACAGAAAAGTGCAAGAAAATTTTCTTAAATGGAAAATGGTACTAAAAGCTCAAAAGTCAAGTCCACATATACAAATACTTCCCTGTACTCACTCCAGGTAGTATAGCTATTTCTCAATAAACCTAGCTTTCAGTGACAAATGTTGTCCAACTCCCTTCACAGGCCCTTCTGTTGGCCATCAGGCTCTGTCAGTAGTTTAAAACCTCTCCTACTCCAGCACAAAACAGAAAAAAAAAGCCCAAAAAACTAAAAACATGTAATGAAGAAAAGCAAATGCAAACTGTAGTTCTGGAACAATCCCTAGAAGCCAACAAGATTTGGGGTCCTCTACTAAGGAGGATACTACAAAGGGCCTCGCTCTCTCCATTCTCCTAGGTGTTGGTCATCTCTGTACTCCATCTGGACCTTCAAGCTTTTTCAAAACTGTTCACAACCTGCACTGTTCTATTATACTGCACCGTAAGTATACTCACCGAGGTGTGAGACCAGTAGGAATAGTCGAAACTAAAGGACTTTGGAGCTTCCTTTGGGTTCTTTGGGTTAATAATACCTAGAGAATGAAAATGATTTGATTTTATAAGTCACTCGGTTACATGTTCTTTAGTTCAACATGAAGTTATGTTTAAGTTCAAAACATCGAAATCAGTAAATTCATACCACTGAATCTGAAGAAGGTAATCGAAAAATAAAAAAAAATAACACTTATAAAAGGCAGGATCTGTATATAGAACTTAAAAGAATCAGACCATCAGTATTCACTGGGTACCACTAGGATTCAGAACACAGCTTGGTACATAGCAGGTGCTCAGTAAATATTTTATGGCTAAACCATAGGTAAATAAACAGCCAAAATTCAGAAACGGGCCACATAACTATTTGCATAAATATTTCAATACATTAGAAATAAAAATTAGAAAATTACTGAATACAACTACTACCTGAAATAAACCCTTTTTAAAGATCTTATTATCTACTTTAGAAAAGCATTTTTTTTTAAAGATTTTATTTATTTATTTGACAGAGCGAAGAGACAGCGAGAGAGGGAACAGAAGCAGAGGGAGTGGGAGAGGGAGAAGCAGGCCTCCCGCCGAGCAGGAAGCCCGATGTGGGACTCGATCCCAGGACCCTGGGATCATGACCTGAGCCGAAGGCAGATGCCTAACGACTGAGCCACCCAGGCACCCAGAAAAGCATTTGATAATTAAGTATTCATCGGAAGACAGTCTTATTTCTGAAATCCACATTTGATAACATGTTATATATATGTATGTATACACGTACATAAGTGTATTATGCATGTACAGAGTGGAATCACAGACCACAAATCATCTGCAGAATGTTGTAGGCAACAAAATTACTTTTTCTTTAGATTTTATTTATTTATTTGAGAGAGAAAGCACACCCGAGTACGAGCAGGGGGGAGGGGCAGAGGGAGAGGGAGACGCAGACTCCTCCCTGAGCAGGGAGTCTGACTTGGGCTCTATCCCAGAACCCTGAGATCATGACCTGAGCCAAAGTCAGACACTCAACCAAATGAGCCACCCAGGCGCCCCTAGACAGCAAAATTACTCTCTGACTGAAAAGCATGAAGCCTTACTGTCCCTACTGAAAGTATTTCTTGTGTGATTAGTCCAATTACACTATACTTCAGGGACTGTCTGAACGCTGAGGCTTAGCCTCTCTTCCTTTCTCATACACACAAAGCTTTAGAGCCTCATATTTCACATGGAATAGAATCTTTATAACATGTAGTCATGAAATCTCCTCAAAGACCAGACATCTCAACCAATCCACTTCTCTAAGGCACGGCCCCATCCCAGGCTATCAGTGAGATCAGGATTAAAAAATAAATCTGTCCAGGGCAGCTGCTGCTCAGGACACAAATAGCAACAGTTGCTATGGTGCTTAGTTCTCTCTCTTGCTGGATTCCAGCGGGTATGGCCACACACTTATGTTCAAATCTCAACTGCTGACAGAGTATGAATAAGGCTTGCACTGCACATAATCATGTGACAAGGAGACATGGTTCTAGAAAGAACATCTCCCCACACACAAACGGCAACCTAAGCAATGGAGTGTGCTTCTAACCAAAAGGCACTAGGGACAAGATTTAAATAATAGCCAACATTCGTGGAGCACTATAAGCACTATAAATAAGCACTGAGCTCTAAGAACTTCCTGCTACCACTAAGGCAGACAGAGGTTTCATTACCGCCATTGTATAGATAGAGACACCATCACAAAGAGGTTAACTAACTTAAGGAGGGTTACAGAGCTAGCTGGCGGCAATCCAGGATGTGGACTTGGACAGTTTAATTCCAGAGCCCCCACTCTTAGCCAAGACACCCATCATCTGTAGGCTTATTCTCTACCTATATGCAGGTAGAGAATATGTATGTATACCTATATGTACGTAGTGACTGCCAAGGCAAACACAGTAAGGCATTTTATGCATATGCACACATATGTGTGCATGTACGCACATGTATATGACGACCTCCCTAAAATTACATCACAGGCATTGTTTAAAACTCTCCTTACCCATTTAAAACTACGAACTATGAGGATTACAATTCCTAAAAGATGAAAGACTACACACAAACTTTACCAAGCAAATGGAAATTAGTGTCATGCTACATGCACCAGATTCAGGTTTCAGTGGCTCAGCGATAAAGACAATGACAAGACATCAGCTATGACCCCTGAAGTAGTCTTCACTACTCAAAAACGAGTTAATATAAACACTTTCTAACTTCTAGGAAATCTGCTATTGTCATAAAACTTTGAAGCCATACTTCACTCACTTTTTTTTTTTTTAAGATTTTATTTATTTATTTGACAGAGAGAGAGACAGCGAGAGAGGGAACACAAGCAGGGGGAGTGGGAGAGGGAGAAGCAGGCTTCCCGCGGAGCAAGGAGCCTGACGTGGGGCTCCATCCCGGGACCCCGGGATCATGACCTGAGCCGAAGGCAGACGCTCAACGACTGAGCCACCCAGGCGCCCCCTTCACTCACTCTTTTAGCTACTCACTGGTGGTACCAACTTTGCCAAGAACACCTTGAGAAAGGCTAGTTTTCAGATCCCACCTCTCTGTTCTCTTTTTTCCTAGTACTAAGAAGCAGAAACATTACACCAGCAAGCAATTTTCTTGATTCACAGGAAATCCTTTCCCTCTTCCTCAAGATTCCCTCCTTCCAGGTCTTTGCAACTTCTGAATCTAATCATCTCCTAACTTACAGATCTGAAACCAAGCTGCCTTTTAAGTAACGGCCTGTATGTACACAAAACTCTTTATTATTTTAACATAAATAAGTAAATCAAAATATAATTCTGAAGAGCTATTTTCATAATAGTTATGTCAAACAAGATGAAACTTACCCACAATATTCAAAAGATTTTAATTCCTAAATGAAAGATATTTACAGAAAACACCTTAGAGCAATGTAAAACTCAATACCGCTGTTAACTGTTTGAGGGGGTAGTGTAAGCCCCAAAAGGCATGGATAATTTCTATATGTTAGCTGGGGACTATTTAATAGGCTAGTTTGTTTTATATAATTCTTTATATTTATATATGCATTGTACTATCTTGAATATATGAAAAGTTTACTAATAAAAAATTTTGAAACTTCCCAACTCTGCAAACAAAAACACTGTTATAAAAATAAAATATCAGTAACAGCCCTTCACATCATCAGAAGCCCATGAACTCCACCATTATTTCCAAGGACAACGAACTAATGTTTTTTAATGTGCCAAAGGTTTTCTCTTTCTGAATTAGTAACAGTTGAGATCTAACTTACTTCCCCTTTAACCCAACTAAGAAACAGGATGTTTCCAACTATGAATAAAAGGGGGGAGAGGGACACAGTACTTGTAATGGAAAGGGCATGGGATTTGGATCAAAGGACCACTTAGAATATGTTAATATTCTAAACATATGATGAACACTTAATATATTTAGGATTTTTTGTCACCTTGGGTATCGCTGCACTTTGAGTCCCCTCTAAAACTGAGATAATACCTAGTTCAGAGGATTAAATGAGTAAAGCACTACACAAATGCTAATTTTCAAAAATAGGTATTTTATCTTGTTTTTAACTCTCTCAGTGTTTTGGTAGATATGTTAACCCTATTCCATGGTCCGTAAACCAAAGTGAGGAAAGTTCATCCACTAACTGATAAAATAAGAATTCTATTTCACGGCAAGAATCAAAGTACTACAGTGGGGTCCTATAGCTGTGTCACCACATCTCTGATGTTCCTACCACATTATAAATCCCTTCAGTATATGGACCATGTCTAGATCCTCTACAATGCCCTACACCAAATAGGCACTCAGATGCATGTTCTTCTTTTGTCATGTATAATTTTAATTTCATTAAATCTTATACCATTTTCAGCCTAAAAAGAAAAATAAAAACAGTGCATACCTATGCAATATACACATAAAATATCAGTTCATCAACTTTAACAGAAAGAATATAGAGAGAATAACCACAAGATTAGGCAATATTTAATACGATGGTTCTCTGTATCAAAGTCAACTGAGCTAAGAAAGCACATAAGAATAAAATAATAGTAATTAATGAATATCTTCAACATAAAAACTATTTTCACCAACATAAAAGCTGTTGTAAACATAGCATACCTCCCAGGGCCACATGCCATCAGTGTGCAGGCTTTGTTTAGGATAAATCACCACTTTTTCCAAGGAATGGACTCCAGGCATATTCTGAGGACTGGAGTCAGAACATAACTCTATTTTAAGTGCTGTACCCCTCATATTACTTTATTTCCTATAAAATCACCTTTCATGCCACTTTTCAAGGCCCCTTTTAAGCATTTCCACACCTGAGGCTTCCCCTCCTATTGAGACTTCTCTGGACACACAGTATACTCCAGACCTAGACCCATCTCCACAAGTAACTGTTCACACATGATCTTAAGAGTCACCTCTAGGGACGCCTGGGTGGCTCAGTTGGTTAAGCGACGGCCTTCGCCTCGGGTCGTGATCTCAGGGTCCTGGGATCGAGTCTTACATCAGGCTCCCTGCTCAGTGGGAAGCCTGCTTCTCCTTCTGCCCGCAGCTCCCCCTGCTTGTGCTCTCTCCCTGACAAATAAAGGAAAGCTTAAAAAAAAAAAAGTCATCTCTAACTTTCTTTTCTCACCCCACATCGGATCTGTCCTGTCAGCTCTACTTTCAGAATGAATCTAGAATCCCATGGCTTCTCACCACCACCGTCATTACCACCCTAGTCCAAGCCACCTCTCACCTGGGGGACCACAGTAACTCCTCACTGGGCTCCTGGCTTCCCCCCGGGCCCCTGCAGAGTCTTATCTCCACACTGCGAACACTGGTTCTTTTCTCACACTAACCCAGACCATATCCACGTCGTGCCTCTGATGAACATTCCAACAGCTTCCTAACATACACTGAAGAAAACTCTACTCCCTCTCTGACTTACTACCCAGGGACTGGAGTGATTCACCCCCTACTCCAGCCCCGCTGCCCTTCTCATTGAAGATACACACTCTCATTTCGGGGCCTTTGCACTTTGGCCCTACCAGGAACACTACTCTCTCAGGTATCTGAACAGCCCACTCCCTACCTTCATACAGGTCTCTGCTCAAACATCACCATAGCAGACGGTCCTCTTGTGACCATCCTACTTAAACAGCATGCTTTCACGCTCCACCTGCTTACCCTGCTTTGTCTTCACTGCACTCCTGACTACCTGACTTGTCATGTGAGTCACTGGAACATAGGTTCCATGATACGAGAAATTCTGTTTCATCTACTGCTGTATCCCAGCTCCAAGGAGAGCACATGCCACATAGTAAATACTCAACATATACCCAAAGAACCAATGACTATGTTAGTTTTATCTTTCCTTAGAGATTATTACTTCTTTGTAGCTGGAAACCATGACTCCTCTTTCTGCATCACTCAGTGTTGACTTCATAAATAGGCGATGCTTATTTGTGAACTGGTACATAGCTCACCCAACACAACTCGCTTCCTGAGTCTTTTCTCCCTGAGCAGCCAACTTACTCAACTTCTGGCAAGAGAGTTCATCTCTGGGAGAGGAGGAATCTAAATTTCTATTTCAGGAGTAGAAATACAACTTCTAGGAAACAGCAGTAATGGGTAAACAGGGGACAGAAGGAAAGATGACCAGGTTTCAAATAGGAAGATATGCTGATGGGGGTCACCAGGAAAGAGAATGGTAAAGGAAAATATAATGGGAAGCAGAGAGTGGGGTAGGTACTGGAAAACCCCCTTCCTCCCCAGGTCTTTAGAACTATCTCTTACAGTATGCATTTCACAGGAAATATGGAACCTCAGATCAGACAACGTACCTTACCACCCAAATTTATTACTATAAAATTTTCTCCAGTGTTCTAGATATGACAAGCTTGACCTGCATAAGGATTCTTGTGTGGGTGTGAAACAGATTCTTGTCCTCACACTCAAGACACACACCCAAGAGGCAGTGCCATATGATAAACACCAACAGACATAAATAAATGCTAATATTCTCAGCATTCATCTTCCTAAGCAGTTCCTCTGGAACACACAGTTAGAAGGGTGAGGTGTGGGGACTCAATAAGCACTGGCTGAGCCACTGCTGAATACAACTGTACCCAGGATGGTGCAAAGATCTTCAACAAAAACACTTTGTTAGACGGCATCCATCCGAACAAGTCCATTTTCCTGATCTTTCTGCCTGTCTTCCAACAGTCCCTGCCCCTTTGCCTTCTGTACTTTTACTCACTGTGCTCAGTTTTCCAAGTCTCCCAAGTTGGAAATAATGCTAGGTTCCATGCTAACATTCATCTTTCTCAAAAAAAAAAAAAGCATAATTGGGGCACCTGGGTGGCTCAGTTGGTTAAGCGTCCAACTCTTGATTTTGGCTCAGGTCATGATCTCATTGTCGTGAGATCAAGCCCCACGTTGGGCTCCATACTGGGCACGGAGTCTGCTTAAGATTCTCTCTCCCTCTGCCCCCCCTCCACAAAAAAGCAGCAGCACTACTGCAAAAGATCCCAAGATCCTATTTTAAGAAAGGAAAAGTTAAACAGCACTTTCATTCATTGGGAACATTTATTAAGCACAAATTATGTGCCAGGCAATGTGCTGGAGATACAATGACAAACAAGTTATTTCTGCCCTTCTAGAGCTAATAATCAATGGAGGAGACAGACATATAATCACACGAAATAAATAAACACTTTCAAATTATGGTAAGAGCCATTCTAGATAAGCATGGAGTCCTAGAAGAACACAGAAACAGGTATGTATGAAAAGAAACTTTTAAGAGAGATGATTTTTGAGTCAGTAAACTCTGATTTGATAAAACAGAAAAGGCTGGGCTGAGGATAAATAGGAGACAGGTAGGGAAAGTGGAGAGATAACCACAGCTAACACTTATTAAATGCTTACTATGTTCCAAGCACTGTGCTAAAGCATTACATGTATTCACTCACTTAGTCCTTATAATAACCTTATGAGGTAGGTAACTGTTATCACCTCCATTTTACATTTGAGGCACCAAAGAAGGCACCTGCCCAAGGCCAGAGGCTGGACTAAAGTTTGGAAGATGCGGCTCCAAGGCTCCAAACCACTGGGCAGTATGCATCCCAAGAAAGGAAGGAAGCCCTTGGGCAAAAAGACACATGTGGCATCCAGATACTGGTTTGGCAGGTGTGGCTCAAGTACAAGAAACAACAAAGGATTAGAAAAGCACTAAAATCTCAGGGCCAAATCACTGATGGACCTCAAGGAGTTGGTGAACCCCTGGACAATGAGAAGCCACTGAATTGATTACATTTATAGACTACAGTATGGAGAAGGGACTGGAGGAAGGCATGAGTGGAAGTGTAGAGACCAATTACACAGAACACAGCAGCCACTGCAGAATGTTTGGGAAATTTTGCTTGCCATTTACAGAATGACTCCCATGAGAACTGCACTTGGCATCAGAAATCCATGAGTTCCACTATGCAGCATTTGTGGGGGCAAGGAGAGAGAAAGGTCCATTCCCATAACAAAAACACTGTGTCTCGATCCAAAACTGAATTTTGCCTTACAGTATGACTCAATATTCAATGATCAAACACAAGTTGACCTAGGAATATAAAATTTTTTAGAAGACATTTTCAGGGATTTTAGCAATGAAGGAAACAATACTATAGCGGCTTTAATCTAACCCTCCCCCCAAGTATCCAGTATTAACCTAGCATCTATCTATAACTTGCACATATAACAAACTCTTTAAGCCTCAATTTTCTTATCTGTAAAATGGGTACAATAATAATATTACCTAACTTTACAGAATTATTGTGGGGATTAATGACTAGTCTATGTCAAGAATTCTAATACAAAGCAAATGTTCAAAATATTCTTTCATTTAACAAATATTTGAGTGCCTACCATTGCCCCAGACCTGAAGTATCTAGTGAAAACTGGTCTCTTACCTTCAAGGAGTTTATATTCTAATCTGGAAGTCAGATAATTAACTAATGTAGACAGTATCACCCGGGGAAGACAGACTTAGGACATATAAGATGACAGTGGGGTAGCAGTGGTGACTTTATTTTTTTTAATTTTTTTCTTAAGATTTTATTTATTTATCAGAGAGAGAAAGAGACAGAGGTAGGCAGAGGGAGAAGCAGGGTCCTTGCTCAGCAAGGAGCCCGATGTGGGACTCGATCCCAGGACCCTGGGATCATGACCTGAGCCGAAGGCAGACACTTAACCGACTGAGCCACCCAGGCGTCCCAATGACTTTATTTTTTTTTAAGATTTTATTTATTTATTTGACAGAGAGAGACAGCAAGAGAGGGAACACAAGCAGGGGGAGTGGGAGAGAGATAAGCAGGCTTCCTGCCGAGCAGGGAGCCCGATGCGGGGCTCGATCCCAGGACCCTGGGACCATGACCTGAGTCGAAGGCAGACGCTTAACAACTGAGCCACCCAGGTGCCCCGGCAGGGGCGGCTTTTAAAAGTGAAAAGACTGCCACCTCTGGGGCACCTGGGCAGTGTAGTCAGTTAAGCATCCGACTCTTGGTTTGGGTTCAGGTCATGTAGTCAGGGTCGTGAGATCAAGCCCGCTTAGGGCTCTGCACTCAGTATGGAGTCTGCTTCAGACTCTCTCTCTCTCCCCCTCTGCCCCTCCCCTACCTAAAATAAATACATAAATGAATGAATGAATGAATGAATGAATGAATAATTTTTATTTATTTTCTTAAAGGTGGGCAGACTGTCACCTCTGAAAAGGCAGTATTTGAGCAGGGACCTTAGTAACATTTAAAGAAAAGCAAGACCACCACTGTAGCCAGAAAAAAATAAATAATGATGAGATGTAGGGTACCCTGGGTGGCTCAGCCAGTTAAGCATCTGCCTTCAGCTCAGGTCATGATCCCAGGGTCCCAGGATCGAGTCCCACATTGGGCTCCCTGCTCAGCAGGGGGTCTGCTTCTCCCTTTGTCCCTCATCCTGCTCTCATGCTCTAATAAATAAATAAAATCTTTTAAAAAAAAATAATGATGAGAGGTCTAATCAGATAGCCAGCCAGAGGCCAAATTCTGTGGGGCCCTGTGACCAAGGTGAGGATTTTTAGTTTTATTCTCAAAGTGACAGGAAGTAAACAGGATTTGAAGCACAGAGGTGACATAATCTGATTTACATTTCCAAATAGGACTCCAGCTACTGTATAGGAACAAAGGCAGAAGCAGAAAGAAGCTACTGCAGCACTGACTCAGGCTAGAGTAGAAACGGTAAAAAGTTAACTGGATTCAGGACACACTGTGAAGGCAGAGGGGACAGGCCTTACTGATAGACTGCAGGCAGCCTATAAGAAAGAGAGAGATGGCCAGAATGACTCCAATATTTGGTCTGAAAAACTAAAAAGAATGGGTGAGAATGAAGGAAGGGCCACTTTAGGTGCACAGGGAGGAGAAAACAACAGTTCTATTGAGGACATGTTAAGTTTAAGATACTTCTCAGGCTTTCAAGTAGGGTTAGGTTAGCAGCTAGGTGGACAATTCTAGAGATCTACAGAGAGGTCAGTCCAGGTTGGAGAAATGAATCTGGGAGTCATTGTCATCTCATGACCCTTACAGCCTTGAGCCTGAATGAAATCACCTAGGGAGTCTGTCTTCTCTGGAGACAGAGGAGAGATAAAAGAAAAGAGACAAAATCCTGGTGCACTTCCAACCTAGGAGGTGAGGACGAACAGAGGGAGAATGGCCTGTGAGGGAGGAAGGCAAGCGGGAGAGGACAGGGATCCGAGAGCCCAGAGAGGAGATGGAAATGTTTCATGGAGGAAGTCAAGCTATGCTACCTATTATTATGACAATGTTGATTACCACAAGCTTCTCTGGCCCTCCTGGAGGAATGAGTCTTTGTTCTGGGGATCTCCTGACTTCCCGATGAACAACTTCGTTCTGCTCCTCCTCACCTCTGTGCCTTGGTTCCCATCACCATCCAGATCTCATCTGGCTAAAAGGCTGTTTTCTTAAGTCCCTTTCACAAATCAGAAAGGCAGCTTCAGGACTGAAGGTCTGACGAGATCTTTCCCCAGTCCACAGGGAAGAGGATCTTGCATTTCTCTCTCCCTACGCCCTACACTCCTTTCCCCCTTTGTGTTCAAACATTTTATTCCTCATGCTATAGTTGACAGTCATTACCTTCGGAGAGCTGGAGAAGAGTGAAGAACAGGACAGCTTCTTTCATGTGAAGGCTTACCTGAAGACCCTTAACCCAAGACAAATGGAAATGCCTTTAAAATGATTATCACAAAATGTTCAATAGTTGTTAGTTTACCGATGAACCATAAGACCCTCTTCTCTTTCTTAGAGATTCTTCCAGTCAAAATTGGCCTTGCGAAGTCTGTTACGTGCCCCAACTTTTCCCCCTTTTTTGCCTTCTTCCCAACTTTGTTACTTCAGCATAAAGATGCAGAAATAATGTTTTAATTACTAAGCCCTAGAAAACAAGGCGGTCAAAACAAGATTTGTACTTAAAAACCTTTTTATTCTCCAGAATGAATTTGTTTATCTAATTTCTCAAAGTCTCTATGTAGCAATTATACTGCTGTTGGAAAACTATGAAAGATTTTGCCCACAACTACAATTAACTTATCATTGTGCAACACTGTAACTTTGTATTAAATTTTCTAACAGCAATGTTTGGGGCTTGTTAAAAATCCCAGTGACAGGGGCGCCTGGGTGGCTCAGATGGTTAAGCATCTGCCTTCGGCTCAGGTCATGATCCCAGCATCCTGGGATCGAGTCCCGCATCGGGCTCCCTGCTCCTTGGGAGCCTGCTTCTCCCTCTGCCTCTCTCTCTCTCATGAATAAATAAAATCTTTAAAAAAAAAAAAAAATCCCAGTGACATCTTCAGTACAAACTTCCTCTTCCAAAAGCTTCTATACCCAAAATTTTTAAAAATTGTACACAATAAAGCTATTTTGTACACCTATTCCAAAACCATTAAACCAAACCCATAACATATTTCTCAGAATAACATATTTCTAGAAACATTAAAATGATATAAAAGCATATTGCCATGAAGTATAATTGAGCAGAAGAATTATAATCATAAAGTTCCTTCATCATTTAAAATAACAATCTTAGACTCCAAATCCTATAAACAATATAAATGTACTATATGTGTTCACTATATACTCAATCCCAGAGTATTAAAAATTAATATACAGTGGGGGGGAAAAAAAACCTACCAACTCTGTAATATCACAATGTCATCAACTGGGTATAAAATAAATATGCTAGCTATAATAAACATTTTGTTTTAAAGATTTTACTTTTTTTAAGTAATCTCTACACCCAACATGGGGCTTGAACTTACAACCCCAAGATCAAGAGTTGTACGTATACTCTACCAACTGAGCCAGCCAGGCATCCCAAGCTCTAATAAACACAGAACAACTATTCCTAAGCAAATGTTGAATGACTGGAAGGGAGACGCTCTAGAAGGCCCAGCTCTTGCTCAGTCTAAGTGGCATAAAAATGGTGGAACTAGGAATAGTGTCCTTCTTATTCATAATTATCCTGCATCAAGAAGAGTCGTCAAAATAAATTTTAACCTAACAGTTAAGTTCAAATTACACACAGACAGTACTTATACACAGGATAGTAAATCTTACTAGTTTGAGAGGCAAGATGTACTGGACAGAGCTTAAGAGAGGGGTTCAGGAGCCAGGCGGCACATTTTCTAGTTCTCCCAATGCCTAGACCTGTGACCCCAGACAAGTCATCTGTGACATGGGGAAAATAGGAGTATCTGCCCTAGGATTACTGTGAGGACTAAATGAGTTAAAATCTGTAAGTGCCTGGCTGTGGCTGGCAGAGCTTAAGTGTTTATTACTGTTTTTGTTGTTGTTAATTACTAATCATGGTTTGTTTTTTTCCCCACTAACAGGCATTTAAAAAAGCTGCTTTTGTTTCTTCCTTCACCCATTTTGCCTCCTCAAGTTTATTCAGAGTTACAAAATGAACTCTTGGTATCAGAGCAGAACAATCTCACAGGGAAACAGTAAATGCAGTTCAGTCATTCACATGGCTTCTGCTAAATCTGGCCATACAGTTCTCTGTTCTGCCAAAACAAAAAGACTTCCCAGACATTCCCTACCTTCCCCCCCCATCCCTCAATTATTCAGATGTCTCTCCTTGATGCTTTCATGAGTCATCACACTGCTGAGATTATTATCTCTAAGGCTCTGAGAGCCTGGTGGCCTGGTGGCCTCCCAGCCTATGCTTTCTGAATAACAAAAATTAATTTCTTATAGATGTTCTCAAAAACCTAATTTCATATTTCTTATTCTTACTATCTGTATATACAGAGCATTCATCCCTAAGCATGCAACTAAGAACTATTTTTACCTCACTGGAAATGATTTTGACAAAATTTATGCAACTGTTAATATACTCCCAAAAATTAATCTAAATACCTGCCTGCCTACCAAAATCAGATGCTGCAGGCCCTTTCCTGGTCTCACCAAGAGCTCTCCAGACTTTGCTAGCTCCCATTACAGCACTTCACACTTCGTGGGCAACTACCAAGAGCAATCAGCACCATGTTATCAGCATGGACTTTTAAAAATGAACTCCAAAACATCTCTTGAGAATTGGAAGGAAGGAAGGAAGGAAGGAAGGAAGGAAGGAAGGAAGGAAGGAGTAAAGGAAAAGGAGGGAAGAAAAGCCTGGGATGGTTGCTTTCCCTTTTGGGAAAAAAACAACAAATGCATATATAAAGGACACATGAAGTACAGTTTGGATTTAATCGAGGCAACCTCAAAAGACTGCAACAGTAAGATGAAAATTGGCACAGGAAGAGGACTAGGTTTCCTACATGATTTTAGCTAGTCTTCTTCTCTTCACTGTTTTGGAATCTAGATGGCAGATTTTTTAGGTAACTGAAGAAGTTTAAATTATAAAATGTAATAAAAAGCAGTTACAAATACACAATACCAAAGGCCTCCTCCAACTTGGGGATAGGTACAATTGTTTCTGCCTTTAAATTTATATTTCCATTGAAAATAACAGTTTAGGTACCAAAACTAACCACAAAAAAAAACAAGCTAATGAGTAACTTTTCAAATACCATCCTACGCAGTATACCCGACTCCACCTGATCCTCACAGCAACCCTGGGACATTAGGCTAGGCAGGCACTAGCAACACTTCCACTGAATAAACAAAAGACTGAAGGTTCAAGTGTCTGATCACAGAGGAGAAGCTAAATAATGAAGGCTTCATAAGTACAAAAGAAGACCATGTAGCCACTGAAATCACATTCATAAGGAATATGGGGAAATGTACCCAATACACTATTAAGTAAAAGACCAAAGAGGCTACAGAGTCTTTACAAAGGGAGAGGGGAGTCAATGAACTAACTTTAGCTTTTATTGTGAGTAAAATGGGAACCATCTTAGAGTTTTGTGGGAAAAAAAACCAAAGAACAATCTGATTTCCATTCTACAAGTATTGTTCTGGCTGCTCTGTCGAGAAGAGAGCCCTAGAAAACAAGGGTTGAAGCCCAAAGACTCACTAGGAGGCGAATGCGGGGGGTGGCAGTAGGGGAAGAGTGGTCAGACTCTGAGATCTTCTGAGACAGAGCCCACAGGCCTTTCTGACAGAGGGAGGAAAGGAGAGAAGTCAAGGATGATCACATTATTTTTGCCCCGAACCACCACCAAGACAATCTCCACTGAGTTGAAGGAGAGTGCAGGGGAGCAGGACTGGAAGAGCACATATTAGGAATTCAGTTTTGAACATGTTGGGTTCGACATGTCTAGCTTCCCAATGCCTTCCTTCCCTACCTGTGTGGGCTTACACTCTTGTTTACAGCGGGCCTAAGAAGCAGTTTTAAAGCTCAATTGTTTGATAATAGGGGTTAGCTAAATAAATTATGGTTTATTACTATAACAATACTACATAGCCATTACAATCATGGTCTTGAAGAATACTTAAAAGAAATGTGCTCAATAAGCTAATGATAATTTATCTCATCTAAAAGAAGGTACACTCCAGGGATACATTTCAGGATATCAGCTTAGTAAGTTGCCACATAAGAAGTCATCGTGTCAGATGTAGAAGAAAATACAGTCTGTTTTGGGCCTGAGGAAAGGGAGGCAAAAGCTGCTTTAAAGGCTGACAGGGGTAGCAGAAGGTCAGGGTGTAAAAAGGTGCACAGCAAAGTCAGGGGCCAGCAGACAGTGCTAAATTGAGAAGGCTAGCCTCAAAAATCATCTAAAGGTCATTCTAAAGGACCAACTCAGTTTCCGTCAACTCGGAGTAAATGTAGTATCATTTCTGGGGCACCTCTGTTCCCCAAACCCAACACCCCCACACATACCCCCCTCACTGCTGTAACTCCTAGTCCTGACTAGAGGAAAAGTGCTTCATTTCAAATTTTTTAAAAAGTTTAATGCCACTGGTACCCAAGTTGATTTCAGTAGATTTTACTAAGCTCTTCTCCCAGTGCCACAGAAGCTCTTGTTGCTGCTTATCGTCTTCCACTCCAGTGACCAAATGAGTGTCATTTAATCAATAAGCACATGCCACTTAGAGAGTAAACATGCCTCTCTTCGGAAAAAGGAGTGAAAAGTGTCTAGAAGGATTCAGAAAGAGGGGGCACGAGAAAAATGTCATGGGTTTGTGCCCCTCACATTGAGAAGCCCTGGTCACAGATATAAATAGGCACGGTACATAGTAGCTCTATTTGCAAGGTGAGGACTTAAGTTTTTTTCCCTTTGTATACTTTCCAAATCAAGTGCTTAGTATACAAACAGTAGATAGATTCATAAAATTTATAATTTATAGGGGCACCTGGGTGGCTCAGTTGGTTGAGCGTCTGACTCTTGGTTTCAGCTCAGGTCATGATCTCAGGGTCATGAGCTCAAGCCCCACACATTGGGGTCTATGCTCAGCACAGAGTTGGCTTGGGACTCTCCCTCTCCCTCTGCCCCCCCCCCGCCCCCAACTCGTGCACATGCACGCTCCCTTTCTAAAAATAAATAAATAAATCTTTATATATATATATATATATATATTTAATAAAATGTACAAGCTGTGACAATAGGACAAAACCCCAGGTACCCACCAGACAGTTATAGAATAGGATTCTCACCTCTGCAGCTCGCCTGTCTGACCCTTCCAGATCTCTCTGCCCACCGTCTCATCTCTGAAGCATGCTGAATTTTGTCATTATTGCCTTACTTTTCTTCATAGTTTTACCCGTGTCTTTGTACGGCATAAAGAATACAGAGAACAGCTTTGCATGCTTTGAAATCTATATAAATACACCGATTTCTTTTTTGAGTTGCTTGTATAGCTACAGTTTGTTTATAATTTCTGTGTGTGCACATAGTAATTCTTCTCTGCTGTATTCTATTTTATGTAAATCTACCATGATCTATTTATCCATTCTCCTGTTGATGGATACTGGGGTTGTTTCCAGTTTTTTGCTCTAAGAAAAAATCGTGCTGCTAAGAGAGTTTAAATACCCAAGTGGCACCTGGGAGGCTCAGGTGGTTAAGCTTCTGACTCTCGATCTCAGCTCAGGTCTTTGATCTCAGGGTTGTGAGTTCAAGGCCCTTGCATGAAGCCTACTTATATAAAAAAAAGAAAAGTCTAAATGCCCCAATCTTCAGCAGCAGTTTTAGTGACTCAGTGAAATGGTAGCAGGTTATAGAGACACATGATTGGGCATGAGTGAGATATGCAGCTCACAGAATGCATCCTGAGAAAGGGTAGGTTAAGAACTACTGAGCAGTCTACAATAGCCAAACTGTGGAAAGAGCCAAGATGTCCATCGACAAATGAATGGATAAAGAAGATGTGGTATATATACACAATGGAATATTATGCGGCCATCAAAAGGAATGAGATCTTGCCATTTACAACGACGTGGATGGAACTGGAGGGTGTTATGCTGAGTGAAATAAGTCAATCAGAGAAAGACATGTATCATATGACCTCACTGATATGAGAAATTCTTAACCTCAGGAAACAAACTGAGGGTTGCTGCAGTGGTGGGGGGGTGGGAGGGATGGGGTGGCTGGGTGATGGACATTGGGGAGGGTATGTGCTATGGTGAGCGCTGTGAATTGTACAAGACTGATGAATCACGGATCTGTACTTCTGAAACAAATAATGCAATGTATGTTAAGAAAAAAAAAGAAGATAGCAGGAGGGGAAGAATGAAGGGGAGTAAGTCGGAGAGGGAGACGAACCATGAGAGACGATGGACTCTGAGAAACAAACTGAGGTTTCTAGGGTGGAGGGGGGTGGGGGGATGGGTTAGCCTGGTGATGGGTATTAAAGAGGGCACGTTCTGCGTGGAGCACTGGGTGTTATACGCAAACAATGAATCATGGAACATTACATCAAAAACTAATGATGTAATGTATGGTGATTAACATAACGATAAAAAAATTAAAAAAAAAAAAAAAGAACTACTGCGCAGTCCACCTCTAAGGTTAGAGCACCTGGCGTGGAGGTGGAGAAGCACAGCTGAAGAACTGGCCCTATCCTGCATCTCCAGCCACACTGGAAAGCACTCTGGATGCTGTGTTATGGAGTTGACACCTGGAGTCTGATCTAACTAATTATGGCTTATCCCAGAAAAGACTTAAAGAGACCTCATTCTGATTGTCGGCTAGAAAACACATTCAGATTTAAAAGAATTCCTTTCAAAAGTCTTTCTTTCCAAACCTCCACTTTGTTCCTTCCTCCATCCCAAATTTTCATTAATGGACATGAAGTCGTTCTTTGTACCAGTTGTGATGTGCAGCATTTCATTTAGAAATGTACACAGGTGAACGAAAAAGCCTTTAAAAATGTACCATGTTAGTAATTAACAAGGGGAAAAAAAAACTGGGTTCCTTCTATCCCACTAAGATTTGGGCACTAAAAAACAAAAAGACCCCAGGCAAAAGAAGATTGATAAATACATGAAGGAGACTTACCAAAGGGCCAGCTAGAGACAGATTCCTGTGGTTAAAGACGAAGCAAACGTTTACAATTTAATCACCTAAAGGTCTGTGTCAGAACCAGCTTTATCTACTCTCCGGTTTTTCGGAGGGGAATTCATGCAGTTTCAAAGTCTCCAGATTTATCACTGTTGTGAGCAGTTCAACCATTAATTCTGCCCCACTTTCCTTCTTAAGATTAGACCAAAAAAAAAAAAAAATGCTTCCAAAGTGGGTGAAACTTGGAATATAATGGGATATTTTTAAACAAAGCCATTTGTATGCACTTGGGTCTCCAAAATGTCAAGGCAGTAACATTTATCTGCACCATGGAAAATATTCTCTCTGAGACCAGAAAGTGCTTAAATAAAACTGCTACTACTCAGTTTTCAGATTTGGCACATTCCCTAAAGTACTCTTCACCCTCTTCTACTTTTTCATAGGAGACCTTATGGCAGGAACATTCCATTGCATTCCATGTGCAATCAGCTATAATTCCTGTGAGCAACAGTCCAGGCCAGCCTGCCAGCACAGCAGTCTTTTAATACAGCTAACACATGTGGCTATAGCAAATTTATTTCATTTTTTGCAACAAAATGCATGCTTTCTCCCAATCTTAAGCCCAACTTTTTTTTAAATAAGCCATTAATACTTTCTAACAGAGCATATAGTTTGCTTAGAATCTCTCATATAAAATTATTTGGATTGTATTTTAGTCAAATTACTAAGAAATTGCCACATAAAATTGAAAAGAGAAAAAGAAAACATTAGTAGAAAACTGAAACTGCCAAAAATTCTAGAGGAAAAAGTCTCTCATACAATTAATTAGTTTTCCAAGAACAAATACCTTTCAAAGGAACCAAAATTACCCCAAACCTTCTGAGCCATAACAAACTAAATAGTTAGAAAACCAACCCTACTTTTCCCAAAGCTAGTTCATCAAATGAGGATTTTTGTTTCAGTAGACTAATGTTAATCTAAGAGTCACAAATTTCTGGGGGTGCCTGGCTGGCTCAGTTGGTAGAGCTCACGACTCTTGGTCTTGGGGTTGTGAGTTCAAGCCCGACACTGGGGATGGAGCCTACTTTCAAAAAATGTCAATAAATGAATTAAATAAATGTATGTATGTATGTGTGTCACAAATTTCTCCTGCTAAATGTTTATGTACAGAGAGGCAATGTGGTATAGCCAGATGAAGGTCAGGAATACCATGTCTAGTCCTAACACTAATAAGTTCTAAAAAGCTGCAATTCTGAAATTTCCCCCAAACATACTGGATGTTTAGTTTAAATCCTCCTTACTCCACAAGGTCCAGCTGAAATGCCCTATCATCTACAAATCTTACATGTGTCCTTTGCCAAACTCACTTCTGCACTTTTTAAAAACCCTTGTTTATGGCAATTATCACTTTGATCACTTTTACTTTGTATTGAGTTTATTTCAGTATGTCTTGTGTCTTCTACCACACACTTTTAAACCTCTTAAAGGCAGGGTCCTATAGTACATACAACTCTGTGATTCCTATAGACTCACATTAGAGCAAACTCTGAAAAGAGAAAGGAAAAGAAAGGATAAGGCAGAGCAGAGGCACCCAGCCTGTTGTCTATAACAGTTTTGAACAAAATATGATGAAAAACCATTTGGGAGTTCAGCACTGTGCTTAACATGGTCCAAAGATTGGTTCTCATATGACTAGTACAATATGCCCAGGCCTACTGTAATCAAATTATTACTTTGAATAAAAACTAGTCATTTCTTAATATTTCATAAAAATATAAATCAATATATCCAATAATTCTGGAGAGATTTTTGTGGGAGATAAGCAAGATCGGTGAATAGGACTTATATCCTTGGGGCGCCTGGGTAGCTCAGATGGTTAAAGCATCTGCCTTCGGCGCAGGTCATGATCCCAGGGTCCTGGGATCGAGTGCCGCATCGGACTCCCTGATAGGCGGGGAGCCTGCTTCTCCCTCGGCCTCTGCCTCTCTCTCTGACGCTCATGAATAAATAAATAAAAACATTAAAAAAAAATTTAAAAAAAGAACTTATATCCTCACAAACTATAAAATTACAGCCCTAACCTCAAAAGGCGTACAACTAGGGATCTTATTTTCTCCTTCAGTTTGCTACCTACTACGAGTGAAAACATTGACATTCTTCATCCAGAGTTAATATCATATTTGGATAATTTTACTTTTTTTCCCCTAAATCGACAGTATTTTCTATACAACAAAACAACAAGGTCAAAAAGAAATCTATAGATCTTAGAAACAATGAGCTCTAACACCTTTCTTGTAATCCATTAATAATTTCTTATGAGCTTTTAATCTGTATGATAAAAAAAAATAGCAAAGTCAGAAAATCTAGCAGACCCAGATCCATTTCTCAAACTATCCAGAACTACAAAACAACCTTCAACTTTACTACATACTATAATAGTGTACTTCTCCTAGATGGTCAGTTGATTATTTTTTTTGATATTCTATTTAGTACTCAGCATACCATTATATATATGGTAGACACAAAATCCTATTAATTTACACGGATATTCTTTCATGCTAAAATCTCAAAGGAAACAACTATTACAAATTATAAACATGAACTGCATTATTCAGGTATTTAAAACATACGCTGCTGGGGGAAGGGGTAAGAAATAAATAAACAAAACATACAAATCAGTCAAGACTGAAAAATAAGCTAATATTATAACTTATCACTAATTAAAATGGTAAAAAAAAACTATCTTAGAAAAAGATGTTGCTGCTTACACTATCTCTGTAGGGAAATGAAACACAAGTTGCTTCTGGGGAGAGGAACAGGTTGGCTACATGACAGGGGAGAGGAAGTGTTTTAACTGTATATTCTTTGTACCTTTTGAGTTTTATACCATGTGAATGAAGGTTTCACCTAATCACAGAAATAAAAACTGTGGGGAAATGAACACAATGCTATTTGACTTTGACAATGAATATAAACTTATAGCCAATTTAAGATGTGGGCATTCTAAAACGATTTGTCATCAAGGAAAAAAAACACTAGTATCATGATTTATATTAATAAAACTTTCCATTTGTTTTTGTTATATAACAAATTGATTTTCGCATTTCATAAATATGGCCTTTTAATACTCATTCTCTACTTACAAGTTTTTAGTAAGATTTGCAACCCTATAAGTAAAGTAGCAACAGATACCCATGACACTGGGGACTTCTCCTGGATAGTTCAGTATGCAAAACATATCACAGAGAAAGTAGTTCTTTTTAGGATTAATTCTGGCTCCTGATCGAGGATTTCCTAAAGTCTACCTTTTAAAAGAACTTGTGATATATACCAGCATTTTTAGAGGCAATGCCAACAGCCAAAAATGCCTCCAAACTAAGTTATAATTAAATACTTTTTGCAGAGAGAAACAAGAGCTCAATAATCAGGATTTAGTGGGTTCACTTAAGCAGCACATATCCTAAAACTGGACTGCTACAAATTAGCATGGCCCCTGTGCAAAGATTTACTTATATACTACCTGAAATGTAACTCTTAAAATGAAGCACAAATAACAACATAGCTTAAATGAGTGACATTTAAGAGCATAAACATTGGTTCTCAGGGCACCTGGGTGGCTCAGTCGGTTAAGCATCTAACTTTAGCTCAGGTCATGATCTCAGGGACTCCCGCAGGGAGTCTGCTTATCCCTCTGCTCCTTCCCATCCCCCCCCCAGCTTGTGCTCTCTCTCAAATAAATAAAATTGTTTATAAACAAACAAACAAACATTTGTTCTCTACTTCAATTACAAACCTAGCTCAAACTTTAAGGAGCAAATGATCAATACTGACATTTCTTAAAAAAACTTAAAATTGTTGGGGCGCCAGGGTGGCTCAGTCGTTAAGCGTCTGCCTTCGGCTCAGGTCATGATCCCAGGGTCCTGGGATTGAGCCCTGCATCGGGCTCCCTGCTCAGCAGGAAGCCTGTTTCTCCCTCTCCCACTCCCCCTGCTTGTGTTCCCTCTCTCGCTGTGTCTCTGTCAAAATAAATAAATAAAATCTTTAAAAAAAAAAAAAAAAACTTAAAATTTTCATACCCTATAAAGTTCACCTTCCACCCATTTAAAGTTTACAATTTAATGCTAAATTTTGCATCCTTTTCTTTTACAATTACTCATAGGATATAATTCATGGACTCATATCTTTAAAAAAAATCTAATAAAAGAGGCAAATTCATAGTAACAGAGAACAGAATGGCGGTTACCAGAGGGTAGGGATGGGGGCAAAGGGGAGATACTGATCAAAGGATACAAACTGTTAGTCCTGAGATGAATAAGTTCTGGAGACCTAATGTGCAGCATAGTGACTATAGTTAATAATAAAGAATTGTATATTTAAAATTTGCTGAGAAATAGATCCCCACTGTTTGTTTGTTTGTTGTTTATCAATCAGAGAGAGAGAGGGAAAGAGCACAAGCAGGGGGAGCAGCAGGCAGAGGGAGAAGCAGGCTCCCCGCTGAGCAAGGAGCCCAATGCAGGACTCAATCCCAGGACCCTGGGATCATGACCTGAGCTGAAGGCAGACGCTCAACTGACTGAGCCACCCAGGCGTCCCAGATCTCCAGTGTTTTCACCGCGCACACACAAAAAAAGGGTAACTATGAGAGATGATGGTTACATTAATTAGTGTGGATTGTGGTAATCATTTTGCAATGTATACATATATCAGAACATCACACTGTACACCTTAAATATATACAATTTTATTTCCCACTGATAGAATCCTCTACAGAGAACACTGGCAAATGGCCTACAAATAGATGAAATCAGAATGGTTTCCCCAACAACTCAGCATTAACTTGTGTCTGGGAGAGCAACGATTCTGCTTTATCACAAAGTTGTAGGTTTCAAGACAGTAGAACCTACCGCTACTTTAATAATTTGCCTACAGATCTATAGCAAGGCATTATTAATGCAAGTACAAAATAAACCAGCTTAAGTCATTTTTACCTAAGCACTTATATATGAAGAAAGAAGCTAGAAAGCAAGGACTTAAATTTCAATAATAAATCATCTTATTTGTAAAAAAAAAATTATAAGCAAATTATTACTTACAATCTTAGTAATAAATTTACAAGTTTATTATCGATTGTAGCTAAATCGGTTGTTCAACTCAAAGAACCATTGTAAGGAAGGAGAGTAAGTTAAGACCATCTTGGTAAGCTCAAGTACCATTTAAAATCAAGAAAGAAAAGTAATCTTAGAGCCTCAAAAGATACATTTCACATCATGATTAAGTAAAAAATCACTGCTTATACCTTTATTATCATTAAGATTTCAATGTAAGAATTCTAGCTAAATTAGTGTAGTTCTCCAGGGATTTCTCAATTGTAAAGAACAAAATAAACAGTCCATATTTAAACATGCTACAGCAAATATCAGAGGGATCATATCACAGGGACCATTTAGTGGATCATTCAGAGTAGCAAAGTTCAAAGTGTTACTATCCAAATGTTCATTTATTCTGTTCACAGTAAGGGAAAAGAAAAAGGACAGGAAGATGAGATATAATTGATAGAAAATAACATGAACTCACTGGTCGAGTTGCCTTGCATCTGAATGATGCATTTGGACTCTTTGCTGGTCTCTCGAGAATTGAAGGGCCGAACCCGCACAGCCACCTTCACTGAGGCTCCCGACATTCTGATGGTCTTGTTATATATATGCAGTCCAGAAATAAAGAATAAAATCTTCTTTTGAAGTTATGTTCAAGTTTCCTTGAAAAAGAAAGCAATCCCACACAGGTAGTAGTCAGAATTAAAGAAAACATGGGCTAAAGTCTCAGGACTATTTTTATTTCCATTTCTAAAAACTTAATCCCTTTTCTTCCCATAGATCTTCTATTCTCAAAAATTTCCAAATAGAAAATTAAAGACTGAAATTTATTTTCCTATTCCATTATCTCTTTCCCATACCTAAAAAGTCCCTAAACTTAATAATAATAAAATAATAACAATAATAATAACAATAATAAATATAATTGCAAAGTAACAGGCATCTTTCTTGCTCTCTGTTTTTCTGGATCAATCTTCAGTAATATATGAAAAACACCAAACGTTGGGGCGCCTGGGTGGCTCAGTCAGAAGCGTCTGCCTTCGGCTCAGGTCACCATCCCAGGGTCCTGGGTTCGAGCCCCACATCGCGTTCCCCGCTTGCAGAGAAGCCTGCTTCTCCCTCTCCCACTCCCCCTGCTGTGTTCCTGTTCTCACTCTCTCTCTCTCTCTGTCAAATAAATAAATAAAATCTTTAAAAAAAAATGTTTATCTGTTAAAGAGTTCCTTACACAAGTAACTTCCCATCTGCAAAACCCCTTCCTTTAAAGAAATGCTCTGAACTTCCTATACTTCAATTGCAGTTTGAAACATTCAGTTACATGATATATAATTAAACAGCAAAGGACAAAGATAAGCTCCAGCAGCTCCTTCCACTTCTAAGTACCCAGGGATTCCTTTAATTTCCACATGTACCTCATGTGACCCTTTAAACCATCCTTTACAACAAGCAGAGAAGTTTCCAGAGAAGGTTCTACCCTCAGATGTGCCACTGACTCACGGCAAAATGTATCACTACATTTCACTACTGAATGAAACCACAGGAAAAAATGTGAATATTTTTCAGAGGAACAGTTTCCCTCCCAAAAGAACAAAGTAAACACTATTCTGTGAAAAGAACCCACATAAGCTCCACAAGAAACGACAGATCTCAACCTGCACTCTATCCATTATATAAACGTCTTCAAGAGGAACCAAACAAAATACTGAAAAGAAAACCACTTATAAGTCCAATTATCAGGGAACCCCAATAAAACTTCAATCTCATTTTTCCCACATAATTAGCGATTAGCAATCCTACACTACAGCTGCACAACTACTAATGCTTTCCAATAAGAAAAGGCAAATATCAGGGGCGCCTGGGTGGCTCAGTCGCTGGGCGTCTGCCTTCGGCTCGGGTCATGGTCCCAGGGTCCTGGGATCGAGCCTCGCATCGGGCTCCCTGCTCTGTGGGGGGCCTGCTTCTCCCTCTCCCACTCCCCCTGCTTGTGTTCCCTCTCTCGTTGTCTCTCTCTGTCGAAAAATAAATAGAATCTTTAAAAAAAAAAAAGGAAGAAAAGGCAAATATTAATCAAAGAAAACAAAATAAAAACCAAAAGCCACTCTCTACCTCATTACCCTTATTTTCCTAATAGCACTATTTGAAACTCTTGTTTTTTTGGAACGCGGCTATTGTCCATCTCTCACACCTCCGTCCGAAAGCTCAGAGATCTTGTTTGCTACCACCCAGACCAGTGCCTGATGAAAGCGCTCAATAAATGTTTGCTGAAGGAGTAATTAATAAATTGCAGCTGACCATTGAACAATATGGGCTTGAAATGCACAGGTCCACTTGCACGTGGATTTTTTTTTTGACAAATACAGTACAGTATTGTAAACATATTTTCTCTTCATTATAATTTTCTTAACATATTCTTTTCTCTTTTTTGTAAGAATATAGTATATAACACATATACCATACAAAATGCCTGCTAATCAAATCGTTATATCATCAGTAAGGCTTCTGGTCAACAGTGGACTGTTAGCAGTGAAATTTTGGGGAGTCACGAGTTATGTATGGATTTTCCCCTACAAGGGGGAGGGGGAGGGACAGGCACCCCCTAATACCTAATGCCTACATTGTTCAAGGGTTAACTGTATATTTCCCAGTTGTGAGAATTATCTGTTCAAGTCCTTTGCCTGGTTTGCTGACATTTTTTGGTTTTGTTTCAAATAATTGTAATATTTATTGATATTAATCTTTTTATATTTGCTGTGATGTTTTTCCAGTCTGTTTCCCATTTTATTTAATATTAAACAGATGGTTCTTGTTTAATATATCAAACATTTATTGTAATCACATTTATCAAACGAAAGCTTAGAGTTATTAACTCTCCCAGTCAACAGAGCATCACCTATAGTCACTAGCTGAGTACTTTGCCAAAAGAGTGAATGAAGCATTCAGAAAAAGCAACACACAGAACACACTTCAATTCCCCCCTACAAAGTTCACTGTGATATACAGCCACATCTGAACACTCAACACGCTCCATTATCTTCTCCCCCAAACTAGCAATCTCTGCCAATCTTCCCATTTCTATCTGACCCCATACCATACATCTTGCAGTCATCTTTGTTTTTCTCTTTGAATCCTTTTATTAGTGTTAACATTATTAATTACATACCATATCAAAACTTTTAAAACACAATACATATTGCTATCAATTCCTTCCTCTCATTCCCATTGCCATTACCCTAACCCACTGCCACTGCCTAATCTAGTCCTCGCTACCTCATGCCTACCATACTCGCAATAGTGGAACTGATCTTTGAGTTTTTCATTCGAATCCAATAGTCCTTACACAAGGTTGTACAAAACTGAACCACACAGGGATCTTGTGAAAAGCAAATGAACTGGCATTCAACAGTTCTGAAAAAGGAGTTTTTGTTTTTCATTTTCCAAAGATTATGCTGCAAATCTCTTAGCCTTACTGCAATATTAACCTTTCTAAAGCATTACTTTCAATTTCACTTCCAAACTCAAGAACCTTCTCTTATTCCCCGTGCTTACAACATCAAGACCAAAGTCAAGGTACTCTGTGTTCTAGTCAAGCTCCTTTACCATCCCCCACACATGCTCTTTTACATTTTCTAACAATTTCTCCCCTATAATGGGCACATGAATTTTCATTTTTCTCCTATTTGATGGACCAGCTCTAGTCTTACCTCTTCCTAAATGACTACCCAAATATTTCAGGAATCACTGGTATTTCCTACAGTACTTAAAGCCCCAAACATATTATGAGAACCCTGCTATCATTTCATGTGACTGCATTCTATCTTGTACTGTTCTTTAATAGCTTCCCAAAATGAAACTCCTATTGCCTTGAAAAACTCTTTGAACTTGGGCTCCTTGAAAAAATGGCTAATTCCAAGGCTGGGCAAGAAATTTCAAGATGATCCTGGGACATTTTATTGTGATCACAAGCAAGAAATCTACCAAAGATGAACAGAGTCATGGCAAAAGGACACAAGTGCCAACTTAAAGGGGCTCCCAAACATGGAATTACAGCATAAAGATAAATACATTCATACAAACCACAAATAGATTGAAGAACATCAAATATATAAATTCACAAGTTCATAATACTTTTAAAAAGCCTCATTATTCTGAAAACTGGCAAATAAAAGAAGTAAGCATACACCCAGTCTGTATATCCTATATAAACTATACTCCAGGACAGCCAAATAGTCAATGAGGGCAAGTTCTTCTCACAAAAAAAAAGTCTGGCTAATAATTGCAGAAGAGATGACAGAATTGGAATGTCACCATTTCCAACCCTACTGATATAAAGGCTCTCTGCAACAATCGTCACTAGCTACAAAAAAAAAAAAAAAAGGCCCTAGATGAATGGTTGGTTGATGTGGGAACATTTTATTGCTTGGATTAGGCGGACAGTAACTGAGCTAATTAATCAATCTTAACATCACTAAAAGTGGGACACCTAGGTGGTCTATGCTTCCACATGTGCTACAGTGGGAAACACACAGCACCACCTAGGAAGCATTCTTATCCTACACCCTTAAAAAAAAAAAAAAATGAAGAAAATGAGCCTCAGCTCGGACTACCAGTTACAGGACACACAGGGGAGCAAATGAAAAATTTAAATGATACCTGAAAGATACAATCAGCCAAACCCAGAATACAGAAAAATCTAAAAGTTCCTGTCACCCAGTTTCTTAAAATAAATAGCATGGGGGGGGTGTAATAAAAAAGACTTGTTAGTTACCAAACAAATGCAATGATTTTTTTAATCAAGAAACTCCGCAAAAAAAACATTTCTTAGGTAGCAGATTAGTCTGAACATAGACCGGGTATCAGATAATGGTTAAGAAATTTGTTAGGGGAAGACAGAAGAAGCGAGTGTGCCAAAATGACAATTATAGAATATTTAGATATTTAAGTTAAAAAAACAAAACCTTCGGGACGCCTGGGTGGCTCAGTCATTAAGTGTCTGCCTTCGGCTCAGGTCATGATCCCAGAGTCCTGGGATCGAGTCCCACATCGGGCTCCTTGCTCAGTGAGGAGACTGCTTCTCCCTCTGCCTCTGCTGCTCCCCCTGCTTGTGCCCTCTCTCTCTGACAAATAAATAAATAAAAATCTTAAAAAAAAAAAGATTTCCTTTAAAAACAAAACAAAACAAAACAAAAACAAAACCTTCTTCTTTTGTATTCTATCCAAGGCCTGCCAAAGCGTTGAATGCTGCTAACTGATTTAGAAACAGACAACAAAGGCTGAAACGTCCTTGCCAGGATTTAGATATAAAGAACCATGCATTTGTAACTAGGAACCAAAACACTAACACCTCCAACACCTGCTTGCTTCTTCTATCCATCTAATCAATTGCCAAATTACACAGCTTCTACCTATAAAATTTCTTTCCATTTCTACCCCTGCTATCCCTTTTAGATCTTCAATAATTCTTACCCAAGACTGTTAACCTTACCACTTTCTCTTGCTTCTATGCAAAACCTACTGCACAATACTGCCACATTCATCTACTCCATCCATACCATGCAGTACTGACAAACTGGTCTTCCTGAAGCACAGGTCTGTTCATATGAGTGTCCACTTAAAAATCCTCAAAATTCCTCTACTGTCTCCCAAGCAATGACTGCACTTCCCACACTGGCGTTCAATGTGTCCTGCAACATAAACCACCTATTTTTACAAGCCCACAAAACACTGCCTTCCATCCACATTCCTTAACAACCACCCACCAGAGGGCTTCCTGAAAGTATCTCATGCTTTTCCTGTCCCTGTGCCTTTGCTCCAATGTTCCTGAAGGAACACTGTGCCCTTCTTCCTCTACCATTCTTCTCAAAATCCAATTTAGTCTTCTAAGATCTTCTTGTATGCCACCTACGTCTATAGCCTTCACAGAATCTCCCCACCTCCCAAACTAAATGCTACTGCTTCTCCATTTATTACTACTCAGTTCACCAACCTTACCGAGGCCAAGGAAGTTACTTTTCTTATCTCTACTATATATTTTAAGTTCCTTATGGATAAAAACTGAATTTCAGTCATGTTTCTAATCCCCTAGATACAGGGTCTTGAATATGGTAGTTAAAATATTTTGGCTGAATTCCTGGTTATTTTGTCAACAGGCTGATGCCTGAATGGCACTAATAAAAACCATTAGTTGTTTCAAAATAGAGACAAGTCATTTGATCAAAAGGAAGAAGGATAAAATTAATTTCAAATTCCTTCCTAATTAAAAAAGCTAACAGTCATTCTTTTTTGGAAATGATAAGTACATTTTAAAATTACTTCCCCCCCAAGTAAATAACAAAATCACTTTTCTCAAACAATTTGAACCTAAATATGTATTTTTTCTGATTTAACTGTCTTAAGGTAAAACTGTAACCACCTTCACGAGTTAAAATTTTACACAGTAGGGGCGCCTGGGTGGCTCAGTCAGGTAAGCGGCTGCCTTCAGCTCAGGTCATGATCCTGGGGTCTTGGGATGAAGCCCCGCATCCGCTACCTCCTCAGCAGGGAATCAGCTTCTCCCTCTGCCCCTCCCTCCTGCTCATGCACGGGCGCGCGCTTGCTCTAATAAAAATCTTTAAAAAATTTTTTTACATAGTAATAGGAAACTACAGTTAAATGAACTACAGAAAGTGTTACTTTGTTACTTCTCTACTACTATAAACAGTATCTTTTTTTTTTTTTAAGATTCTATTTGACAGAGAGAGACACAGCAAGAGTGGGAACACAAGCAGGGGGAGTGGGAGAGGGAGAAGCAGGCTTCCTGCCGAGCAGGGAGCCCGATGCGGGGCTGGATCCCAGAACCCTGGGATCATGACCTGAGCCGAAGGCAGACGCTTAACGACTGAGCCGCCCAGGCGCCCCAAACAGTATCTCTTTATAACAGAATTACATCAAAGAATTACAGCTTCAAAAATCCCTGGCTCTTTAAGAAAAATTACCAGTTATATAAGCCTGAAATCAGGCTTAAATTCCAGTTGGAAACAATAATTACAGAATACTTTTAGGAAGTTATAGGAAAACAATACTTCTTTTAACTAGCATAAAAATTATTCTCCAAGCTTTGAGCAGCCAAAGGAAGAAAGGCAGGTAGGAAAGACAATCACACATACTCTAACACATACACTTACACAGCCTCAGTTCTAGACTGTTCCTCTGACCGGTTTTCCTTCCTATGACACACAATTAGAAGCATCAGGAAAGCGGAATGGAGCAAAAATTCCAGAAGCATTCACTAACAATAAAGGGATAATAAAACAGGCCCAATTTATTTGAATTTTTCTGAAATCTTGCCCAATTGCTTAACTTTGATCTTGTGCAGTTGAACCTGCCCTCAGAGATTCCCTGGACTATTAGGAGCCTAAGGAGAAGATTAATTCTCAAACTGACCTTTCAGCAAAAGGAATAAACAGGAATGAAATAATACTAGTTTTTGGTTCGTTTGTTTTTGTAATATTCCTTTTCTATAGAAAAGAGCCAGAATTATATTCCTAAAACAGAAGTCAGTTCATGTCATTTCCTCTACTTAAAAACCTTCCATTGGTTTCCGTAGCCTCAGAACATAACCTAAAAATTGAAGGGCCTCCACAATCCAACCTCCTTCCCCAGCCTCCATTTTCACTGCCCAGCTTCAAGCCTTCTTCTCTACCAAGCACCCTCTTACTGCACCAAACACTCTACTCCTGGAAGCTCAATCTTCCTTCTCAACCTATTACAAATCCATATCTTTTGAGGACAAGATCAAATATCACCATGAAGCAGGAAACGTTAAGTCACACATTCCTTAATGTGCCCCTTTCTGAGCCACAAGTGATACCTTCTTTCTCTTTGCTCCTTAAAAACGTTGTGTTGATTCATTTTCCTACTTACTCCATCCGCCCTGTGTTGCAGCCAGTAGTTCACTTAACTCTCATACACTGATACAGTATTCAGTACGTGCTTAGCACAAGTGAAAATAGAATTTAACCAAGAAATTCAGTCTTTTAAATTCAATAGTCACACAATTTGCTATACAGCAGCAAATTTACAACAGCAACAAGCAGTCTGTTTAAAAGATCATCTTTTCCAATGAATTATGGCTTAAAAAATGAATTATAACTTAAAGAATGAATGGGTCCCCAAAAGTAAATATCTGTAGCTAGTGAGCCCATTTTGAAATGCTATGAAAACTTCGTTATTATAAGGTTTGCATCTCTCAGGCCAATAATTTTCATGAAGACCAAGCAGATTTTAGGACCCAATACTCTGTCACTGGCCATGGCTATACTGATAAAATGCGCCCCCTCCAAAAGGTAAGAATTTATTTTTCTATGTGTATGAATTACCTGTCTATTCTTTTTTTAAAATCGTTTTATTTTTTATTTTTTTAAAGATTTTTTTTTTTTTTATTGATTTGAGACAGAGAGAATGAGAGAGCGAGAGCACATGAGAGGGGGGAAGGTCAGAAGGAGAAGCAGACTCTCCACCGAGCAGGGAGCCTGATGTGGGACTCGATCCAGGGACCCCTGGATCATGACCTGAGCCGAAGGCAGTCGCTCAACCAACTGAGCCACCCAGGCACCCTACCTGTCTATTCTTGGTCTTTGACTCTATGAATAAAAATCAGCCATGAGCCAAGCTGTGAAAGCTCAAAATGAATCGCATGTTGGAAAAGCTTCTTTCTGCATTCTAGCCCAATGCTAAGAATCAGACTGCACAGAGTCTCCTGACAGGTCAGATTTTTTATCTCAAATGGGGTTAAACTAGCTCACCCAAACTCTCCAACTGTTTTCTTTTAACTACTATCTAATATAAGTTTTAATATACAATTTTGGATTTATTAGGCACATGTCCTCCGGTCACTGCAATTAATAAATCAAGGATCCTCTTTTTAACCGGTAACATGATTTTATTCATAAACCAAGAGGTGCATCAAGAGACAACAGCCCCTAGGGGTACCTGGCTGGCTCAGTCGGTAAAGCAGGTGACTCAGGGTCATGAGTTCAAACCCCACACTGGGCAGAGAGCTTAAAAAATAAAAATAAATTAAAGAGACAACAGCTCCTATGGCATAAACTATTCTAAATGAAAGTGATTGTTTTTTCTTCCAAAGATAGTTAATACTAAACTCTATCCAGTAAGTCAGTTCATTCTAATATCTGAAGCTATGTCTCATAATTTTATTTTAGCAGATCTGGGAATTCTGCCACTCAAATCCCACATTCCCCTGAAGCTCTTCTATTGTCAAAGTGGATGACAGACAACACCTTCTCCTGGGATTGTCCAGGCTAAAATGAACTCAGCTCAGCTATAGTGCAGAAATGGTAAGTTTCAATCAGAGGTTAAACAATTATTTTTATTTTTTTTAAAGATTTTTTTATTTATTCATGAGAGACAGAGAGAGAGAGAGAGGCAGAGGGAGAATCAGAGGTTAATTCAAATTTGGTATGAGTTGAGTCCCTGCCCTTAAAGAGACAGCATGACAAAAAAAAAAAAAAAGAAAGAAAGAAAAGAAAAAGAAAAAGAAAAAAAAATTTGGTATGAACCAAGGTTCCCTCCTTCTGAAACCTCCCCATGACCACACCTCTGCAGCTACCGGCCTAAGAGGTAGCTCATTATCTGGGCAAGAATGCAAGTCAGACTTTTCCATCCAAGTGTCAACAATGTGTCAATCTTGCCACATGATAAACATACAGAAAGTACTTTTCATTTAGATGACAATACAAGTATTCCGGACTCTCACAAGGGTTAAATAATGAGTCTTCTGCTGGTAAATTCAGGTTTATCTTTTTTTTTTTTAAAGATTTTATTTATTTATTTGAGAGAGAGAGAATGAGAGACAGAGAGCACAAGAGGGAAGAGGGTCAGAGGGAGAAGCAGACTCCCGGCGGAGCAGGGAGCCCAATATGAGACTCGATCCCGGGACTCCAGGATCATGACCTGAGCTGAAGGCAGTCGCTTAACCAACTGAGCCACCCAGGCGCCCTAAATTCAGGTTTATCTTTATATAAAGTTACATATCTGAACCATATTAGTCATATCCTTCATAAAAAAGACTGATTATGGGGCGCCTGGGTGGCTCAGTTGGTTAAGCGACTGCCTTCGGCTCAGGTCATGATCCTGGAGTCCCGGGATCGAGTCCCACATCGGGCTCCCTGCTCAGCAGGGAGTCTGCTTCTCCCTCTGACCCTCTTCCCTCTTGTGCTGTCTCTCATTCTCTCTCTCTCAAATAAATAAATAAAATCTTTAAAAAAAAAAAAAAGACTGATTATGGTTTAGCATATTTTCAGTTTGGAAAGCAGGTGGATTACTTTTTTTAAAAAGGTCTTCTTTTCCTTTCACCTGTTGAAAACACTTACTGTGTACATCCTTGTATCAGGATGTCTAACACTTTTCTCTTACAGTTTTAGAATTTATTACCCCCCCAAAAAGTTTCTCTTGATGAACCATTATATATATGTACATGTATATTTTCTTTCCCTTTTTACTTTGACTTCTAAAAGTTTCAAAACTAAATTATAATAACCACATTACACAAATTGCTGTAATTTATTTATTTAGTTTTTCCTCCTGTTACACAGTTTTCTTTCTTATCTATACTTTAGCAGCCCCTCTTATATTTATGCTATTTGTGGGAGGCTGCTTAAAACCTTTTTAGAAGCAGTAAGTGGTAGAAATTATAAACCAAAAAAAGTTCCTGTAATAAACCTATTCTGCTATTTAACATCAGAAATATGTCAAAATTCTAGTTCCTAGAAACAAGACTTCAAAAATTATACAAAAATTTGTGCTGAATGAATTTGATAACTGTGAGTGGCCAGAAAAGCAGGCCAAGATCTGAAACGAGATCCACCAAACAGAAGCAGACAAAAGTTCAATGAAGGAGGGAGTGTGAAGTAAGCAATACTTCCAGTGCAGCAAAGCCATGAAGTATGTCTCCTGGTTTCAGCAATAACAGGCTGGAAACCAGAGCAAGAGCAGGTGTCCGTGAAGTGAGGGCCACAGAAGCCAGTCTATGGTGGGCTGGGGAGTAACTAGGAGGCCAGGAAGTGGAAATACAAGTATCCTCCTTGCTTCCGGCACTTGGCTGTGAGGGGCAGGAGAGTGACAGCTAGGAGGGAACAGGAATGAAGGAAGAATTTTTCTCCCCCACTTCCCCGTTTTTATTAGGAGAGATCTGCATGTTTCTATACTTTATTCAACAGCTATTTATTAGGTGCCTACCATGTGATAGGCAGTTCCAGGAGTCTGGGATAAATCAATGAATGAAACAGATAAACATCCCTGCCATGGAGAAGCTTACATTCTAATTCTAGTAGGGGAAGTGGGAACATTAAAATGGTAATTTCTACAGAATGCTATGTGATAATAAGCATTACCAGGGAGAGAAAGTATAGCAAAGGCAGATGGCTCAGGAGTATGGTGGGGAGGAACGCTGTGTACGTACATAAATGAGGTTAGGGTAGGCCTGCTGAGGTGGTGAGGTTTAAGCAGAGACTTGAAGGACATGAAGGAGTTAGCCAAGCAGCCTCCAGGGGAAGAGTGTTCTAGGTAGAAGAGTCAGAGCAAAGGCCCTAAAGTGGGACTGTAGGGAAACAGTGAAAGGGGAAAAGAGTAACCAATACAACAAGTCCCTAAAGATTACAAGGCGATGACATCCAGAACACAGGCCAAGGGATTAGCTGAAGTTGGGAGAGTAACCTTTTCTCTATGACTGGAGGAAAGAAGGTAAGAAAGAAGGCACAGAATTCTTTAAGTAGAGGAAGAGGAAGCACGCGGGGGGGGGGGGGCCGAGGTGCATGCCTTTTTTTCCCTATGAGGTGGTAGGTAAGGTTTTAAGCCAAGCATGGGGCAGTGGAGAGGCTTGAGTAAAGCAGTCAAAATTTTAGAAGTCACTGTGAAGAACAGTGGAGGGAAATTGACAGAATTACTTCAACAGACACCAAAGACAGATTCAGAGGAGACCTAAGATTACACATTAATTGTGGCACTAACCCCCAGCACTGTGTGAGATTTCTCCGTGGCAGGCTAAATATAGAAGGTATGGGTGGTAGGAAGGATGTAAGACTGGCATCTGCATAATGGGTCCTGCAGAATAAAATAAAGAATGAAAGACTGCAAGTGCTGGTAAGAAAAGAGCTGAAGCAGTGCACCCCAAAAGTCAAAGTGTAAAATCTGGAAGAGGCTGATGGACCAGGAGACAATGTGGAAGAGCATCCGGAAGGAGACTACAAAAGTGAGAGCTATAAATGATCAGAGCTTCAGATCTGAAGGACAACCTGACATTAAGACAGATCTGAAGGTGATGACAACGTAGAAGATGAGGCCACAATACCGAGTTACTGGAACAGCATGAAGCTAACGTTTGCTTGAACTGAAGTCAAAGAATTTTATGGTTAAAGGTAGTTACAGAAGAAGTACAGTACAGTGGCTACGTACTTATTTCTAGTGACCTGGGGGAAGTCACTTAACCTGTTTCTTCATCTGTAAAATAGGGGGTAACAGTATCTATTTCATACGGTTGTTACAAGGATTAAACTAGTGAACAATGTAAACTGCTTGGAAAAGAGCCTAGCACATAGAAAGGGCTCAATATGAGTGAGCTATTTCGTCATTATTGTTGTTGTTATTGGTTATAGTCATTGACATCTGCCAGGATGATGTCAGAAATTCAGACAGAGGGAGAATTAAGCCAAGTATCAAAGACATCACACAGAGCAATGGTAGAGGATGGTATAGTTGAATGATACACTTTGGAATAAACAATGTGATATTAAATATAAAAAAAATTTCTTTAATCCATCAGGCATTTACAATCTTGTGACTTCAAACACATATACAAACAACGACAAAGCAATCATAAAAGTACCAACTGAGCATTAGGTAAGTATTATATGGCAATACCAAAGGGAAAAGGCTCTGACTATAAAAACCATGGAAACTACCACGGCATGGACTAAATTGTACTAAACCACTAAATTGTACTAAAACGGAAAAGACCTAGGGTTAACTCTATCTTACCATGTCTGTATACAAATGGTAAAGTGGGGGCATCTGGGTGGCTCAGTCGGTTAAGCGGCTGCCTTCGGCTCAGATCATGGTCCCAACGGCCTGGGATCGAGCCCCACATCGGGCTCCCTGCTCCGCGGGAAGCCCGCTTCTCCCTCTCCCACTCCCCCTGCTTGTGTTCCCTCTCTCGCTGTGTCTCTCTCTGTCAAATAAATAAATAAAATCTTAAAAAAAAAAAAAATGGTAAAGTGTACATTCCTTGAAAGTAAACAACTAAATCTCTATATGCACTGTCAATAAACTGATAATGAATGTTATAAAAGTGAGTGTAAATGAATCACTGGGCCATTAACCAAAAAGCCCACCTCAAAGAGAAGTCCCAGGACCCTTCTGTACTTCTTGTCAGAGTCACATCTGCTTCATTTATCTTCTATTCTAATGAGCTGCACAAAGAAAAGTTCTGAAAGTATGTGTATTTATCCACAGACTTCTGGCGTGCACTGCTATTCAAACTTTTATGAACTCAGAAATTCATCAGTTTGTTCCAACAAGGCCATCTTTCAAAGAGGACGACATGAAGTAGGCAGGCTATACCTTTCACTTCAAAGCCTTGTAAAATTATATCAGTTTACAAGATCAAAAGGATATGCTTCACTCCTGGAAAAGACCTGCTGTGATTAGCAACCCAGGAAGGGGTTTACAAACTAGAAGGCAGGGGCCCAGTGTTGTCCTTTACTTTGTACACAGAACAAGACCATGACAGGGAAGTGAGCTAGAAAGCTTTGGCCTGGGAGAGACTATTGGCACTCTTCTTGAGAGTTTATTCCCTGAACAAATTCAAAGTGGGAAAGAGAAAAAAGGGAAGCTGCATTCATATCTGGTCTTGGAAGGAAAAATGGTCTGTTTAAGCCCTTCGAAGCTGTACTTAATTGGATAAATTTTGGAAAAACTTCATCAGAACAGAGCTGCACAGATTCATAAAATTCTGCCACCAAATCAGGTTCACAATCAGGTCTGATTTTATCAAATGCTGAAAATTATACTTAACCACAATTCTTCAGGTCGTTTTTTGCTAGTAAAGTAACTGTAAAAATTTAAAACTTAGAAATAGTTCTTAATTGGGGCATGGAATTTTAAAACAGACATTCTGTATTTCTCTCATGCTAAAGTAATACAAAAAGCACTAGTTTCCACTGACACCATTTTTTAGTCAACTAAGGTTTTTTTTTTAAGATTTTATTTATTTATTTGACAGAGAGAGAGAGACAGCGAGAGAGGGAACACAAGCAGGGGGAATGGGAAAGGGAGAAGCAGGCTTCCTGCCGAGCAGGGAGCCTGATGGGATGCGGGGCTCGAGCCCAGGACCGTGAGACCATGACCTGAGCCGAAGGCAGTCACTTAACCAACTGAGCCACCCAGGCGCCCTCAACTACGTTTTAAAAGGAAAGCTTAACGATAAAACTACAAAAATAAAGTATTAAGACTTTTCTTAGAAAACCCTAACTGAAAATTTTTAGATAGTTCAACTTAAGAAGTCACAGGAATTTGTTCATTAAGAAATGAAGTTTGAAAGCAAAAGGCACCAAGATCGGCATGCCACTCTCCTCAAGCATGTAGGAGAAGCCAGATTTACAAGCTCACACTGAATTCAGTTATTGATCATTTCCAGATCTGCTTTACAATCCCAAGGTGTGTGCAATCCTCATACTCCATCCTCGCACGGTACATTTAACTCCACCTGCCTCATAATCCAACAGCCACACCAAGTTAATTAGAAAGCACCACCTCACTTAAGAGAACACAAGCTAAGATTTTATTATGACTAAGCTAAGCTGACAAAATGCCAGCCTTTAAATAAAATATCCACCATGATATCACTTAAGAGCTATTCAAACCCAATCATCACACTTTCATGGGGCTCAGACAGACCCATCTATGACACAAAGCAACATATTCAGGCAGAACAGCTGCCTAGAACAGTAAGAGATATGTGAGCACGGGATCTGTTGACAATCTAATTTCAGCCACCTCCAGATTCCACAAAGATGACAACCTGCATCTTCAGAAATACTGCTGCATGCCTCTCCCACTGTCAGAACATGCCAGGTTACTAAATCTCTGCATGGTGAGCTACTCTGAAAATCTACCCATCCAGTGCAATATACCAACTCGAAGCCTCCGTACTGGTAAACTGGCCTTAGCAAACCTCAGATCTGCCTGTGTACATGTAAGGTATTATCATCAGGCCTCCACAGTCCATAGCACTGGCCGTACAAGATGAATAGAGAAACACAGTATTCACCCCAACAAGAATGGAAGCTTGAAGGCACTTTAGCACAGAAGCTCATGTAGCAATTCACCAAGGAGAAAAAGTGATTCGGGAGTTCAATTCTGGTTTTAGGGCCGGAATGTGTTGTGTTGCATGAACAATGACTAGCTTGCTCGGGCAGGCTCCCAACCCCCACAACTTGGCTTCTGGCGCGGCCAGTCACCCTGAAAGCTGCCAGGGCTGTCACTCGGTGCCTTCCAGCAACTGGACTTGGCTACTAAAGGATTTGTCAGATCATCCTCCCAATATGGCTGCCAGAGTAATCCCGGGCTGCTGAACGCCGAGACCACACCAGCCTTCCTTGCGCCTGGCCAGCATCCCACACGCCCCCTCCCTCTCCATCGCGCTCCTCTCCCCGCTCCTCGCGCCATCGGCTTCCCCTCCGCCACGCCAAGCCCCTTCCTACCTTCATCTGGCCAAAGCGCATAACCCCATTCCCAGGCTCAGCTCCGACGCCAACCGTAATGGGGGAGAGGGGATGGGGGAAACGAGAACCGGGGGCTTCAAAACGGCGCGGCGCCCGCTCCACAGAGCTGCCGTGTGCGCAGAGAGCGCAAGCAGCCGACAACGGCGGGCCAGCTGACCGCTGGGCACAGCGCGAGTCCGGCGGCTCAGGGGAAGCCGAGGGCTGGTGCCAGGCACTACGGGCGACCCAGCAGGCCGCTGGACCCGAGGCCGGGACTCGCCGGCCCGGGAGGGTCCCCCGCCCCGCCCCACCCCGTGCGCCGGTGGGGCGGCGCGGCTCCCGCCCGGCCCCGCGCTTCCTCCGCTCGGACCCCGCCCGGCCCGGGCCCGGCCTCCCCTCCCCCCGAAGGCCCCCTCCCCAGCCCCGGCGGCCGCGGCGCCAACCGCCGCCCGCCCCCAGCCTTACCTCAGCCGCGCTGCGGACCGACGGGCGGACGGACGGGCCGGGTCAGCAGGCGCCGCGGCGCGCGGGGGCGCTGGGGGTCCGGCACCGATGCTCCTCAGCGCGAGCAGCGGCTGCCGCGAGCCGCAGGGCGCCGCTCCGCAGCCCCATCACGCAGCGGCCCGGCCCCGCATCGAGGGCCGTGGCGCGGGGAGGGCGGGAGCACTGGAAGCCGGGGCGCGGCGACGAGCCGGCGGTGGCAGCTGCTGCGGATGGGGAGCGGCTGGGACTCGCGCTGGCGCCTCCCAAGGCTGCCGCCGTCCGACTGCCCCGCGTCGCTCCTCGCGAAGCTCCGCCCGCAGCCGCCCGCGCCGGACACCGCCCCGAGCCCGGCCGCCGCGCGTCACCTCGGCCCGCCCCGACGTCCGCGATTGACGCGGGAGGCGACCAATCGGGACTTAGAGCTCGCGGCGGCCGGCCAATCGCAGGGTGAGCCAGAGAGGGGATGGGGCGAGGAGCTGAGGAGAGGCCCGGGCGCCTCCTGGTGGCCCGGACGCCCGCGCTGGAGCGGGGCTGCGGGGCTGCGGGGCTGCGGGCCTGCGGGGTTGGGGAGGCCGGTGCCCAGAGTCCCCTCACGGGTGACCCTCGAAGGACGTCATGCGGCAGCGGTCGCGCCTGGCCCACCTGATGATCCGCCTTGTAAGGAAACAAAGCTTGGCCAAGCGGGGCGGGGCGGGACTGTGGGGGCCAGGCGCCTGCGGAGGGGCTGAGATGAATACGGGAGGCGGCCGAGTGTGGAGTCATTGTGCGTTTGGAAAGCTGCTCGCTCGGGGAAGCCGCCAAACACGGCGCAGTCGGAATTGAAACACGCAAAGGGATGAGTGTATTATCCCGCAGCAAGCTTCCCGGCCTATTCTTATCGAGCCCGATCACAACACCTCCCACACGCCACCTTGGGAGAAAAGGCGGAATGAGTAATGGAAAAGCAAGATTTTAGTGGGCATTCAACTTGTCTCCTTGGGAGACGGGGTAAGGGCCGTGAGTCAAAGAACAAAACGCTTTGTATCGTCCCTGAGCTAATGACCCGAGCTCCCCTCCGGGAGATGCCCTTGAAGGAGGGTTGTTGGAATTGAGCAACCCGGAGAACACGAGCACTCTAGTAGCGATTTTCTGAAAATCAGATTTAGATTCAGCTCAAAAGGAAAAGCCCACGGCTGTTCATGAGTGGTCCAGTTCAGTACCTAATGAAATAAAATACTCAACGGTATACATGTGCAATTATCATGCCAAGCACCGTTATTTTATAAGATGTGAAATGCTTTTTTATTTACTAACAGAAAGTAAAATTGGATTTCCCCCCTGAATTCAATACAGGTTTGGGTGTTTTACTTATAAGCAGACACTAAAACATCAAAACAAATTTCCTACACTAATGATTTTGGAAAATCTGCATCCCCACTAAAGTCCTCATACTCCATCCAGTCAACATTTATTGAACATTTATCATTTTATTTAGAATTAAACTCCACCTGGGGCCCCTGGGTGGCTCAGTCGTTAAGCGTCTGCCTTCGGCTCGGGTCATGGTCCCAGGGTCCTGGGATCCAGCCCTGCATCGGGCTCCCTGCTCCACGGGAAGCCTGCTTCTCCCTCTCGCACTCCCCCTGCTTGTGTTCCTGCTCTCGCTGTGTCTCTCTCTGTCAAATAAATAAATAAATAAATAAATAAATAAATAAATAAATAAATAAAATATTTAAAAAAATAAAATAAAAATTAAAAAAGAATTAAACTCCACCTACCCACAAAAGGATTTGATATGACTCCCATGGAAGCATACGAGGAATAGAACTGTATAGCATTAACATAGGAGTAAAGTTAATAATTAAAAAAAAAAAAGAGGCTATATGGTGGGAGAGAAAAGCTATATGAACAAGCCCAGTGCATAGAAAGAAAAGTAACATTAAAAAGCAGACTCAGGGAATGTGCTACCACTGAGCACAAAACTCAGCCCTTAGTTTCCTGAAAACCAGGACAAAAATGAAATTCCAATGGGTTAATGAACAGAAGCTCATCAATTCATCAGTAGACACCAAGTTTTTCCTAGGTTGGGACTCTTTGTATAAGTACTATGATAAGCACCATGGAGAGTTACAAAAACCTGGGTGGTAGTTAATATTGTTTTGGCTCTCAATGGAGCTCAATCTGAAAAGAATCTAAAACTGAGTAAAGGGCATGTGGTGGTAATCATCACTGAAATTAAGCAAAAGCATACCGAGAAGGGTCAATAGAGACAGGTAAGGCTGTTCTAGGTTTCAAGGCCAAAATAGCCAGCTCTGCATAAGCCTTTTGACCCTTTGATAGATGAAGTTACTCTGCGGGGTCATTCAATTTCTCTGTAACCTAAAAGATTACAGATTTTGTACAAAGGCACCTTTTAAAAGCTGTCAAGTTCTAGAAAATTGAATTTAGCCATGGCCCCATTGGGTTATCCCTGGAATGCCATAAAATAACATCAAAAGATCTATTAATGTGATGCACATGCCCACACTACTACAACTAATAGGGTTTCTGGATACAAGATTACTATACAAAAATCAACAGAAATAGTCAATTAGAAAATGATTTTAAAAGATCCCATTAAATCATTAAATATGGCAATAAAACTATTAAATATGTAAGGTTAGGTTGGCAAAATATGATCAAGACCTATATGAAAAAAAATTATACAGCTGTATTGATGAAACACTTAAAGAATACATAAGTATTATAGCAACATTATCCTAGATCTGTCTCCTAAAACAAGGGAAACAAAAGTAAAAAACTATTAGGACAACATCAAAATAAAAAGCTTCTGCACAGCAAAGGAAACAACAAAACTAAAAGACAACCTCTGAATGGATGAGATATACCTGATGAGGAGTTAGTATCCAAAATACATAAAGAACTTACACAAAATGGGCAGAAGACATGAACAGACATTTCTCCAAAGAAAATATACAGGGGCACCTGACTGGTTCAGTCGGTGGAGCTTTTGATTTTTGATCCTGGGGTTGTGAGTTCAAGCCCCACATTGGGTGTGGAGATTGCTTAAAAATAAAATCTTCTAAAAAATTTTAGAAAAAAAGACATACAGATGGCCAACAGACACATGAAAAGATGCTCAACATCATTCATCATCAGGGAAGTGAAATTCAAAACCACAATGAGATACTACCTCACACCTGTCAGAATGGTTAAAATCAAAAACATGAGAAACAAAAAGTATTGGCAAGGATGCAGAGAAAAAGGAATCCTCATGCAATGTTGGTGGGAATGCAAACTGGTGCAGCCATCGTGGAAGACAGTATGGAGTTTCCCCCCAAAATCAAAAATACAATTACCATATGATCCAGTTATTTCACTACTGGGTATTTACCCAAAGAATACAAAAACACTAATTCAAAAGGATATATGTACCCCTATGTTTATTGCAGCATTATTTATAACAGCCAAATTATAGAAGCAGCCCATGTGTCTATCAACTAATGAATGGATAAAGAAAATGTGGTATGTCTATGTATATATATGTATATGTACAATGGAATATTACTCAGCCATAAAAAAGAGTGAAAGCTTGCCATTTACAAAACCATGGATGGAACTGGAGAATATAATGCTAAGTGACAGAAGTCAGTCAGGGAAAGATAAATCCCATAGGATTTCACTCATGTGGAATTTAAGAAAACAAACAGCGGCACCTGGCTGGCTCAGTCGGTGGAGCATGTAGCTCTTGATCTTGGGGTTGTGAGTTTAAGCCCTATGTTTGGGGTAGAGTTTGGAAGAAAGAAGGAGGAAGGAAGGAAGGAAGGAAGAAAAGAAAGAAAGAAAGAAAAGGAAAGAGAAAGAAAGAAAGAAAGAAAGAAAGAAAGAAAGAAAGAAAGAAAGAAAGAAAGAAAGAAAGAAAGAAAGAAAGAAAGGAAGGAAGGAAGGAAGGAAGGAAGGAAGGAAGGAAGGAAGGAAGGAAAGAAAAGAAAAGAAAAGAAAAGAAAGAAAGAAAAGAAAGAAAGCAAGCAAGCAAGCCGACTCTTAACTATAGAGAACAAACTGATAGTTACCAGAGGGGAGTTAGGTGGGGGAATGGGTTAAGTAGGTGAAGGGGATTAAGATTACACTTATTGGGATGAGCACTGAGTAATGTATAGAATTGCTGAATCACTACATTGTACACATGAAGCAAATGTAACAGTGTATGTTAATGATACTGGAATTAAAATAAAATTAAATTAATAAAAATTAAAATCAGTCGGTTGAGCATCTGCCTTCGGCTCAGGTCGTGATCCCCAGGTCCTGGGATGGAGCCCCACATCAGGGTCCCTGCTCAGCGGGGAGCCCTGCTTCTCCCTCTCCCTCTGCCCCTTCCCCCTCGTGCTTTTTCTCTCTGTCTCTCAAATAAATAAATAAATCTTTTAAAAAATCAATTAAAACAATTCATCTAGTCACCAAAAAGTAGAGGGAGAGATAGTCCTTATTTTTAGACAGGAAGAAAATATTATGAAGTTGTCTGTCCTCTCCAGATTTAATCTATAAATTTAATGTAATTTCAATGAATACTTGAACAGGATTTTTCATGGAATTTGACAAGGTGATGATAAAATTAAATAATAAATCTATTCCATGTCCATTTAAAAAATTCATATGCTAGAATGAAGCCAAGATTATCCACAATTTTTAAGAACAAGATGTGGGGACTTGCCCATAAGTTAGCAAGATTTTCTGTAACATCATTCTAATTAGAATTCTGTTGCATTGGCACAAGACTATACGAGTCCAGAAATGGAACAGAATAAAGTCCAGACCACATGCACATGGTAACACAACATATGACAGCATTGGCATTACACATCAGTGGGAAAATGGTAAACTATACATGATAATAAATGATGCTGAAATAATTGTTTAACTATACAGTTAAAAATGTGCTCCTTATACCATATAAAAAATAAATTTCAGATGGAATGCAAACCTGAATCAGAAAAACAAAGCTTTAAATATTTTAGAAGAGGGCGCCTGGCTGGCTCAGATGGTTAAGCGTCTGCCTTCGGCTCGGGTCATGATCCCGGGGTCCTGGGATCGAGTCCCGCATCGGGCTCCCTGCTCCTTGGGAGCCTGCTTCTCCCTCTGCTTCTCTCTCTCTCTCTCTCTCTCTCTCCCTCTCTCTCTCATGAATAAATAAATAAAATCTTTTAAAAAATAAATATTTTAGAAGAAAATACAAAATATTTTATGATGTTGAGATAAAGAAAAATATTTTTTATTTTTTTTAAGATTTTATTTATTTATTTGAGAGAGGGAATGAGAGAGAGAGAGAGCACATGAGAGGGGGGAAGGTCAGAGGGAGAAGCAGACTCCCCGCTGAGCAGGGAGCCCGTTGTGGGACTCGATCCCAGGACTCCAGGATCATGACCTGAGCTGAAGGCAGTTGCTTAACCAACTGAGCCACCCAGGCACCCAAGAAAACTATTTTTTAAATTTTTATTTATTTACTTTATTTTCTTAAGTAAACTCTACACCCAATGTGGGGCTCGAACTCATGACCCCAAGATCAAGAGTCACATGCTCCACCAACTGAGCCAGCCAGGTGGCCCCAATGAAAAAAAAATATTTTAAACAAGAGACAAAAACCACTAACCAAAAAAGACTGACGAACTTGACTGTGTTTTTTAAAAACCACACACACACTTCTACACAACAAAAGATATAATGAAACAAAGCAAACAACAAACCATAGATGGGACAAATATATTTGCAACACATATAGCCAGGGTTTCAGAATATATAAAGAAATCCAATCAATTTACAGTTATATAAACCAATATGGAAAATACAAGCAACCTAACAGAAAAACAATGGGCAAAAGGATATGAGTAGGCACCTCACAGACGAAAGAACGGAAAGACACTTAAATCATGGAAATGAGATACCATGCCAAATCCATCAAATTGCCAGCAATGGCAAGTGTGACAGTACCCAGTGATGGAAGAGAAGGCAATGGGACAGCTATTTTGGAAAATTTGTTAGCAGCCAGCCAAATGGAAGATGAGCACAGCCCTTTAACCCAGGATTCCAGTAGATACTCTAGGGAAAGTCTTGCACAGGTAAGTGAGGAAACAGGTCCAAGAATGCAGTCTTTCCATTGTTTGCGATACGGAAAAATCAAAATGCCCATCGACAAGAGATCGGATGAATAAACTGAGTCATAGGAGAGAATACTATGCAGCAACTAAAATTAATGGTCCAGCAACTAAAATTAATGCAGCAGTCAGGGCCCAAGTTAGAAACCCCACTAGTCATGACAAACACAGGAGATTTAATAGAGGAATTGGTTATGCAGATGTTGCAAGCTTGAAGAGAAAAAAGAAAAGAAAAGGAGAAGGGATGCTAATTCAGAGACTAGAAACTGCAGGAAGGTGCCAAAATCCTAACACTGGAAGAATAAAGGAGGAGGGAGTGTTCCGGAAGCTAGGAGACTGGGGGAGGGGCCAGGACTGGAGCTGAGGTGCGCGGGGAGAGGGAGAGGCGGCAGCCTCAGGAAAAAAGCACCAGAAGGAAAAGAGCAAAAGAGAAAGGAAAACGAAGACTTCGCTCCTCCCCTCAACGCCTCCTACTGGCAGAACCCAAAGAGAAACCAACTGGCGAAGGAGCTTGAGGAATACAAACAGTATGGAAAGGTGGGCACAGGGCTGAGAAAGAATAAGCAAACAGCTAGCGCAATGACTAAATCTCAAAAACATAAAGCTGAGCAAAAAAAAAAAAAAAAAAAAAAAAATAGTAAGAGGTTCAGAATAATTTGTGCGGTAAAATGCCATTTATGCATGAAGTTTGGAAACATGTGCGGAAGAACACTATAGCGCGCAGGACTCCATTCCTGCAGAGTCAAGGAGGAAAACCTGCACGGGAAATGATCATCAACAAATTCAGGAAAGAGGTTACCCTAAGAGAGAGGAAAGAAAGGAAGCAGGAAGCAAGACACAGGAAGCTAATATTTTATTTCTTGGGGGAAAAAAAAAGACACAGGATGAAAATGTTGGGGGGCGGTGGGATGGGTATATAGGTGGGTGCCGTTATGCCGGTCTCTATACTGCCTGTTAGAAAATATTTCATCGTTTAAAAATGTATTTGTCCAAAGGCATCCCAGCAGCGATGTCACCAGTAATCCTCTGCCGGCTGGGTCAGCAGCTGGATCGGAGGGGCCAGGACTCACCCGTGGCAGCTGGGCGAGCCTGAGGGGCTGAGTGGGCGGGAGGCCATAAGCCATAATCCCCTCCCTGACCTGGTTTTAAGATGCCCTAGTCCCACAACCTGCCTTGCGAAAGGTCACTGCCTCTTGGCCAAACAGTTGGCCTTCCTGACTCAGAGAGGCCATATTCATTCAAAATTGCCACATGCCGCCACTTGCACTGATGAAAATGTAGGGAGAATTAAGACCGCAATCCTTTGCAGGACTGTCCGTGCCCATAAAGAGAATTACCTTCCGGGTATTTTAAACAAGGTCAGGTAACACATGTACTTAAGTCTTGGATCATGTTGCGCATTTAAAAATAGGAATTGCTTATATGTTTGGACCTATGAGGCTACTGTGTTGAAGCTGGAAAGTATCTGTTTTATAATACAAAGTCCTTGTAAATGTTAATGTCTATTTGATAGAAGTATGTGTGTACAGATTGTATTGAACACTGTATTAAGTGACAACAATGCAGAGCTGGAGACAAATCAATAAAGGCTCTGGTGTTTTTGTTTGTTTGTTTGTTTTTAAAGATTTTATTTATTTATTTGACAGCGAGAGAGGGAACACAAGCAGGGGGAGTGGGAGAGGGAGAAGCAGGCTTCCCGCTGAGCAGGGAGCCCGACGCGGGACCCGATCCCAGGACGCTGGGATCATGACCTGAGCTGAAGGCAGACGCTCAACGACTGAGCCACCCAGGCGCCCCTGGTGTTTTGTTTCTGTTTTTGTTTTTTTCAGTGAATACTTAGGATGCAATCTGATCTAACTCATTAATATTAATATACAGTGACACGACTTCTGCTGAGGTTATTTGGAATCAGAGAGTCAAAAGGGGAAGATACTTTAGCACAGGTTAGTCCTCCCGGTCAGGAAACTGATGAGCACAGCAAGCCTCCAGTTTGCTGAGGACTGATTTTTATTTGGTGGCTTCAACTACCCAGAATCCAGAAGGAAAGAAAAGAAAATCAGCCAAAACAGATGTCATAAAACTCATGCTTCTTACTCACTGAAAAGTTCCTCAAGCCTGTCTCTTTACTTATCTTTTTCACCTCGAATTCTAATAAGCTCCACTGCCTGAATTCTTTGCTAATGAGATTGGTAGGAACAAGTAGGAAACGGGAAATAGGGGAGTGAGCTGCTGGGAGAAGTGAGTCTTATTCCAACAAGATTAAAAATTTAAAAAGCGTGTGTTAGGTCTCAGACAACATAACCACCTGACAGCATTTGGATCCAAGTGACTTCTGGCTATCCGCAAAAGCCAGATTAATACAAAAGGTGAATTCTGATACTGCCTGGAAGAGTCAAAATCATGCTTCAGGATATAAACACAAATCTAGAAAGGTAATTTCAAAAATATGTGGAATAGAACAAGGCTTCTGCCTTTGAAAAGAATTTTCTAGTCTTCTTGGGAAGCCTTGAAGAAAAAAAAAAAAAGTCTCTGCCTAGACCACATTTTCTGAAGTCCCTAACGCCAGTAGCGAAATCAATAGGTGTCATTTTTTTCTTTGCCTCCAATGTTCAATTATATTGAAATGAATATCCATTTATAAGGAATATATACATCACAATGCAAATTAGCACAGTTGCTGAGATCGCTGTGGCCCTGAGGACCCCACAGTAAATACCAAACATGATATTTACCATGCAGAAGTCACGAATCAAGAACCGAACACTGACATTTGATACTTTTGTAAAGACCAAGAGAATGGGAAATTTTAATTTGGTGTGTTCCCTTAGTTCCCCCCGATTAGTGCAAGGTTTCGTTTTAATCAGCTGTTGGCTCTTTGCAAACACAGTCAGCTAAAATCAGCATGTCTGGCTGTTTCCCCTGGTCATGACTGGGGATCTATCATTTCAGCCAGATAAAAATACCCTGCATAGATTCCCCTCTTCTGAATTGCAGTTTAAGTATACATCATTTTTCTGTAACAGGAATTTTTTTACTAAATAGGAACAACCTTGTATCAATTAACTTTGGTCTTAAAGCCATGATTGAAGAAACCAAATTGTTGTCTCTGGGAATTGCAGTGACAGATGGTCCCGGAACACATGGGCAGAACATGGTGCCTGAAATGGGCTTCCTACGGCTCCAAAGAGTCCAGCCACCAGGAGCGATGCCTGAGACACGAGAAGAGGGAGGATCTGGGCAACACGGAGAGCTGGGAGCACAATGCCCAGTGAACAGTGCTCAGTAGGGTCAGGATATCTCAAATAACCCCGCCGTTTCCACCATTGCCAAGTCCCCAGTCCAAGGAGACTATCCTGAAGACATAGCCCTCTCCAGAGCTCTAGCTCTCAGTGTCTCCTGGAAATTGCATTTTCTTACTCTTACTTACAATGTAACCACTTGAGATGAATACATAAATCATGCTGAGAAACCATCTACTGGGAAGAGGGAGTAGGGAGGGGTTGAGAGCACCTGGTCTTTACAGTCCAACTGTTTGGATTCTAATTCTATCACTTACTATGTGCCCTTTAGCATATAACCCCTGTGTCCTCATCTCTAAAATGGGAATGAAGATATTACCTAATTCACCCTTCCCATTGAATCTTTATTCTCTCTCACCTTCACTCTCCCTAAGTGATCCCCTATCATCCCTTTCCTTCGGTGTCCCTATCTACAGATTACAGAGTCCTAGTATCTAAAATGTTACAGTGAGAGGCACCTGGGATCAGCGTGTCAGACAAGAGTCTGCCTTCGGCTCAGGTTATGATCTGAGGGTCCTGGGATGGAGCCCCTCATTGGACTCCCCGCTCAGTGGGGAGTCTGCTTCTCCCTCTCCCTTGGCCCCTCCCCCTGGGTGTGCTGTCTTTCTTTCTCTCTCAAATAAATAGAATCTTTTTAAAAATAAAAATCTAAAAAAAATGTTACAATGAGAAGAACCTGGATGACTCAGGTGATTGGGCGTCCAACTCTTTTTTTTTTATTTAAGATTTTATTTATTTATTTGAGAGAGCGAGAATGAGAGAGAGAGCACATGAGAGGGGGGAGGGTTAGAGGGAGAAGCAGACTCCCTGATGAGCAGGGAGCCCGATGTGGGACTCGATCCCGGGACTCCAGGATCATGACCTGAGCCGAAGGCAGTCGCTTAACCAACTGAGCCACCCAGGCGCCCTGGGCGTCCAACTCTTGATCTCAGCTCAAGTCTTGATCTCAGGGTCATGATCTCAAGCCCCGCATTGGGCTTCACGCTCGGTGTGGAGCCTACTTTGAATGAATGAATGAATGAATGAATGAATGAATACAATGTTACAACGAAATAAATCTGCTTCATTCTAGCTGTGGGATCCTGAGCAAGTCAATGCCTCTAGACTTCTGTTTAACCTATATGTCAGAGTAGATGAATTCTAAAGTGTGTCCAGGTTTTACAATCTCAGCATTCTGTGCTTACTGGATTTTTCTCATCCTCTCCAAGAGAGGGGAAGAATTTGAGTAGGTGATGGTGATGATGATGGTAGGGGTAGGGATGATGGCAGCTGATATTTATCGAGCATGGACTAAACCAAGAACTACTGGAAGCACTCCACGTTCACTGTCTCGTTTAATCCTCACCACAGTCCTGTAAAATAGGGACTCTTACTGTTCCCATATGACGAAACTTAGGTTGTGGGGGCCCCCCCAGCGATAGCAGGTCCTCATCTCTGGGACCTGTCAATATTACCTTATAAGGAAACAGCGTCCTTGTAGATGCGGAGATTATCCTGAACTATCTCGATCAGCCCTCACTGCAGTCCTACGTATCCTTGTAAAAGGGAGGCCGAGGGAGATTTGACAGCCCACACAGACGTGCAGACGGCAGTGCGACCGCGGGAGGGGGAGCCTGGAGGGATGCAATCCCAAGCCTAGGAACACCAGCAACCTCCAGAAGCTGGAAGAGGCAAGAAGCACATTTTCCCCTAGAGCCTCTGGAAGGAGCACAGTCTGGTCAACACTTAAGAATTTTCGGCCCCAATGATACTGATTTTGGACTTCTGGCCTCTAGATATGGGAAAGAATACAAAACTTCTGTTCTAATTTCACCTGGTTTATTTTTTTTTAAGACCTATTTATTTTTGAGAGGGAGAGAGAGAGATGGCACACGAGAGTTGGGGAGGGGGCAGAGGGAGAGGGAGAGAGAGAAAATCCCAAGCAGACTCCCCACTGAGCGTGGAGCCTGACACAGGGCTCCATCCCAGGATCCTGAGATCATGACCTGAGTTGAAAGCAAGAGTCAGCCGCTTAGCCGACTGAGCCACCCAGGTGCCCTGTAGGTGACCCGGTTTATTGTTACAGCAGCCCCAGGAAACTCCCACCGGGATGAAGACATTTATTCAAGGTCACAGTCAATAAGTGGGGGGTGGAATCAGGATTCAAATCCATGAACATCTAGCTCCAAACCCCATGCTCTTCAGCACAGCACTGTATGCCCCTTAGAACACCTAAAACAAACAGAAAGTGGACTAAGTATTAACAAAGAAAAAAGAAAGAAAAAGCACTGGAATTCTATCAATAACAAGGGAGCATTCTAGTGGTGGATTCAACCACATTCATTCTCCCGGCTGCAAACATCTCAGCTTTGGAAGCACTGCTTTAAAAGTTGATTCTCCCACACACTTAACATCGAAATTAGGTCATACCTGCATCCCAGCCAAGAATGTGTGCACTTCAACAAGAAGATACACTTGGTGAAAAGATAAAAGATGATATATTTAGCTTATAGCTGAAGAGGTTACTTGGCGGCAATTTGAGACTCAGTCCACTCTGGGCAATCAGACAAGCAGAAGCCTCTTATCTTTTTAAAGGGTTTGTTTCCTTTTTTTCTCGCTTTCAGTTGGGACTCTGTCTTCAATTTTCTCAAAAGGAAAGTGAGTAAGAACTAAGAACCTGATTTTTATTCCCCTCACTTGCTACTTTCCTGACTATTTGAGTTCCCAGGCAAATCAACTCATGGGAGAGTTGGGATTTGGGGCTTGAATTTAATCCTAAACTTCAAATGAGCCCACATTTTTCTCTGTAGGAATGGGACCTGCATTTCATACTCTTAACACTCATTAAACCTTCTAGTTTATACTCTGAACCTGTAATAGTCATCAGTCCACCAACTTTATTCATTTTATCCACTCCCCCTCCCCCTTTGGCCATTTAAATGAATATACACAATGTTTGAAGATGAGTGGCCATAATAGGTTGGTCTGCAATGCTCTAAATTCAATGAAAGAGCCGTAAGCAGGCAGACAACTGAGGATGGGACCCCCTTGGCTGCCATGGTATTTCTCAATCATCCTAAAGAAATCAACTGGAAAAGAAAAATGTTTTCGCATCGCTGATGGCCTCAGTAGGTTGTGGTTTGAAAGGACAATAAAGCACAGCCTTCTAAGACAAGGAGCCAGCCTCCAAGGAAGAAGCTAAGCATTTAGATCTATAATATTTATATAAACAGCTGACTCTGTGGTTTTGACTAGAAATTAACCCTATTTATTTATAATGTGCTTTTCTTTATAGAGCTCTTTTTTTCTTTTTTTGCTTTAAAAAAAATCCATTACATCAACAATTTCCTTCCAACCATATAATGTTGACAGGTAACATGCTCATTTTACAAAGAAACTGAAAGGTACAGAAATAATCTCCAAAGGCTATAAACCCAGCTGTGACAACGAACCAACCAACTCTCTCCTTCTCTCTCTCTCTCTCTCTCTCTCTCTCTCTCTCTCTCACACGCACACACACACACACACACACACACACATACACAGCCTGCACCAAAAGAACCTCCAGGTACCAGGGTCAGAGATACCATGTTTTATTTTTTTCTAAATCACAATCCAGTCTGCCTGTCCACTTTCTACCCTCCAATGGGCGGCAATTCACCCAATGTGCTTAGCTTTCAACAAAACAGTATAAATAATTTAAACCTCCATAAAAAGTCATACTTGAGACAAAAGGACGAAAGATTTAAAGGGGACTGTCTCCTGGAAATCAGCAACAACCCTGTTCCTTTGTCCGTCCCAGGATCCCACGGGGTTTGGAAATGGCTGAAGCAAAGGTCTTGTCCACGCTTCTTTATTTTGGGGACAAACGACTCCAAAGAGTGGGGTATAGCCTTCGCAGGCAGAGAGGAAGTGATGAGCCTCAGATTTTCACTTAGCAGCTGCGCGGTTGCAGGCAAATAATGTAACCCCTCTGCATTTCAGTTTCAATCTGGAGAAAGACGTGGCTAATAGGATCCACCACGAGGGTTCTTGGGCAATGGGATGGGGCTGTCATGTACACCACTGAGCCCAGCCATGGAGAGGCCAGAGTCAAGAGGGAGGCAGGGGAGCCTGAGAAACTAGAAATGGAGAAATGCAAGAGGGGAGAGAGGGTGGTCAGGCTGGAGGAGGGGGGCGGTAACAGCAGCAGGGAGCAGACCGGGCTGTTGGCCCCGGGTAGAGGGGAGGCTGGACAGGGGCTGTTGTGTTCCTCTCACAGATGCCCGGCTGCGGGGAGCAGCAGGTAGCTCATGCTGGAGGATGGCCACATCGCAACTGTTCCCTTCTGCTCCTCCATTCCCTCAGTACCAGGCGATGACATCCAAGCGAAGAGGTCTCTAGAAAAGAACTGCTGGTTGGGACATCTGGCTGGCTCAGTTGGCAGAGCACGTGACTCTTAATCTCAGGGTTGTGAGTTCAAGCCCCATGTTGGGCTTGGAGCCTACTTAAACAAAACAAAACAAAACAAAACAACTGCTCGAAAGAGATACAGGAAGGTTTCTTGAAGGGCACAGTGACCTGTGGCGAAGGCCCATAGGGGCTTATGAGACCTATACTTTAATGCCACCAACTCCACCCTGTGACAGCCCCCCAACACACACACACACACACACACACACACACACGTACACACACACACTGCACCAGGAGGGCAGAAAATGGGCCCTGAGCTTTAGCCTTGCTCACTACACACTACCACTACCATCCAGGTAGTTTCTGACACCCAGGGGAAGATGAGCTCATGTGAAAATAATTGCACATCTAAGGAGCAAAAGAGCCATACTCCAAATCAAAGACAATAAACTGAAAAGCTTATATTTGAGGAAGCAGAATTAATGGAGAAGACCCAACAAGAACTTCAAATATCTTCAAAGAGGTGGGCTGAGTGGCTCAGTCAGTTAAGCATCCGACACCTGATCTCAGTTCAGGTCTTGATCTCACAGTGGTGAGTTCAAGCCCTGCACTGGGCTCCACGTTGGGCGTGGAACCTACTTAAAAAAAAAATCAAAGAGATAGGTTATTGGTAACAGGTCAGGAAATAAGCAGTTATTAAAAAACCAAACAGCTAATTGGAGAGAGAGGGTTCAATATGAAAATGCATACAAAGAAGGAATTAGTGACCTAGAAAACCAGATTGAGAAACTCCATCAGAAGACACTAAGAAGGGAACCATTAATATATGTGTAGAAATGGCATCATAGGTTATAATGCTGAATCACTGTGTTATGCAATGTAGGGATCTGAAAATTGGCACCTCCCTTGTGAGAAAAACTAAATGGGGAAGCTACTAAAACCAGAAAGAGATACTACAAGAAAACTATAAACCAATATCCCTTAGGACACAAATGGTAGATATAGAGAGATGCAAAAATTCTTTCAAAAATTTTAGCAAATTGAGGGTGCCTGGGTGGCTCAGTCAGTTGAGCTTCAGGTCATGATCCCGGGGCCTGGATCGAGTCCCACGTCCAGCTCCCTGTTCTACTGGGAGTCTGCTTTTCCCTCAGCCCCTCCCCCACCCCTCGTTTCCTCAAGCTCGCTCTCTCTCAAATAAATAAATAAATAAAGTATTTTTTAAAATTTTAGCAAATTCGGGGCACCTGGGTGGCTCAGTCGTTAAGTGTCTGCCTTCGGCTCAGGTCATGATCCCAGGGTCCTGGGATTGAGCCCTGCATGGGGCTCCCTGCTCCGTGGGAAGCCTGCTTCTCCCTCTCTCACTCCCCCTGCTTGCGTTCCCTCTCTTGCTGTGTCTCTCTCTGTCAAATAAATAAATAAAATCATTAAAAAAAAATTTAGCAAATTGGGGGTGCCTGAATGGCTCAGTCAATTAAGTGTCTGCCTTTGGCTCAGGTCATGATCCCAGGGTCCTGGGATCGAGCCCCACATCAGGCTCTCCCTGCTCAGTGGGAGCCTGCTTCTCCCTCTGCCTCTGCCGCTCCCCTTGCTTGTGCTCTCTCTCCCTCTCTCTCTCTGTCAAATAAATAAATAAATAAATAAATAAATAAATAAATCTTTAAAAAACTTTTAGCAAATTGAATCCAACAATACATAAATAGAATAATATATGATATTCTAATGGGATTTCTCCCAGGATTGCAAGGTTTATTTAACTTTCAAAAATTAATTGATGTCACTTCACCGTATTAGCCCAAAATTTAAAAACCATATTACCATCTCAACAGATGCAGAAAATGCATTTGACAAAAGTCCAAAATCCAACATCAAATGGGCCCTGAAACATATTCAAGAATGTTCACGGCCACATTAGCTGTAATAGTCCCAAACTGGTAACAAACCAGGGTCCCTCAACAGTAAAATGGATACAAAATATTTTGGTATATTTAAACAATGAAGTATATGTAGCAATGAAAGTGAATGAGTCACACGTAACACAGCAATACTGATTATTTATGATATAAGATCAAAACAAGAAAAGCCAGATTTAAATACATTACCTTTAGATATGTATATATATTTTAAAGTTTTTATTTAAGTAATCTCTACAACGTTGGCGTCGAACTCACGACCCCAAGATCAAGAGTTGCTCGCCTTTCCAACTGAGACAGCCAAGTGCCCCACCTTTAAGTATATTAATATAACATTTCAAAAAAGGCAAAATTAAACTATGGCGTTTAGGAATATATACCTAAGTGACAAAACCATACAGAAAAGTAAGGAAATGATTACCATAAAAATCAGGATAATACTTACCTATGGATGGGGTTGGGCCTGGGAAGAGCAGTAAATGGGCTTGGGACACTGAAAATGTTCTGTTTCTTTGCCTAAGTGGTAGTTACATCAGTATAAGCTTTATAGTAATTAATAAATTTGTCTGTCTATGTTTTATGCATTTTCTAAATAGGTGTACTATTTCATAATAAACAGGGGGCAAACAAGGAAAAAGGAATATATACTAGGCAAATATCAACCAAAGCAACACCAAAGTACCAATTTTAATATGAAAAACTTCATAACAGGGGTGCCTGGGTGGCTCAGTCGGTTAAGCGTCTGCCTTCAGCTCAGGTCATGATCCCAGGGTCCTCGGACCGAGTCCCGCATCGGGCTCCCTGCTCAGCGGGGAGCCTGCTTCTTCCTCTACCCCTCCCCTGCTTGTGATCTCTCTTTCTCGCTCTCTCTCAAATAAATAAATAAAGTCTTTTTTTTAAAAAAGAAAAACGATGTAACAGAGAGATGACAAAAGGAAAGATAATCAAGAAAATATAACTATGAATATATCTCCCTTATAACATAAGCTCAGAAGATCCGAAGCCATTAGTGATAAAACCACACAAAGAGATAAGTCAACAACTGGAATAGAGATCTTATCATATAGTCTTGAAATAAATAGATCAAGCAGAAGTCAGACAAAAAAGTAAGCAAAAATAGAGAGGATTTCAATAATACAATCAATAAGCTGTAAATAATAAATACAAGTAAAATTTTATACGTCATAAACAGAGAAGACACACTGAGCTCCAGGGAAGGGTCACAAATCTTAATCATGTTCAAGGCCACAAGGAAGCCTTGACAGATTCCCAAGGATCAACACCATTTTGACAATTGTTCTCAGAGTATGGTGCAATAAAATGACAAATTTCAAACTGACTTAAATATAAGTAGAGATGTGTGTATACACTTTGTTTTTTTGTTTTTTTTTAAAGATTTTATTTATTTATTCGAGGGAGAGAGAGAATGAAAGATAGAGAGCACGAGAGGGAAGAGGGTCAGAGGGAGAAGCAGACTCCCCGCCGAGCAGGGAGCCCGATGTGGGACTCGATCCCGGGACTCCAGGATCATGACCTGAGCCGAAGGCAGTCGCTTCACCGACTGAGCCACCCAGGCGCCCGTGTGTATACACTTGGATCGTCCAAGTCCACTGCTAGGAATTTTATCTTCATATTATGTTTGCACACGTGCAAAAATGGTGTATTTATGAGATTGTTCACTGTGGAGCTGTTGGAGGCAATCCAGATCGCAATCCACTAAGGTGCTATCGGTCAATGACTTGGTAATAACAGGACAGAGGTGCTGCTGGAAGAGAGGATCCCGAGGTATATTTTACGTGAAAAAAGCAAGGTGCAGCCTAGCTAGGATGGCCATTTCCACTGAGAAAGAAAACGGGTAATAGTGCAAGGGCCATGGGAGGCTGGGGGATGGGGTTAGAAAAGAGGAGGCAGTCCTTTTCCTCCATACTCCTTGGGTTTTTCCCATTCAAAATATTAAATCAGGGGTGCCTGGGAGGCTCAGTTGTTAAGCGTCTGCCTTCGGCTCAGGTCACGATCCCGGGGTCCTGGGATGGAGCCCCGCATCGGGCTCCCTGCTCCGCGGGAAGCCTGCTTCTCCCTCTCCCACTCCCCCTGCTTGTGTTCCCTCTCTCGCTGTGTCTCTCTCTGTCAAATAAACAAATAAAATCTAAAATATATATATATATATAAAATTAAAAAATCGAAGCCCTAAAACCACATCTATAGTTTTGAAACCAGAGAGAGCTGGTCATTGCCCAGCACTGTGTGTACACTAAACACCACTGCATTGTACCCTGAATTAAATTAAAAGGGCTAATTCTATGTTATATGAATTTTACCTAAAAAAATACGTAAGCAGAAGGATAGCTAGAACAACACAAACGTTCAGAATTTCTGTTTCAAAAAAGAGACCACAACAAAGCTATCAGAGAGACAACAGACGGTGAGAAGATATCCCCAACATCTAAAATGGACTGGGGGTAAGTTCTAGAAAAATACATAAGAATGCCTGCAAAACAGCAAGAAAAGGGGCAGGAAAACAAAAAGGCAAGAAGTGACCATTTACAGAAGGGAGAGACGGTGTGGATGATTCTGTTTTCTAAGATGGCAGCAACACGATCTCTCATCCACATGCTCCTCTTGAAATGTGACACTGACATTCCTCCCACGGAGAGCTGGGGGCTCCGCTCCCTCCCCCGGAACCTGGGCGGGGCTGTGTCTGCAGCAGAAGAGACGCTCTGTCTCCTGAGGCCACTAGGTTGTCAAGATCCGTTTCTGCCTGCACCTCTTGGAGTGCTTGCTCTTAGAACCTGGTCACCACGCTGCATCTGGAAGCCAAAGAGCCCCAGAGGGGCCACATGTAGGTGTTCCAGCCACCGGCCGGATGGAAGGAAGCGTTTCGGGTGACTTCATCCTCCGCAGGCTTGCAATTGCCGCTGTCTGGAGTCCTGGAGCAAGACCTGGCTGCTGAGCTCAGTTCACCCCAGAACCACGACAGACGATAATAAATTAACAGCAGCTGTTTTAAGCCGTTAAATTTGGGCGATCTGTTTAGCAGCAGGATTTAGGACCTGGAAATGGGTGTGGGTGTAACAAAGCCGAAAACACGTGGCGTTGGCTTCGGGGCTGAATGGTGGACAGAAGACGGGGGTGCCTTTGAGGATGCTGTTAGTCAGCCCAAAAGCCATTGAAGAGGCTTGAAAGGAACGTGAGGAAAAGTTATTGGACGCTGAAGGAAAGAAGCCCCTTGTCATACGGTGGTGGAAGTTTTGGCAATGCCGTCATCTGTGTTAGAGGAAGAGTAAATGTGGAGGAGTGGACTCAATGATCGCGGTCGGGAGATTGCAAGGCAAAACACTGAAAGTGTCACTTGGCCTCTTTTTGTTGCCTCCGGAAGCCATTTAGATCTTTAGAAACCATCTACATACGAGGCCAAGAATGTGACTACTTTAAGTAGTTCAGAAAGATGTAAGGATTTCACAAGAAATCCTAACTAGGGAAAAGTTTATCTGGAAGAGATTTAGGGGTGTAGCTTTTGTTTAGTAGAGTCAAACCCAAGGAGATTCATAGAAAACCCACAAAATTCTAAGGGAATCGTTCTGAGGAAAGTACCTCCGGCTTAGAGGAAAGGCGATAGAGAAAGAAACTTCTGAACCCCACCTCTTTTTATGAACAGGAAACAGACTGAGATGCCCACTTCATTGCGATTAGGTTTTGTTATGGAAAAGGGAGGAAAGATTCAGGGGCAAAACCCAAGAGCCCAGAGGGTGGAGTTGAGAGTCTTGGTGAACAAGTAGTAGATTGTAGGATGGATTCCTACATAAGGAACTGGCAACACGTGGCAGGTGGGATTTCAGAATTACTACGGGCCACTGACTCCTGTGTGTTTCCATTTTCCAACATTTGGATAGGAGCATCTATAATGATTTTTCCATATCTGTCCCATCATTGTATGGTGTGTGTGTGTGTGTGTGTGTGTGTGTGTGTGTGTGTGTGTGTGTGTAGATAACTTGTATCTTTAGTTCACAGAGCTTTAAATCAAGAGGAGTGGCACTCCAGGGACGGGACCTGAAGAATCACATCAGAGGTGACTCACCTGCACCTGGAGTTGTCTTGGATGATAAGATGTTGGGCTTCAAGCTGATGCCATAAAGGGATGAAATCTGGGAGTCTTTGGGGGAAGAGATGGATGTATTTTGCATATAGGGAGCCTGTAAATTGTTGGCGGGAGGGGAATGCAGCAGATCTTATTTTGCAAGGTGACCAGAACAGTATCTCCTATCTCAGAAGCTATCCTTACAGTGCATTGCTAACATCCTGTCATGCAGTGGCTTCTACATCCCTTGCCCTTGCATCCAGGTGGGTTTATGACTAAGGCAGAAGTCACACTGTGTGACTTCCAAGCCTGCACTGTAAAAGGTGATACAGCTCCTGTCTGGTCCTCCTGGATGCTTGTTCCTGGAACCTCCAGAACCAACGGAGATAAAATCACTGTTACTGTATCAAGCCACTAAATTTTGGGCTGATCTGGTTCTGCAGCAACAGATAAATGATACAACTGGCATGACAAATATATGAAGAGATCATTCACTCAACAGATAGATTGAGCATTGACCCTGTGCCAGGCACCCTTCCAGGTGCTAAGGCTACACGACAGACTAAAATCCCGCCCTCCTGGGGCACACATTCTAGTGGGGGAAACAGACTGTAAATAAATAAGTGATATTGTACGTTAGCTAATGATAAATGCTAAGGAGAAAACGCAAAGAAAGGGAATCGCAAGGGACAGCAAATAGTGAGTGTGATTTTAAACAGGGAGGACAAGGAAGGACTCACGGAGGTGATAGTTAAGCAAAGACCTAAAGCCGTAAGGGAGCTGTGTTCCAGGGGGATATCCGTGGGAAGAGGATTCCCTGCAGAGGGAGCAAATACAAGGGCCCTAGCGGTGTGGGGAGCATGCCTGCAGGTTAAGGAGGGCAAGGAGGCCAGGGAGGCTTGGTGGTTGGAGGAAGGGGGAGCCGTAGGTTGTTAGTTCAGAGAGATCATGGAGAGGGAGCGTGCTGCCTTCTAAGCTACTGTAAAATCCTTTTTATTCCTAGGGCATTGGGAAGCCATGGAAGGTTTGAGCGTAGAAACGGTGTGATCTTAGTCAAGTGGTTTTTGTTTGTTTCTTGGTTTTAGTAATCTCTCCACACCCACTGTGGGGCTTGAACTCATGACCCCGAGATCAAGAGTTGCATGCTCCACTGACTGAGCCAGCCCGGCGCCCCTGATCATAGGCAAGTTTTAACAAGACCGCTCTAGCTGCTGTTCCGAGAAAGGAGAACAACAGGGAAACAGGGAGAGTAGTCAGGAGGCTATCGCAATAAGCCAACTCACTGGTAATGACTCAGACCAGTCACACCAGTGGGCCTGGTGAAGAGTGGCTGAATTCTGGGCACATTCTGCAGGTAGAGCTGAGAAACCTGTGGACAGGCCGGATAGGAGGAAAGCACAAGAGAGGAATCAAGGATGACTCCCAAGTTTTTGGTCCGTGTGACCTAGAAGGATGGAGTTGCCATTTATCATGATGGGAAGACAAAGAGGAGCGGGTTGGGGGTGAAACAGAAGGAACTTAATTCAGAACTCTGAGGGCATCGGAGAAGACTAGTGTGTTGGGCACGGGAGAGAGGCCTGGGCTGAAGACACAAACTTGGGGCTTGACAATGAGTGGCCAGCAAGCAAAGCCCTGAGATTGAAATCATTTCACCATTTCCCATGAAGGCTGGGTCTGGAGCTGACCCCAAGGCCAAAGCTCCTTCCAGAATCGTATGCTGCTTCTCTGTATGTCCTTGGGCCTTCTGAAGCTGGGCCATTCTGGAATACTGCCATACAGCAGGAGCGTTGGCGGGATGACTCTGAAGCCCATGTGGCTTAGTCTCACATGCCTGTCTCACTAACACCATCTCCTTCAGACAGTTGTTGAGGATTAAGTGGATTATTACATGAAAGAGTGGCTTGAGCATAGAATATGCTCACGAAAGACAAGTTATCTACAACCAACGTGGTTTCCTTCAGCCCAACACGAGTAGGTATCAAGGCCAGGCTCACAGGCCACTGTGGTCTCTTTCCATCAAAAACTTACCTAGTGAGACCAGGCCTCTTGATGTCTCCTATCCACTCCAACCAAAACACGGTGAAACTCACTACTTTCGGCCCCAAATCCAAAGGTTGCAAAACGTGCACAAAATAATGTGCTCAGCTATCTTTTCAAAAGATATTTTATCAACTCCTTTTAAAATCCCACACGACAGTGAGTCACAAAACGAGTAAGAAGTTATTTTAATCATCTCTCTGCCAAGGACCATTTCTCTTCTGCTCATCTGATACTCGGATCCTCCTCATTTGACCATCTTCCTTGTAGCCAAGACCTACTTTTAAAATATTTTGGCATTTATCTTAATATCCGTAATTAACAGATTGCATCAAGCGTAAGTTTCTATAAAACAGTAACCCCGAGACTCTAAAAAACAGAAACATGAATTATCATGCCCCTAGAGATGGTACATACAGAAGACATGTCCTACCCAGCAGATCCTTGAGACCTCTGAATTCTGAATATTCAAAATGCTGAGGGCGTACGGAGGGATATAGCAGCATTCTATTACATTCACAGAGACGTGCAGACAATATGACAGAATCTGTGCCTCTGAAGACTTTATAATCTGGTTAGAGAGGAGATAATACATATGCATAAGATGGATAAACAATTAGGCACAGAAGCCCCAAAACATAATTTTTTAGGCATACACATAAACAAGTTTAGTAAAAAGTGAACTAAATTAATGGCATTATTTGCATGGTGGGATAATGAATGCATTATATTCTTGGGGGGAGGGGAAGTGATTTAGTACAAATTTGCTCAAGAGAAGTAGTAGTGCATATGGCAGTTGGGGGCATGGACTTCGGAGCCTGGACACTTGCTCTTCCACTGACCGACCAGGTGGCCTTGGGCCAGTTACCTAACCTCCCCTCACCTCACTCTTGATGTGTGTGTGTGTTTTTTTAAAGATTTTATTTATTTATTTATTTATTTGAGAGAGAGGGCATGAGAAGGGGGGAGAGTCAGAGGGAGAGGCAGGCTTCCCGCTGAGTAGGGAGCCGGACATGGGACTTGATCCCAGGACGCTAGGATCATGACCTGAGCCAAAGGCAGTTGCTCAACCGACTGAGCCACCCAGGCGCCCACTCCTACTAATGTGTTTAAAAACAACCTGAGACAGTAGTATTGTCTTCTTTTTTAAAGATTTATTTTAGAGAGAGAGAGAGTGCGTGTGCGTGCGAGCAGGGCAAGGGCAGAGGGAGAGGGAGAGAGAGTCCTCAAGCGGACTCCCCGCCGAACAGGGAGCCCGACGGGGGTCTTGATCCCAGGACCCTGAGATCATGACCTGAGCCGAAATCAAGAGTTGGCCGCTCAACCCACTGAGCCAACCAGGTGCAAAAGCCTCTTTGTGCGGTGCCCAGCACACCGGAAATGCTCGCTTTCATCAGCGCACGATGACACGGGCTGGCCTTGAGGAAGAACTGGAGAAGTCAGGGAAAAGGTACCAGCCATGGGGACCAAGTTGGGAAGAGCAGAGACCGAAGGTGGCAAAGCTCAGCCCCTCACACACACAAACGGTGAAATGAGAACCAAATGGAGCACCAAGACTGATACAAAGGCAGAAGTTTTATTTTAAAAATAGCAACTCTTAGTTGGCTGCAGACAAGAGGATTCACCACATGCAAACTCGTTTGGCTCTTGTCCTTCACCCACCCCTTTGCTTTCCACAAAAAGAAGAGACTCAGAGAAGGTTCCTTCTGAATGTGTACCACCGTTTATTGTAGTTTGCGTTAGGAATCGGACAGAGGACATTGTCTGTGGAGGGGGTGGAAAAAAAGGAAAAGAAAAAGAAAGTCTGTTCTCGTAGCTTAATTTCTTCAAAACACTTCACGGTTTCAGACCCTTTTTTACCCCAAAGGAAATGCAAGAATTCAAGTATGTTAAAGTCGGGAGCAGTAATACAAAATCTTATGTTTCTGTGTGTGTGGGGGGGTGTGTTTGTGTGTGGCTTTACAAGCAGGCACACGCCCACGTTTCCTGCACCCCGTTTTTGCTTTGGTAAAGGCCAAGCCCCAAAGGACACGTCCTACAGATGATCCCCTGCCTCGAACTCACAGGCTCCAGAGATGAGGAATTTCTCTTCCCTCCTAGGATAACTGTAATGGTTTTGAACTGTCCACACCGCCCCCCGTGCCCGCCCCCCAAAACCGTTAAGTGATGTAAATCCTGATATACTTGAACACTTCCTTTGCTGCAGCTGTTCCTCAGATTCCTAATAGAGGCCTTATGACAAGGACCAGAGCAACAGGTTCTCTTCATTTTGTTGAGAATAAAAAAACTTTAAAGGGACATTTCAAAAGAAAAAAAAATAAAAACTGAAATTCGAATTCTGAAAATATCTTGCCTTTTTTATTAATCATGTCATCTAACACCAATTAAAAAAAACAAATATGTGAATATGATATAAAAATACGATCCCAGGATTAACACTTTGTTGCAGGCACAGTTATCTCACAGAGTATATGTTTGGAGGGCCAGGGGGAAGGAGTTTATTTTTGTTTTTGCTTCTCTTAAAAAAATCCACAGCAGTGCAAGTTGGGTCAGGAAGGGAGGGGGGTAAGGATTCTTTAGCAGCAAAATGTCCAAGGTTCTCTAATCACAATCAAATCAACGGATATTGGATTGGGGGGGGGGAACGGGATGCTGCCCAGACCCATTTGTCATCAATCACTAAAAGACTTCCGTTGCAAAAGCCCCGATGGTGACATAGGAAGGACGAGCTTTATTACATAAGCAATCGTAAAGTGTGTCCCTCAAGCTTTTGACCATGTGTGTCACTTAAATATATGTACAGGAATGGGGCTCCTCTCCTCAACCACGTCCTTGCAGGTCTCCACCGTCTGGTCACTCTTGGGGGGGGGGGCTCTCGGCGTCTCTGCCGGGCGGGGCCGAAAACATCCGAACAGCGTGTCCACCACCGACGCGGCTTCTGCCTGCCTGGCTGGCCTCGGCTGTGTCTTGCAGAGGGGGGGCACGGGGGACGGTTTAATGATCGCTGTTTTGTTTCTCTCTCATCCAGGCGTGAATCTGTTCTTTCAGTTCTGGCACTGGGAAGAGAAAAGGAGAGGATTAATGGCCCCGGACGGGAGGGCTCTTCCTAGGAGGTGCAGCCTGCAGTTCTCTCCAAACAGAAAGAAAAGGCCATTCACTCCCTCACTGACTGAGGAAGAAGCAGGACCCAAGGACTAGACTCCCACAGTGAATCAGAGCAGACAATGTTCTGTGTCTTTCCCGTGAAGTGCCGTAAGCTATGGAAGCTTCCGGATTTGGTAAATCACCCCCTTCTGATGGATCTCTGGCATGGGACTCAGGTGCCACTCCTCTACCTGGTTCCAGCATACTCTCGGTCAGCATCTGTCGGTTGAAGGGGTCCGTGGGAGAGTTGAGCAAGTGCCGCAGGATGATGGAGCGGTCCATGATGGTGCCCGAGGGCAGCCGCACGGGGTCGGTCATCAGGGTGTCCATCAGAGGGTCTGCGGAGACAAAACAAAGCAGACTCTCATCGCGGCATCCAAAACCGAAACTGAAAACGAAACAAAGCCCCTCCTAACAGTGTCTATCCACAGACACAGCAATCGCATGGTCCGACCAGGCCACCAAGTGCAGCCGAAGTTGGCATGAGATACAGATGTCCGCGGTGCCTTTGGGGGAGGGGGACACCCCCTTCGTCAGCTACAGCTGGGGGCGGGGGAACAGAGGAAAAAGACCAGGGCTCTGCCGGAAAGACAGTGGCTGGAGCCCTTCATCCGAGACCTTCCAGGACTCTTCTTTGGAAATGCGAATCCCCTCCGGCACAGGCAAGGCTGATCTTGGCATTTGCATGGTTGGTACTTGGTTTGAAATCAAGATAAGGACTTTTCCCCCCTTTTAATTTACAACAGGAACTAAAAGTAGGCAAATGTAATTTCAGACAACGTGTCTCAAGGAGTAACACTAGCACACCATACAAAAGTTAAAAGCACAGAACGCTGTCTTTTCACGTTACGTGTCTCCAGGTAATTCAAAGAATTCGGCACGAAGAGAGTGGCCCGCTTGCCTCGGAACTCGTCGGGGGCGTCGCTGTAGTCGATTTCTGCGCGCGCGTTCTTGGCCACTATCTCTTCCACCTTCTCCGCGAGGAGCTTAAACTTCTCGATCGCTATGGTAGATTTGATCCCTGCCTTCCGCATCTTCGAGATCACTTCTTCAAACAACTCTTTGCTGTAGGATCTCTGCGAATGAGGGAAGACAATGTGAGACATCAATATATTTTAAGTGGGGAAAAAAGCAAGCTGCAGAAAGTGCCTGAAGTATGATCCATTTGTGTCTTTCTAAAAAAGCCCTAAAACGATAATGTATACATAGTTTTACGTGGCTATAAACACATTACAGACTGGAGTAACACATACGAGACTGAGCCAGGTCATTACCTCTGAGGAGGACTTTAGGACTGAGGCAAATGAGGGGAATTTTGAATTTTGGAATTATTTTCTACATCAAACATGTATTTCTCTTAAAATCTGAATTTAAATTATTTATTTACTTATTTGAGAGAGCGGGGGAAGGGCAGAGGGAGAATCTCAAGCATACAAGCAGACTCCCTGCTGAGTAGGGAGCCCGACTCAGGGCGCGATCCCAGGACCTTGAGATCATGATGCGACGAAATCAAGAGTCCGACAATTAGCTGACTGAGCCACCCAGGCGCCCCTAAAATTTAAATATTAAAAAGAGAATGAAAATCGCGTCTGTGTGGGGCTTTGAAAGGCACTGTGCCCTGCAACAAATGTCGGCTCTTTTCCCTAAAGGTCAACATGGTGAAAACAACCCAATACGGTTCATAATCAAAAGGAGCTTTATCCTGTTCGTGGTCAATCTTTCTTCCAGAGCTCTCAGCTCAACACTGTTAAATGTCAGGTGCTCTGCTGAGAGGAGCATGAGGGATGGTGGAGAGAGGACAGGTCCCCACCAAAGACCCAGATGAACTTGGACTTGAATTCTGGCTCCACAGTCTACCCACTGGGTAGTCTCAGGCAAACCCCTCTGGGCCCCAGGTTCCTCCGGCATAAAATGGGGGGTGGTAACACCCACCTGACACGTGCCTGATTCATATACATCATTGCCGTTTCGAAATATCACAGCATATCCGAATTTGCATTTATGGCAAAAACACTGGCCACTTGTCAATTCAGTGACAGTGATGCGAACAGAGGAGACTGATCAAGCCTGAGACTCCGAACGATGGCCCAGTAACCCCTGAGCGGCGCCTCCCTTCCAAGGACTCAGACGAATGTCTATGGGATGAATTCATGTCAATACCTGTATTTTCTTAGAGCCATGGGGTTGAGATTTCTCAACCTTTCTTCTTTTCTTAACTTCAGTTTCCAAGTGAGTGTACGCACCCACACGGAAGAGAGAGGGAAGGGCATGCACTAGCATCGGCCTGGCAGGAATCCTAAAAGCCATCTCGTAATCTCGTACAATCCTGAAAAGTTCCGAGAGCCTCAAGTGTAGTTTTCTGAAACTAAACTACTACACGGATTCAGCAAATGCCTTATTTGACATCTCCTTCTTATGAGCCAGGAAGCCACAGTCTCCATCCCTTTGGGGAGGGGCACGGCGGATAAGTGGCCAAAAGATTATAGGAAGATGTTGGAAGGGCAAAATTAAAATATTGCACACAGGGACTTATTGTGGGTTGGGCGTTGCAACTGAGACGATTTCACTTTGAACTTCTCTTTGTAACAAGGAGCCACTTGCTATCCTTGTGAAACATCACCCACTCTATTTCTCAAAACGATGAAGAGTTTTTAACCAACTGACTTGTGCTTACTTGTAAGTCAACTTCTAAGAGCAGTGTGGTGGGCATTATCAGAAATCAAAGGCGCGATAAGGGGACGTGGCATTCAGCCTCACGGAGCAATGGAATCAATGCATGGGAAAGGGCCCATTACTGAGCTGCTGCTTCGAGTCTGATGTGGGTTGGGTCAGAGACGCAGTCACTCTTGTCCTCAAGGATCTTACAGAGTCTTTCAAAAATTAAACACAGAAATATCTACAAATCATATATCTGATGAAGGCCTTGTATCCAGAATATATAAAGAACTCCTACAATTCAACAACAAAATACAAACGATCCATTTAAAAAAAAAATGGTGAAGGACTTGAATAGCCATTTCTCCAAAAAAGATATACAGATGGCTGAGCAGCACATGAAATTTGTCATTATGAAGATGTGAATCAGAACCACAGTGAAGTACCACTTCACTCCCACTAGGGTGGCTATTAAAAAAAATGAAAAAATAACAAGTGCTGGTGAGGATGTGAAGAAACTGAAATGAGACCCCTGGCCCACCGCTGGTGGGAATGGAAAATGGTTCGGCCACTGTGCGACACAGTGCGAAAGGTCCTGGAAAAGTTCAACATCGTATTACTGTAAGATTCAGCGATTCTACTCCTGAGTATATACCCAAAAGAATTAAAAACAGGCAGAAGCGCCTGGGTGGCTCAGTCGTTAAGCGCCTGCATTCAGCTCAGGTCATGATCCCAGGGTCCTGGGATCGAGCCCCACATCGGGCTCCCTGCTCAGCGGGGAACCTGCTTCTCCCTCTGCCTGCCACTCCCCCTGCTTGTGTTCCTCTCTCACTATGTCTCTCTGTTAAATAAATAAATAAATAAAATCTTAAAAAAAAAAAATTAAAAACAGGTATTCCAATACTTGGTCACAAATGTTCAGCGCGTACCATTTATAACAGCCAAACGGTGGAAACAACTCAAAGGTCCACCAATGGATGAACAGATGAGCACATCATGATAGATCCACATAATGAGATATTATTCAACCATAAGAAAGGAATGAAGTACTGTACATGGATGAACCTCAAAAACATTATGCTGAAGAAGCTAGACACAAAAGGTAACATATTGTATTATTTCATTTACATGAAATATCCAGAATAGGCAATAGGTAAATCTAAAATTAGGTAAAACAAAGACAGAAAGCAGATCAGTGGTTGCCCAGGGCGGGAGTGATGGGGGGATGGACAGTGCCTGCTTAACGAATATGGCATTTCCTTCTGGGGGAGATGTTTGCATATGATGTTGGAACCAGAGAGAGGTGGAGGTTGCATAACACTGGGAATGCACAAAAGTCACCAAATTGTGCACTTTAAAATGGTGAATCTTGGGGCGCCTGGGTGGCTCAGTCGTTAAGCGTCTGCCTTCGGCTCGGGTCATGATCCCAGGGTCCTGGGATCGAGCCCTGCATCAGGCTCCCTGCTCCGCGGGAAGCCTGCTTCTCCCTCTTCCACTCCCCCTGCTTGTGTTCCCTCTCTCGCTGTGTCTCGCTCTCTCAAATAAATAAATAAAATCTTAAAAAAAATAAAATAAAATGGGTGAATCTTATGTGAATTTCACCTCAATTAAAAAAAACAAAAACGAAAGGAAAGATGGATAGGAGAAATGTGACTTCAGATGGGCTCTTTATTCTTTATTTTCATTTTATTTTACTTTTCAAAGATTTTATTTATTTATTTTACAGAGAGAGAGAGAGAGCACTTGAGTGCGAGCGGGGGGGGCAGAGGGGGAAGGGAGAGACTCTTTTTTTTTTTTTTAGATTTTATTTATTTATTTGACAGAGAGAGACACAGCAAGAGAGGGAACACAAGCAGGGGGAGTGGGAGAGGGAGAAGCAGGCTTCCCGTGGAGCAGGGAGCCCGATGCGGGGCTCGATCCCAGGACCCTGGGACCATGACCTGAGCCGAAGGCAGACGCTCAACGACTGAGCCACCCAGGCGTCCCTCTTTATTCTTTTTTTCTGAACAGACCCCAGTGCTAATGGACAGTGCTCCAGGAACAGCAGACCTGCAGTCCATGCACAAAGTCTGTCCATGAGAGCTAGTCCTGCATGGCCATCAATGCAGCACACAGAGTCCCCCTAAAGCCTCCCTGTCCAAGGCGCCCTCATCTCCAGGACAACTGTTCTCCACTCCTCCTCTGACAAGGGGCTCTCTCCTCCAGTCTGTGAGCATAAAGCTCAGTGGCTCTTCGTGCCAGTCCTCCTGTCACCTCTTCCGGACACTTGTCTTTAGCCTGCTCTTGGCTGACGGGGAGAGAAGCTTCTGAGTATCTTTCCTTGCACGGCCGCCATTTTCTTCTTCCTTGGTCTTCCCAGACATACCAGGCCAAACCAAGACCACCGCTCCCAAAGGAGAAAACAAAATTCCACTACTATTCCCCTGGAGCTTTCTAGACTTCCAACCTTCCTTCCTCAGCCCCCCAAACCCTCTTCTGAGACGATCATCAGGGCCCTAATCAGCTTACAGCCACTATAAATGGAAAACGCCCAACAATCAGAACAAACACCACACTGTAAAAGGAAGCAAAAAGCCCACGTAAAATGTTGTCCTGTCCATGGTGACACTGGCACATGTGTGTCTTTGCTTCATGAGTCTGGAAGAGCAGGGCTATTTAGACATTCAAGAAAAGCCATGTGCCACGGTGCAGAAAGTGTGGCCTACGACTCAAGCCGGGTGCCACCACAGGCCCCCACCCCACCCCACAGGTATTACTGGGCACCGTCCCCCACTTGGTCTTCACCATCTCACGGGCTGTGCTGTGTTTATTCACACTGCAAGTTGGTTACCTGTACCACTCGTGATGTGGCAGCCACAGCAAGGCCTACCAGCAAGACCCTGCTACGTGACTCTTCCAAGTCTCTTATAGTAAAGAGCAGAACAGTCTCTGGGGACTTCTCACACCGTGACCTCTGGCCGGGCTACCACAGCCTGGCTGCAGTCGGCCTGCTGTCCAGCAGACACCCCCATCCGGATGGGGGTGCATCTTTTGTTTTCTTTGTCTAACTGCAGACTGCCACTTACCGTCCATAGGTCAGCATGGGCAGTATTGTAGTTATCGGCTAGAAAAACATCCTTGCACCTCCCCACAGTAACTGCAAACTCTTACCCCCTCTCCTATACCACCTTTTTTTTAGGATTTTATTTATCTGACAGAGAGAGAGAGAGAGAGAGAGAGAAAACAAGCAGGGGGAGCAGCAGAGGGAGCAGGAGAAGCAGGCTCTCTGCTGAGCAGGAAGCCCAATGCAGGGCCCGATCCCAGGACCCTGGAATCGTGACCTGAGCTGAAGGCAGACCCTTAACCTACTTAGCCACCCAGGCGCCCCTATAACACCACTTTTTATGGAAAACCCACTTTAGACATATGTGTTGTTTCCCCCTGTAGGCACTCTGTCAAGACCGACTCTCTTGCTTACATCCAAAAGTACCCACATATGTGAATTATCTCTCAGTTAAGCTGTTATTAAAAAAAGTAGTACCTACAATTTCCATATTTTACTATCATTCCTTTGGGTGGGATATGGGTGAAGAACCTTCGAGAACCCCTACTGCTAGTTAACCTGAAACGTGAGTGAGATTTAGACAGAGAGTGTGAACAAAGATGGAGAGACAGGGCGCCTGGGTGGCTCAGTCGGTTGAGCGACTGCCTTCGGCTCAGGTCATGGTCCTGGAGTCCCGGGATCGAGTCCTGCATCGGGCTCCCTGCTCGGCGGGGAGTCTGCTTCTCCCTCGGACCCTCCCCCCGCCATGTGCTTTCTCTCTCTCTCATTCTCTCTCTCAAATAAATAAAATCTTTAAAAAAAGAAAAAAAAAGATGGAGAGACAGATGAGCATAGAACTTTTTGGGTGTTTTAAGTAGAAGGCAGAGAGGCTGGGAGCACCTGCTCAGGGCCAGACTGCCTGGGTGTGAACCCTGCCTCTATCCCATACTCCCTGCTGCCTGGAGCAAGCTGCGTCAACTCTCTGTGCCTGTTTCCTCAGGTGAAAATGAGGAATCTAATAGAACCTATACCACAGGATTTTGCGAGGATTAAGTCAACGAAAACAAGCCCAGTGGTTAGAACTTGGTATTCAAATGATAAACGTCAGCTCTCAGGATGCTGCCATGATGCAGGACAGAACACGGCTGGTGGAGGAGCCCTTTATGAGACTGCTGGGAAGTCAGGGGGTGGGGGTGCTTGGCCTACGTGGGCAGGTGTGGAAATCACAAACACGGAATGGGCGTCATGACAGCGGCGGACACAAGGAATAGAGCAGAGCGGACTGGGAAGACAACCACACGAGGTCTGAAACCACAAATCGCAGTAACAGCAGCACCAGCGCGGGGCGCTTGGGAAGCAGACCGGGACCCCGAGCCCCTGAGAAGGCTGGACCTTGGTGGGAAGGTGACGGATCTGCTGCATGAGGCCCTTGGCAGGATGGGCCAGGAACCCCACCGGAGACAGATCCGGGAGCCAAATCGGCTTTCACACCCGAAGGAAAAGAGCTGATTCATCTTCATTTACACCAGACAAGATCCCCTGGCCCATGTGGTGATCACTTCCACTTACGTACTAAAAACCTCCCAAACCACAAGTTGAAAAGTATCGCTTTCCCTGATTCCAAGTGGGGAAAACCCAGGGACAGATGGGTCTGCCAGGAAGTCCAGAGAGATGCGAACTCTGGCCAGCCGGGTCGGCAGCCTGAGGCCCCGGTCTCCCCCTGCAACGGCCTGCTCCCCGGGCACTGACCTGGTCGTCAGCAATGGCTTTGGCGAACCGGGCACAGTCCAGCTGCAGGTAAATATCCGTCAGTTGGTCCAACAGCTTCTTTGGTTCAAAGCCGTACTTCTCAGGGTTTTCAACTTTCAGGTCACGGCACTTGGGGCCACAGAGTTGCTGAAGATTAAAGTTCAGCATTGCAGCCAATCGGGGTCCAAGTTCCTAGGAAATCACAGGTAAGAGGACAATTCGTGCTGTTGAGACAAGCGAGAAGGACCAAAACTCCCATTTCAGTGGAGGAACATGAATTGGCTGGATTAATCTTCAAAGAATCCCTTAGATGTACTGTGAGTCACAAGCTGAAGGACATTTATATGCAAAATTTTCTTTATTCTCCATCTCCAATCCAGTAATTCTAACACCTAATAATGTTACAGGTTGGTGGAGTATCTATAAATACGAACAGAAGGCAACCTTTTCTTTAAATTCACGCTTTCAATGATAAAAACAAGTCACTCCAAACTCACTGAGAAGCAGGTAAGAGGGAAAATCACTCATAATTCCATCTCAAATAATTTATTATAGTTTCCTAACAATCAAAGACTCGCTGAGTTGGGAGTTCCTAAACATAAAATAAATCATGTTTTTAGTGCAGGGATTGGCCAACTGCTACCTGCAGGCCGAATCTGGCCCAAATGCTTGTTTTTATGAAGTCTTATTCAAACAGCCATACTTACTTGTTTATATGTATTTTTTCTGTAACTGCTTTTGTGCTACAACAGCCAAGTTAAGTAGCCGTGCCAGACTGTGCAGCCCACAATGTCTAACTCTTTACTATCTGGGCTTTGTAGGAAAAGTTAAAAGAAATTCCATTTGCAAGCCCCAGGGAAGCAAGGGTCTGAACTATCTTGTTTAAATTAGTTGCGGTGTTTGCATGCTTTCAATAGTGAGCTCGGCTTTGTTTCACGTTCCACTGCTCCTTTATGAAGAGAAGTGAAATGGAAAACGGACAGAGGAGGAGACTCATTGCCGAGAGGCACCCAGGCCAGGGTGTGGCGAGAATGCTGAGCCGAACGGTGAGCATGGACACTGGCGGAAGTGAGGAATAAAATTACGTTCCATTGTAAACCTGTCTCCACATCTCCAGGCAATCAATGACCAGCTTCCAGGCCCCTTCCTTGACTTCGTCACCACCCTTGTCCCGGCCACGCCATAAAGCTTCTGTGCCTTGCGGCAGTGGGAGGGCAGGGGGTCAACACAAAGCAGCGATCTTCAGTTAGGTCACTCAGTTTCCATTTCAGAAGCAGGACTCAGGGCTTAATAGTGTCAAGGCCAAATATTCTGACTACCTTCAGTCTATCATAAACCCCAATTATGGCTCTCATTACCCTTTGGCTTCTTGAGTGTAACAAAGCTACAACCAGGAGAACCACAGATCTTACCCATTATCAGTGATTTCTACTTAGTATAATTCCTAACTGATGCTACTTTCAACTTTTCCTACAAATAAAATACAGGAATCAATAACAATAAAAATATGTCACAGCTTCAGCATTAATAATCCCATGTGCTATGTAAGCAGAAAGTGAATTATGTTATCTTTGGAAGAGACTGTTTGCAGACTTTTTTGGTCTTGCCCCAGAGTGCTAGATCACTTAGCCTAACTGGGAACAAAATCAGCATCGAGCTTTCACTTAGCAACTCGGAGCTGAAACGTCCAGGATCTCAGTAACTACCTTTAGTGACAGGTGACGGAGCTTGACTGTGGAATCCGACACACAAAATAAACATCCCGAAGTTTCTACTCACCGGCCTGAGGAACGGCTTCTGGACCTGCTTCGTGAGGATGTGGAACATGTCCACGGTTTCTGTTGCCAAGGCAAGATAGGAGCGGGACACACGCTCGTCCTGGGCAAGCTGGGACTGGCGGGCTTGCTGCTGATCCTAGGAAGGCCAAGCAGAAGTCAGCGCTGGCCGTGAGCTCACCAGCATGCCCAGCGTGAAGGAAAACAGGACGAGAGCACAACAAAGCCCACAAGCTGAGGGAATGAGAATGACCCAAACCAGAGAATTTTCCAGATAACTGAAGTTTATTCTTTTTCAGCGTGAGAACTCTCTGGGTCTCTGAGTCAGGTGACCCTGGCACACTGTTTAACTTACATGAGCTCCTGTTTCCTCAAAGAAGTCACTAAAAGAAGTCACCTTCAACTTCTGTGCGGGATGAAATTAGCGAATCTTCCATCACACCTGATACATGTGGTTGCTAATCCAGGACTGTGTTTCCCAGAATAACAACTTGTAGTCACTACTATTTTAAAAACATGTGCTGTGCTATGCCACGATACTGGGGCCTAGAGGTTTTGCCCCTACACCAAGAGCCTCCAGATTGCTAAGGTTTTGAGTTTCGTCTCGCTGTACTCTCAGGGTGTCGCCCCGGACAACTGTCAGCATGCTTGCCTCTGGCACCATCTTCCTCCTTCATTTTTGTCAGGGGCCGGGAAACAAGGTAAAAAGGTGTGCTTGACTCGGGGGTAAAGCAAGGTGGAGCACTGAAGGCTCTGGGATGCAGAAAACACCCAGGAACAGCAGTAAAGTCGGAAATTCTTGTATCTCGGCTCAGAGGCCATTTTACTTCATGCTGAGGGGAGGGCAGTAGCTAGAGCAGCTGATGCCGCCACAAGAGGACCTCTTGGGGCAGTGCCCTCTGAGAGGGTGCGTGGGGGAGGCTGTTACCCAGTGATGCTGGGTAACCTGCCCACTGCCCCCTTGGCCAAGAATGCGCCTACAGAACACATGTCGAAGCGGGAAGACATAAGAACAAGGTGAGAACTAGTGCAGTGCGTGTCTGCATGTCACACGCTTTCCTCCACACGTGGTATCCGGGCCCTCGTCCAGGCCAGGCTCACCTTCAGGCACTGGAGCGCAGAACATGACCATCAGGCTCGCAGGCCTCATGAAGCTTAGCTCGCCGGCAGGGAGACAAGCAATAAACAAACACCCACACAGACGCATAACAAGTCTGAGAGTGATGGAGAAAAGGCAAGCAGAAGAAGAGAGTGGTCAGGGACAGCCTCTGAGAAGGTGACAGTTAGGTGGATGTCTGAAGAAGAGACTCAGCAGAAATCTGGGGCAACGGTGCTCCCAGTCGAGGGAACAGCAAGCGTGTCAGCAGGAGGACAAGGAGGCCCATGTGGTTCGGGGAGAGTGGGTGACGGGGAAAATGGTGGGCCGGAGGCCCACTCTAATTCGGGACTGGACTCTGTGTGAGAAGGGAAGCCTGGACGAGTTCTGAGTCAAGTGGTGATAGTGAGCAAACAGGTTTTAACAGCATCCCTCTGGTATGGACACGGGCAAGAGTGGAGGCGAGAGACCGGTCAGAGAGGCTACAGCAAGCCAGGCAAGAGAGGCCTGTGGCCTGGAGGTGGGGCAAGAGGCCAGAAACGGGCATTTTAGGGTAGAGTCTTGAGGCGCTTGGTGAGGGAGAAGAATCAAGGAAGACTCCCAAGTGTTGGGTCAGAGCATTTAACAGAATACAGTGGTCATTCAGTGAGGCTGGGCCGACCCGGAGAGGAGATGTGGAGGATCCCACCAAGGGATCCTATTAGACCACCGGGCAGAGGGGCAAGTCAATAGCTGGTTGGTGAAGCAGGTCTGGAGTCAGGAGAGATAGGAGCTGAGGAGACACATTCTGGAATCTTTAGAATACAGACTGTTAAACAGATGAGATCGCCCAGCACTGAGTTTGAGCCGGGGCACCAGGCCTCGCGTGGGAGTGCTTCTGGCTGCCTGACAGGGTTTGGGGTAGGAGGGTACATCACTGGCCCGAGATGGTAAATGTCCTGCCACGTCGGTGCAGTCTCTCATAATAACGAACTACCGCTACAGCAAAGTTCTGCTGCACTCACGATTCCAACGAGCACCCTCGCTGAGAGACAGCAACCTCAGCCGCGGGCGTGGGGAGAGAAGGGGAGAACCTGAGGGCCGAGCAGCGGCGTCCTCCAGCATTCAGACGGCGGGCCGTGAGAGGAGCAGGCATGGAGGGGGATGGCAGAAGGTGACTTCAAGGTCAAACGGACAGGACGTCGGGAATAGCACTTGCTTGAAAGGATTGTTTATGCTGTCTTCTCGTCCACGAGCCCGGAAGAGTCAACAGGAATTGTTCGGCCATCTCACAAGCAAATGCTAGCAAGCGCTGACTGTGAATGAGATAATGTGCCACAGACCAGTATGGCACCAGCTCCGCCATTAGCCGGGCTGAGAGGAGCATCTCGGGCGACACAAAGTGGGTGCTACAGAAGCAGAGAGAAAGGTGAAGATGTGCAGCCGTGCTGACGGGGGTGGTCCCAGCACGAGCGACCACCTGCACAGGACCTTACTCAAAGAACGGGGAGGGTTTTAATACGTAAGGATGGAACGTAGAGAACTGTGGACAGAAGGAATGTCTCAGGGCACATGAAACAACAGAAGCTAGCCAGTCCTGAGCTACGTGGTGACATCTACCGTTCCTCCTCATTGCTTTTCTGTAAAGCAGGGATCGTCTCTGGTTTGTGGACAAGGAAACAGAGATGAAGGAACTCTGAAGGCATGGCAGTGTCTGTTCTCAAACCCAGGTGCCCTTGACTCCAAAGCCGGAGCTCCTTCAACTGAGCTCATCTGCTTCCCAGCCTGTTCTGCAAGGGCCTGGGGACCGGTCCGGATTGGAGCCAACAGACCGGAATGGGAAGTAAAGCTTGGAAGGATCTCTTAGAGCCACCGTGGCGGGGGGCCATGGAGCAACAAGTCTGGGCCACCTCCCGCCTCTGGGACATGGCGGGGTGCGGGAGGCACAGTAGCAAAACAGTCTAACGGGTGTGTAGACGTGAATACGAGGGTAGAGGGTAGGCCGGACTCGGACAGGTGCCAGTGCAGTGCCAAGGACAAAGAGGAAAACCACCGCATCATCTCAAGAATACGGTAAGAGGGGTTCTAGCAGTGTGGCAGCCCGGACGCAGGAAATCCAGCATTCACGGGCCCTGGGCAAAGCTCCCGGGACGTTTCAGTCTGTGGTGTGAGCACATTAGCTACAGCAAGATGGAAACTTCTCATCAAAGCTGCAGGAACACTTGGGATGAAAACCTTTCCTAAACGGGCTTTCATATGTGCTTACCTTATCTTAAGCATTAGAAGCTCGACAGCATTTGCGTTTTGAGGATGCTATTGCTAGTCAAGAAAAAACAGTCCTCCCTACTTTTCCACGAGAACTCTTTTTGGAAAGCAGTTCTGATTCTGAGCCTGAGAACACCAGGCACAGAACGAACCAACGTATGAAGTCACCCGTAGCTGTCGAGGGCTAAGTAACTGATCAGAGAACCATCTACATGGCTGCAAGAAATGTCAGAAAAGCGTGTCAGTGTGCTGTCACTGGCACAGCATGAATTTCTCACGGAACCTGGCAAAACAACCCTCTCTTCCATTAATAACTGAACATAAAAACCAAGATCAACTGGAAGGAAAAAACCCACCAGAATCCTGCGTGAGTCACATAGTTGTCTGAAGATCACATGAGCAAATCAAATGCCTGTCTGGCACCGCATTCTAGAGATTTCCTTCCTACTTTCATAAATTGACATCAACACATTCAGATAATAAAAGCTCTTCTCCAAAAAAGCCCTTTGAAATTAAAAAGGCAAGGAAGTTTTCAGGACACGTTTTGAAAGACTTCTCAACTCATTTCTTAGCTTTAGATCAGGTGTCTAAGCTTACTCCTACCCCAAACCTGGGATGTAACTTCATGGACGCCCACAGGTGGGAGGTGACAAGCAGTGACAAGTCAGTCAGAGCTACGTCACCAGGGCCCACAGATGCGGCCCCGAAGCAGAGCTCCGCCCGGGGCCAAAGGCAGCTTCCCCGCCACAGCTGGCCCACTATGTCCTCACCCGGGGCAGCTGGTCCCACTGTTCTTTGTTCTTCATCTCTTCTTGCACTTCGTGGATTCGCTTCAGAGACTCCAGACTTTCATCGAGCAAAAACGTCGTGTCATTTATCAGCATGTTTATATAGCGAACAAACTGCTTCCCCGAACTGAAAAGGCAATTACACTGGACATAGTCATACAGCTCCCTGAGGCAAAATGCTGCAGCAGATCCCAAAGAAAATGGGCCCCCGCCCAAAGTGCCAACCACGTCGTCCTGTAAGGCTGCCCACCTTGGCACCACTCAAGTACTGCAGAGGTCAAGGACTATGGAGTTTCTCCTTGGATTTTGTTATTCCTTTTAATTAATCACTTCAGTGGTGCAATGGAGGTACTCTGCACAGTTTATGAGAGCCAGTTGCTCATACTTCAGGATTTTGTGAGCAGATTCCCCTGAGAGCTTAAATTTGGCACCAGTGCAAGTATTTACATCCCGCTTCTCGGCCTTTTGGCTAAGATCAAGTGTGGAAAACCAGCAAATGCTGAATTTTTTCCCCCTTCTTCAGAGAGGTTTATCAACACGTCCCTGGCTCGTTCTCTCAATGACTTTAAGTAGAAAAGACACTCTTCCAGACTAGAAAATATGCTTAAACTCACCAAGATACAAAGAAAGCACAATTACCCACATATGAGACAAGAGAATTACCAACACAGTGATTTTTCATTATAAGGAGACAATGAAGAAAAGCTGGAAGCTGCAATATTGATAAAGGAGAATATTAACTTACTTTCTAGAACCTGAAGCTTCCCATCTATAAAACTGTCCTGCATATCCTGTTACAGTGGAGGGCTCGCTGGGGCACTGAGATGCTGGTGCACCGTCAGGCTTTGTAACTGCAAGATTAGTGGAGCAAAGAAGAGCTACATACACTTTAGGATCTACTGCTGTGTAATCAGGGGGCGGGAAGCCCGTGCCTGGGGAGGAGAAGTTCCTGCGAACAAGGGTGGGAAGCTTAGATTTCAGGAACAAGGAAAGTTCAGGGCAAGCACTCCCACTCAGCACCACGCAGATCAAGCCACGGGCCTGTCTGGTCTAAGCTCATGCCAGGGCTTGTGGGAACATAATTCTGACCATAAGAGCAACTTTTGGAAAGAGAATTAACTTGAAGAGTCTACTCTGCAGAAACCTATCTAGCAAATGGTTACTCCACTGGTAATACGAAATTTTATTGACTAGTAACTTAGCTAACAAGTGACAGCTAGACCTGATCAGTGATCTAACATGGGTTGCAAAAGATCCAAGCAGATGGGATAAAATTTCTCCTGAAAATTATTTCAAGAGTTCAACATTTTCATCTCCCTTCTTTTTAAAGCACCTTTCCTTTTAAAGTAACTTAGATGAAATGACTAATGTCCAGATTTAAGTAGCCACTAAAATTTCAGGTAGACAACAAAAAGTCCTTAATCAAGGTTTAGGGCCTTATTACAAAGAATGACATTTGAAATGACAACCCTAACCTAAGCACTTCCAAATCCGAAGTCTTCCTAACATTTCGCATCTAAATCTTGACACCATGTTCGAGAACACTCTACGATCTCATTCCAGTCATTCTGACAACTTCACTTAACACTGTAATCGCAGAAACACCCAAAAACACTTCACGGATCATCTCAGAATATTTATAGATTCTTTATGTATACATACCATCCCCACAGTGTCTTGACAAATCTAAAGTTCAGCGATACCTTGCAAGCACAGACATTTAGTTAACTCTGCTCACATGCAGCAGAACCATCTAGAAAACTTAAAGGAGGCTGAGACCAAGCCAACAGTCCAGGAGAATCAGCTCGGAAAGATTTAAGCAGTCACCCTACCTGTGATTTGCAAGAGAGCAACCTGTGACATCGGGCGCCCGATACTCACTTGAACTCCTCCATGAAGGTGCCATGGTGAGCTATGTTTTGCCAAAGGCTTTTAAAAATGGTGCTAATGTGATAGCGAATGGTGAACTTGTCGTAGAACTCACTGGTGGCTCCGGTGTGCTCAACATCTAGAGAAGAGAGAAGGATGAGTACTGCCTTACCTTTCTAAAAGCAGTTACTGCGTCCACGATGTTACTGAGTGCATACAAATCTGTAAATTTAGAGATGTGATAAGATCGTGCACCTATCTCTCACATGTAAGGCAGGACAGAAATCAGGAGGTGGTTCTGAAGACACAAGCTTCACAGTGAAGGTCCGGCAATGACACAACACGAAATGAATTGCTCGGAAAGCGGCTGGCCTCATCAGCACAGCACCCACTCGCCAATGACCAGAAAAAAAAAACTGGGCTCAATTTTCTTAAGGTCCACATGCTTATTAAATGTGACTATAGGCCAGGCGCCTGGGTGGCTCAGTCGGTTAATCGACTGCCTTCGGCTCAGGTCATGATCCTGGAGTCCTGGGATCGAGTCCCACATCGGGCTCCCTGCTCGGCGGGGAGTCTGCTTCTCCCGCTGACCCTCTTCCCTCTCGTGCTCGCTATCTGTCATTCTCTCTCTCTCTCAAATAAAATCTTTTAAATAAATAAATAAATAAATAAATGTGACTATAGGCCTACCTCATTTTATTGCGCTTCGTAGATACTGTGGGGTTTGTTTGTTTGTTTTTTAATTACAAATTAAAGGTTTGTGGCAACTGTGCATCTAGCAAGTCTATCAGCTCCATTTTCCCAACAGCATTTGCTCACTTCATGTCTCTGTGTCACTTCTTGGTAATTCCCACAATATTTCAAACTTGTTCATTATTATTATATTTGTTATGGTGATCTGTGATCAGGGATTATGACCCACTGAAAGCTCAGATGATAGCATTTTTAGCAATAAAATATTTTTATTTTTATTTATTTATATAAAAGACTTTATCTGGGGTGCCTGGGTGGCTCAGTCATTAAGCGTCTGCTTTTGGCTCAGGTCATGGTCCCAGGGTCCTGGGATTGAGCCCCGCATCGGGCTCCCTGCTCAGTGGGAAGCCTGCCTCTCCCTCTCCCACTCCCCCTGCTTGTGTTCCCTCTCTCGCTGTGTCTCTCTGTCAAAGAAATAAAATCTTAAAAAAAAAAATTAAATTAAAAAAATAAAAGATTTTGTTTATTTGAGAGTGAGCGAGCAAGAGAACACGAGTCGGGGGAGGAGGAGAGGGTGAAGCAGACTCCCTGTTGAGCAGGGAGCCTGACAGGGGCTCGATCCTGGGACTCCGGGACCATGACCTGAGCCAAAGACAAATGCTGAACTGACTGAGCCACCGAGGTGCCCCAATTTTAAATTAAGATATATACATTGGTTTTTTAGACATAATGATAATGTACACTTAACAGACTACAGTATAGTGTAAACGTAACTTTCATACGCACTGGGAAAGGAAAAAATCCATCTGACTTCCTTTATTCTCGTATTTGCTTTATTACAGTGGTCTGGACCTGAATCTGCAATAGCTCCGAAATATGCCTTATTATTTTAAGTACTTTTGTACAATTAACATTTTCAAACATGTACCCAAGTAGAGAAAAGCTTAGTAAAATCCTATGTACTCATCACTCATTTACCAATTACCAACATCCGTGTACTATTATTAAAATGGAACAAAGATCAAACTTAGTTATCCAAAAGACAAATAGCTTAAGCGTGAGAAGCTCCTGAGTTTATGACAAGTTTTAAAAAGAGGGAAAGTTGTCAGGTAAAGACAATAAGGCTCAAGAAAAAGATAAAAATGTAAGTTAAAATAAGATACCATTTTTACCTATCAACTAGTAGATTATTACAAAAATGACAAAACTGCGTGCGAGAATCTGGGCGGGAGGTACCTTCTGACTGCTGGTGAGAATGAACAGTGACACAACCTCTTGAAGGCAATGTGACAACTTGCATCACAAGCCATCAATGAGCCCATCTCCCTGACCCACCAATTCTATTCCAGAAAACACATGCAGGCAGGTTCAAAGACTGATCTCCCAGGATACTCTCTACAGTACTATTTATATTAGAGAAAAAATGTAAATGCAAATGCCCAACAGAGAACATGAAAAAATACTTGTGATATACGAAGTGAAAAACACAGGTTACTGAATGGGGTCAATCATATTTAAAACTGCAGACACACACACACACACACACACGATACAGAGCAAAATGTTAACTGAGATTCTGAGGGCAGAGACTATCAATAACTTTTATTTTCTTCTTGGTATTTCCTATATTTTGCAAAAGAACGTATTTTTTTGTGACAAGAAAGATTATTTAAAAATGAGAGGGGTAAGATAATTAGCACTTATCATACAAAGACCTGAAAGCACTTATGCATATTCATTAGGTCAACCTTTCTTTACAATGAACTAAGTGTCATTTTGTTAACTGTAGAAAAGTGTGAACTGGGGCGTCTGGGTGGCCCAGTCGGTTAAGCGTCTGACTCCTGGTTTCGGCTCAGGTCGTGATCTCAAGGGTGGTGAGACTGAGTCCTACATCAGGCTCTGCACTCACTGCGGAGTTTGCTTGAAGATTCTCTCCCTCTGCCCCTCTCCCTGCTCATGGGCGCTCTTTCACTCTCTCAAATAAATAAATAAATCTTTATTTTAAAAAAGTGTGAACTAAAGTGTGGAGAGCTGATTTAAAGAGTCTACTTGAGAAAGACGCTGGGGGACTGATACAGAGCCTCTCATAGCCTCAAAATCGCCCTTAATACCTGTACCACTTCCTGAGCACAGCAAAAGCTAAGTAATGCCAACATTTAAAAAATTTCACTCCTCACGCTCCCTCAAAACTGCAGCGGCCCGAATTCTACTTCCCAAGTTCGAGTTCTAAGAGGCCTGAAATGAACCACATCCTGGCTGGCCTTGCTCCCCTGCTGCTCACTGTGCTCCCTCCCACAGGTCTTCTTATTCACTAAGCTGCCCAGGCCTCAGGGCCTTTACACTTGGTATCCCAGTTGCCTGCCACACTGTGGCTGAGATCTTCGTCTGATTCACTCTTCCGTCTCATTTCCAAAGTCACCGTCAGAGACCTTCCCTTACTGTGCTCCTTAAAGTAGCATCATGCCCTCCCCCCACACCCACCATCTGCAAGTATCTTATTTATTGGTTCCATTGTCTATCTCCCAACTAGAACACCTGGCTCACAAGACCAGCGACTTTGACATCCTCACCACTAGGCCTTAGCATCAAAACCAGTGCTGACACACAGTAGGAGCTTCATAAATATTTGTAGAATTAGAGACTGAATCTACTTGGGCTAACGCTGGCTTTGCTGATTCAGATCCATCTGGGGAGGAGAAGAGTCTGGAAGTAAGTCTTTGTTATCAGTGTTCTTCTAAGTTCTGAGTAGGCAGGTTGGGAAAGCTGGTCCTTAAGGAACTGATGGCTGGTACAAATAAAATACTCTGATTTTGGAAAATTTTATTTTTGAAACAAAAATTTGATCTTAAGCATTTCCAAAGCAGGATATTCTCTGGGGGTAGAAAAGAGGAGCCTGTTCCATAGGTCCATTTCTAGTTCATGTCTGAGAGTCTGTACCTAAGTCAGCAGGTGTTATTATGGGGCTGATGCACGAGTGGGAGGGGCTGTCTTCTTCGGTGTCCCACTGGAGGGCTCTCTGGGCACTGGTCCCCTGTGACCACAACAGTAACAGTGCAGCAGTCAGGAGCACCTGTGCTAAGGTCCACCTGCTGAAATTGCTGCCACTCACTAGCTGCTGACCTTCAGCAAGCTTCTGGACCTTTCTAAGCTTCGGGTTCCTCGTTTGGAAGACGGAGATATTTATAGCCCCCATCTTGACGATGGCTGTGCAGAGTAAGTGAAAGGATTCGTGAGGATTCGGTAAGTGGTGGCTATTATTAGTAGGGGCATCATCTCTCTAGGACTGCAGACGTGGTCCAGGGCCAGGGGGTACACCGCTTGGTGGCAAAGGGGAAAAGAAGCCCCTCGGATCTTACTAGTGGGGCTCTGCCAGACCCAGCACCGGTCTCCCAGGAAGAAGCCCACCCCTCTGCACCCCCATGCTGAATTCCAAAGCCACAGTGACAGGCCCAGGGCACTTACCGAGTATAAAATACATTTAACCAAACATTTTTTGCTTTTAGTACTAACGATACATGTTTACTGCAGAATAATTAAGTTCAGATTAATTTTTTAAAAAGAAAAAGAAATAAAACCATTTACAATTCTACCATTCAAAACTAACCAGCTCACTGTTAGTGTTTTGGTATATGTTCCTCCATGCGGTTGTCTGTCGTACGGATGTGTACCAACATACTGAACGTACTGGTTCATTACTTGACATTTTTAATGTAAATAACACAGTATTTTTCACAGCTCATATAGACCCACTTCATGGATAAACTGTGATTTACTTAATTTATCCACAGCTGGAAGAAATTTAGGCTGTTTTTAGTATTTTCACTACACTGCATTATAAATGACGCTGCAGTGAATATCATTATAAACATGCACACACATTTATAATTATCCCCACAGAGCAGATTACTAGAAATTAAGTTTACATGCAGAAGGGTGAGCTGTTTGTTTAGCTGCTGTCTCTCAGTGCCCAACCCACCCTTTATACTTGGTTTTGCCAGGCTGGGGCTAGGACTCTGCAAGTTTCCCCTTGCCAGCCGGCCCTCTGCCGGGTTCGCCAATAGGGGGTGCTGCAGGAGAACTGGAAAACTACAGGACAGCAGGGACTTGGTCCCAGGCCGTAGGCGGGCTGCTCCTGCCAGCAGTGGTCCTTCCTCCAATCGGCAGCAGCTACCTCCAGGCTCCAGCTCAGTCCCACAGTCGCAGAACTAGTTAGCCTGCGCTCCTCAGAGACATGAGCGGGCCAGTGTCCTTCCTCAGAGACCTAGGTCCCAGTTCTGTCCTGGCCCTCATTCGAGCTGCCAGATTTTACTTACTCCAGCCTCTTCCCTGGGTTCCCCCAGCTGTGGAGACAGATGATGGCTGCTTCCTGAACCCATAATCTGCCTTACGCCAAAGTTCTTATTTGCCTTTCTGTCCTCCAATATCTATTTGCCCAGTTCCTTATATAGTTGCTCCTTAAACAACAGAGGCTTGAACTGCATGGGTCCACTTACAGATTTTTTTTCAATAAATATACATACAGGACCATAAATGCATTTACTCTTCCTTATGATTTTTTTTTTTAAGATTTTACTTTTATTTATTTGAGAGAGAGCAAGAGAGAGCTAGGGAGCACGAGTAGGGGCAGAGGGAGAGGGAGAAGCAGACTCCCCGGTGAGCAGGGAGCCCGATGTGGGGTTTGATCCCAGGACTCTGGGATCATGACCTGAGCTGAAGGCATCCCTCTTCCTTATGATTTTCTTAATAACATTTTATTTCCTCTAGCTTACTTTCTCATAAGAATACAGTATGTAATACACATAACATACAAAAGATGTGTTAGTTTATGTTACTGTTTATGTTACTGATAAGGTCCTACATAACAAATTCAACATTCTGGTCAATAGTAGGCTTTTAATAAACCTGGGGGAGTCAAAAGGTAAAAGTGGATTTTTGGCTGTTTGTGGGGGGGTCTCTAACTCCTACGTTGTTCAAGGGTCAACTGTATTTAAATTCTATTAAAATAACTGGTATGGGGGCACCTGGGTGGCTCAGTCGTTGAGCGTCTGCCTTCAGCTCAGGTCATGATCCCAGGGTCCTGGGATCGAGCCCCGCATCGGGCTCCCTGCTCGGCAGGGAGCCTGCTTCTCCCTCTCCCCCGGCTTGTGCTCCCTCCCTCGCTGTGTCTCTCTCTGTCAAATAAATAAAATCTTTAAAATAAAAATAACTGGTATGTTTCTATTTTCCTTACTTGACCTTGACCGATACATAGGATATATACATTTTTAGGGCTTTTGGTGTGGACTGCCAAACTGGAAAGGTTTTACCAATTTACATTCTCATAAGAGTTTCTTAGCGCTGATTCCACATACTAGCTAAGGGGGAGATGAAACAGGCATTGGCAGGTTAGAGTTGTTCTCTACAACTATGTTATTAGCACTAGGCATTCTTATCTTAAAAAATAAATAAACAGGTGAAAAGAGGTGGTACCTTATTGTTATTTTAAGAAATGCAGAATTATCTTCACCTAAGTCTGATATGTGCAAGACCCTGAATGAGGTCGTGTCCCGTACATATGTAACTCATCATCTGGACCTGAATGGCCCTCTCTGCCAGGGAGGGAGGCCCTCCCTCCCAGGACTAAGAAATGAAAGAGGACTAGAGGGCCGAGAGGCTTTTTACCCATGAGTGTTCTCTCTGCTGTTGCCAAAGTGAGGGTGTTAACAAAACTTCAAAGGGCTTGTCTATTTGCTTTAGGTTTAAGAGGATACCCAGAGGCTGGGAAGAAAAGAAACTCTTTCTCTCTCTCCTTCCTTTTTTTTTTTTTTTTTAAGTAATCGCTATACCCAACGTGGGCCTTGAACTCACAACCTAGAGATGAAGAGTCGCATGCTCTACCGATGGAGCCAGCCAGGTACCCCAGAGAAACTCTTATTAGATGTTACAAAGCAATGGAGACAAAAGAAAAAGGAGGTAGATGGACTGTTGGAACCCTTAGTAGTGAAGAGAGAGGTGACGGCACCAGCTCCAAATGAGCAGGAGCAGGTCTTGGTCAACAGGGAAGGGATGTTTATCACTGATGGTTGTCACACAGAGGAATCCACAAACTTCTGTTGCTGCAGTGAACAGCAAGTGGCCGTACTCACGGACAGCCAGTGTTTCTCCCAGAGTATGGCAAGTACACTCTACTAAATGCTAAAGACACTTACTGAGTGCCCAGAATGTGCTAAGTTCAACAGAAGAGAAGGCAGACAAGACATACTTCCTTTACTGCAACATGTACAAACTGGAAGGAAAATGTATCATTAGTAGAATCCCATGCCTTTACTAGCAGACAGGTCAACAAGGTCTCAAGCTAATCAGTTGATGAAAACACATTTGTAGTTCAAAAGCCAAATTAAGCATAAAAATTTGGAATCCAATTCATCCAGAAGTGGAGGACCTCCTTACAGAGGGTCTGATGTGTTCTCTGTCTGTTCACCAATGTAGCCTAGCACCTAGAACAGTGCCTGGCTATTAGCAGGCACTCAATAAATGTGTGTGGATTTAGTGAATGAGAGAAGACTCCCTGATATCCTGATTCCACTGATTTAAATGGGGTTCAAAAATAAACATTTTTAACAAGCTCCTTGTTTTACCCACGTTCTAGAAACTCTGAGTTACACAACAGTATTATAAAAGTAGCTAAAAGTTCATCTGATTTTCAGTGGATCCTGGCGCATCATCAAGGACTAGTGCGTAGAATAGTCAATGGGATATTTCCACTCCTTAGGGAAAACTAAGCAACAGTACATTCTCTGCCGGTGGTGGGGTTAGTGGGGTTAGTAGGTTATACTTGTAAGTGGCCATCAGAATATTAGCTACCAGATTTAGAGTAACTCCGTCCACTGGCTTTAGACGACCTTGCCTATCCGAATACTCTTACCTGTATAAAACTTCATCAGTGAAGGGACCAACAATTTGGTGGAGAGAGGATGGTTTTCGATCATTTCAAAAAACTTCTGGGTTCGTGGCTGAACAGCAGGGTTGGTCATAAACATGACTTCTACCAGTTTCGCCACCAGATAAGGATTTCGGATGTAGTTCTGGTTACACAACATCACAACGAGGAACATCACAATATCCTGAGTACAGGGCTCATAAAGCACCTGAGGAGAGTATCTGGAGAGAGGCAAGAAGAGCAAGAAATAAAGCTCCCAGAAACTCTCACTGGGCAGATGCTGGGGTCATCACGCAGGGAAGAGGCCAATAGGTCTAGGAGCCAAGATACTGAATTCCTTTGAACTTGCTGGGTTTCAAATGACTGTTTACTTTATAACTAGACAGATTTTAAATCTATTGTGTCTACTGGCTGAAACATGTTATATTAACTTTTATTATTTTAGGAAATAAACCAAAGCCATGATTAAATTATGAGGTAAGTTTCATAAAAGAGCTTTGCTACCAAGAAAGACTTAAAAAAATTTTTTTTAAAGATTTTTGTTTAAGTAATCTCTACATTCAATGCAGGGCTCAGACTCACAACCTCAAAATCAAGAGTCGCACGCTCCACTGCCTGAACCAGCCAGGCACCCCTAAAATTTTTTTCTGGTAATTATTTTAATTAAAAAAAAAAACAAAAAACTTCAAACATCAGTTATAAACTCAAACCATTTCTTTGTAAGCTTTCTCCAATGTTATAATTGAAAAAAAATCTGGTACAAAATATAGATGTGGGTATTTCTGGCTTTTGAATGTTCAGTTAGATATTTATAAACTGTTTGCGCCTTCTGTTTCTCAGAAACACATACTCAATTATTAGAAATTCAACTCAATTTTCAGAGAGTACATTCTTATCAGCATTGTTAATCCTGCTTCTGTCTTGAAGATATTATTGGAACTGGCTTGGTGCCATAGTTGGATTTATTTTACCAGTCTCCAGACAGTATTCAGTTACAGCAGTTACATAAAATTTCAGGCATAAAATGGAGGGCTGCAATATAGTTCGTAATACAATATACATTCTGTATAAAAACAAATTAGAACCATGCAGTATGTCAAAGGCACTTACTGTACAATAAAAAATAAAAATTCAGCAACGTCTTCTACATAAAACTCAGGCAATGCTGCAAATACCTTGGGGACATCTGAGTTTAAAGGCAGTGTTATACTGTCAAAGAGAATAAAAGCACAAGTTATAGAACAAAATCATGGCACCTGGAACCCCCCCCCCAAAACCCCCCAACAAAAAAAAAAAAAAAAAAAAAAAACCACACAAAATCATGGCACCTGAAACTATAAAGACTATGAGACGGCCATTACAAGTAAGTATTTTACTGGGGGAAAAACCTCCTCTAACACAAATATGGAAAAGGTACACAAGCCAGGAGACTAGAACCTGAAATGAACAGGGAAGAATGAAGACAGTGGATGTATTACGGTGTGTAGGAGATGTTTCTCCTTTTACTGCTTTTCTGTTAAGGCTAATGTAATAAAATAGGAAGGAAATAAAAGGGTCATATTTGGTCATTTTATGCAAATCAAACTGTTTCGAGGCAACAGAGCTACATATATAACTTTAAATAATATTTTCTACTCCTGCAGAGGGCCTTCAGCCAACCTCATCAACATCAGTCGGTCCAGACATTTCATAGTAACAACAAACTAGTAATAACTGGCTGGGTATTTTCCTGGACCCAGTGCTCAAACGGGCCTAATATCCTGTTACCTCCAGGTTTTAGTTTCCAATTTGTAGATTTCCTTTTCTATCAATCTATAGCCAATTTGTAAAAAGGACCAGGTCAAAATTAAACTCATAGGTGCTGACATTCCCTTCTTACTGTAATCACTGGGAAAACACTAATATTACTACTTTTGTAGTCTACACAGGTACAACCTAGAAATTGAAGAACGGATTCTTGATAAAGTAAGGGTTTGGGTTTTAGCTATCGACTGGAGGACAGTGGAGACAACACAGGCCACCGAGGAGGGAGGAGGTGAGGAGGAAGGGCACACTCACTCGGGATAGGCGGGGTCCAGGATGCGGAGCAGCAACTGAATGAGAAGGCCATAAAAATTCAGACATCTTCTCAGAAAGCTCTCATCAAGTAAACCAGCGTCAGCACAGGCCTTGCACCGTACCAGTTTCTGTGGAAGGAGGTATGCCCCCACCCACAGATTAGTTGGTAGCCAAGTGCCTGCAGCATTGACTGGCCAGGGAATGGGCCAGGAGATGGGAATTCGAGGTTCTAGGCTTTTCGCAAGCTTCATCTCTAACTAGCTATAATGTGCTGGTCATGTCCTAAAAGCTTACCTTGTTCTGAGAAAAACAAAAGTACGCCATGCAAACCACTGGGCGGAAAGCCGAGCACATAGTTACGGCTCAAAAAGGAAGTTAATACTGTCATATTTAAATAGCTTGACTGGGGGACAGGGTTGATGGGCGTCAGAGATGGTTAGTGGAAAGAAGCCAGACAAATCTGCACCTGAATTCCAGGTCACCATTTATGAACTGCCCCTGGACAAAATGCTTGTCCACTGAGGGTCCCACACCCACCTCAGAGGACAGCTGTGAGAAGGAAACCCAGGCATGCATGCGCATTGGCGCATCTGTTTAAAGTTTCCAGGCACCTTCTAACATGTCTGTGGGGTGTTCACGGGGGTCTACAGATGCCAGGAAAGGGCCCATGGTATATTCTGCATCTCAGCAGGTCTAGTGTATTAGTAAATAAAACAAATCTATCTTAACTTGCACCAGAAATCGAAGTTAAAATGTCCACATATCCTCCTACTAATTGACAGAAAGCAGAACCTGCTAATATTCAGTTTTATAATTTGAACAAAAACACAAGATAAATACATAAATAAGCTGTCTACACTCCATTGTACAGCCTTTGCCCAGCATCCGTCTTCAGCTGTGTCTCACCAGCGGAAATCTTCCTGTCTACAGTTAGGTTCCGTGCAGTGGATCATTTTTAACGACAAATGAAGAAGGAGGGATTGGGGGGGCTCTTCCCACTGCCACAAATCCACTCAGCCACACATCGTGAAAATGCATGCCTGGCACACTGGGTCACGGGCTGGGAGGCAGTGGAGGGGAAGAACCTTGCAGAAGGGTTAAGAAAGGCAGGTGACGTCAAACGGAGGATGCTAAAACCAGGAAGAATTCATGTTGTCACTGGCATAAGCACTTGCAGATTCTGTCTTGATTTAAATACTGTATGTAGACCCAGGTGAGATCATCAACTAGTTTGAAAGTGCCGTGTTTTATCTTTAGGGGAAAGAACAATGAAGGATAAAGGACGCTGCGTGGCTCACTCAAGGCACACATTCTGGTAGGAAAATCGCTACAGAGAGGCTGATCTAGAATGACTGCAATTCACTTTACAAACCTTAAGCTGAGTTTTGCAACGCTTCAGCATTTCGCGGTGTCTAGTTGCCAGTGGGGAATCTTTCCATTGGCTTTCATTATTTTTCAAATCTTCCACAGTTCTGAAACCAAGGACTAATGGTCAAACACAAGAAGACACACACAGATCCATCTTATCTATTCATTTTGACCATTTCAAGGACTGTCAGATACACATTTCCTCCCACATTTTAGCATCTTTAAAGTCAGAATATTTCTTGTCATTCATTGGCAGAACTTTTCTTTCTTACTGGTTCCTAATATAATGAATATCTTGAAATTGATGGTACTTTAGATTTAATGACATATAATAATTTCTTTTGGAAAGGAATACATTGTTCCCTTATTTTCCTGGGAGGGAGAAAAAGAAGTCCCTTGCGAAAATTCCTGGTTACTAGACCTGGTCAGTTACCCCAAACAGAAGGCTGGTTCAACAACGGCAGCTCCTTTTCCTCTCCTGCCACCGCTCCCTCTGTATGGAATGCTCTCCTCTGAGGTTATCTTTGCAGCTTGCCCCTTCACTTCCTGCGGATGCCCGCCCAAATATCACCTGCCAGTCAGGCCATATCCTGCCTATCTTAGAGACTGGCTCACTAAATGCTGTATCAACCCCTCTCTATCAAGATAATGCACATAAAACTGGAGGTTGGTAAATTCTTTGAACCTACACTTTCCCAGACTCCCTTGCTGCCAGCGAATCTGCCCATGACCTAGCTTCCATCAAGAGGTGAACCCTCGCTGGAGGCAGAAGTGAATCCTGGGGAGTGGCAGCCACACAGTGTTTCTGGAAGCATAGTAGTGGAGGAGTTCTGCCAGAAGCACTGACAGAGGCTCTACAGTCAGGATGAACCCTGGAGCGGCTTCCTGCCCAGTCAGGTTCAAAGGTGAACTCCAGGTACATACCTCACTCCCCAAAACTGATGATGATCTGACAGACAGACTGCGGCCACTAAAACTGCAGCGTGACACCTGTTTCTGCAGCTTATGAGGGGGAGATGGCACTGGAAGACGCCCAGAAGCCCTGTGGGATGGCAGACTGGCCTGACGGCCCAGCTCTAGGGAGCCACACGGGACAGGCTCATGGAACAGTGAGGCAAAGTGCAAGGCAGCCTTGTTTGGCTTCCAACTGGGTGGTCTTGACAACAAATGTGGTAACATATTTGTTTTTCCAAACAAACTGCTGTAGGTTTCAAAGCACTTGGACTTATTCTCTTCCACATCCTTGGCTCCTTACCATGGAAGGTGACAGATCTATAGGTTTTATGGGCTGGGACGTGAGCGACTTTGGGACATCATTATTCTACCTACCACATTTGTAGTGACAGAATGTGGGAGTGTGTGCGGAATGGATCCTGGAGACACCTGATCAGCAAGAGTGAACCATGCAAAGATCCTTCTATGTAGAACTAAATTCACTGACATGGTTACACCTACCAGAGATCCCGGATTCAAGATTATCATGAGTAGCTGGGAGGGGTCTGAAATGTGCCACCAGCTAGTGGACTAAAACTTGGAATTTGACAGTGACCTATGCTGAGTGAAGGTGAGCTATCTGGTATCCCTTGAAAGAATTCTGAGGAAGAAATCTAAAGTTTAAGAAGCTGAGAATATTAATATATAATACTATGTGTGACCGGCTCAGACAAACCTTCCTCCTGAAACCTGCCCTCTCGCCCTCCCCATATCCTAGAGGACATCTCTCGTATCACAGCACTGGAAAGTACACAGGTGAGGGGAACACTGACATCTTTGAGAAGCACAATAGTGACCGTCCACAGTAGGGTGGGAGTGAAAGCAGTCGATGGTACCATTGAAATGGATCATCCAAAGTCAGTAAAAGAGATGGGATCCCAGGGCTCCAAGATGAAGAAACAGACAAATTCACAATCACAGTTTGAAACTGTATAAGCCTCTCTCAATAATTGATATTATAGGGCTCCTGGGTGGCTCAGTTGGTTAAGCAACTGCCTTCGGCTCAGGTCATGATCCTGGAGTCCCGGGATGGAGTCCTGCATCAGGCTCCCTGCTCAGCAGGGAGTCTGCTTCTCCCTCTGACCCTCCCCCCTCTCATGCTCTCTCATTCTCTCTCTCTCTCAAATAAATAAAATCTTTAAAAAAATTGATATTATAAGCTGATAAAATGAGCAGAAAGAGAAAAATCTGAATAAAAAATGAACAAACCTGACGTAACCGACAAAATATGAGACTGTGCAATAAGCAACACAGAAAGCACATTCTTTTCAGGTCTCTATGGAACACTTACTCAAGTACACATTAGGCTATAAAGCAAATTTCCGTAAAGTTCAAAGGACACAAATCAGAACATGTCCTCTGACCACAATGAAATTTAGCTAGGAATCAATAACAAAAGATAAACAGACAAATTCCCCAAGAATCTGGAATTTCAACAATATATTTTTCAATAACCCACAGGTCAAATAAGAAATAATAAAAATTAGAAAATATTTTGAACGGAACAGTAAAATGTGACAAATGTTACAAAAATGAGGGATGCAGCTAAAACCAGGCTTCGAGGGAAAGAAACAGCCTCAAATGCATATATAAGGGCTGAAAATGAATGATATAAGTACCAATCTTAAGAGGCAAGAGAGGGAGCAAGATGGCGGAGGAGGAGGAGACCTAGATTTCGTCTGGTCTCAGGAATTCAGCCGAATAGGGATCAAACCATTCTGAACACCTACGAACTCAACAGGAGATCGAAGAGGAGAGTAGCAACAACTCTCTGAACAGAGAAGCGACCACTCACTGGAAGGTAGGACCTACGGGAAAAGTGAATCCGAGGCGATATTTGGAAGCATAGACGGTGGGGGAGGGGGCCTCCGTCGGCCGCTTCTGGCAGGTGCTAGAGCCGCGGAGCACAGAATCGGACCTTTTAGAAGTCGGCTCCGCGGAGGGACGTCGCTGCAGTGGCTAAGCGGGGCGTGGAACCCTCACGGGACAGTGTGGTCTCAGGACCCTCGGGGTCACAGAAAGACCGGGGGTGCCTGAGTGCGGCAGAGCTCCCAGGTATCGGAGCGGGGAAGCCGGCTGCAGAGACGGAGCCGAGGCGCGGGCTCTCAGCTCGGGGTGGCCATAAACTGTGATCCGCGGCCCAGTCGGGCCACTGCGCCTCCAGCAGGGACCCAACAGGCGGCAGAGCCGGGGAGACTCCCCTTCCTCCCCCGGGAGGGGCGGCACGGGAGCACACCGCAGGGATCTGCTGGGTTTGGAGACTCCACACGGGGTCGGGTGCCTGAGATAGAAACGCTCGGTCACAGGCCGGGTGAGCACGGAGTGCGGCCGGAGACCGGGGACACGGGAGTGACTGCTTTTCTCAGGGGGCGCACTGAGGAGCGGGGCCCCGAGTTCTCAGCTCCTCCGGGTGGAGATTGGGAGGCCACCATTTTCGCCCTGGTCCTCCAAAGCTGTACCGAGAGCTTGCAGGGAACAAAAGCTCCTGAGAGCAAACCCGAGCAGCTTGTTTAGCCTGGACCGACAAGGGCAGGGCAGTTCCACCTCCGGCAAAGACATTTGGGAACCACGGCAACAGGCCCCTCCCCCAGAAGATCAGCACGAACAGCCAGCAAGCCAAGACCAAGTTTACCGATCAAGGAGAACGGGAGAACTCCAGTGCTAGGGGAATACTGCACATAGAATTCATGGCTTTTTTTTTTTTACCATGATTCATTAGTTCATCAAAGTTAATGTTTTTTAACTTTTTTTTAATTTTTCTTTTTCCCTTTTTCAACCAACATCTTATCAATCCCTTTTTGAAAAAAAACATTTTTTACTTTTCATTTTTAGAATCATATTTTATCCTTTCATAGTTACCCTTATTTTTGGCATATATATATAAGTTGTTCTCTCTTTAAAATTTTGAGATACAGTTTCTTCTAACAGATCAAAATATACCCTAAATCACTAGTGTATGGCTTTGTTCTAGTCTCCTGCCTGATCACATTCTCTCCCTTTTTTCTTTTTAAATCTTCTTTTCTTTTTTCAAACAACTTATCAATTCCTCTTATAAAATCTTTTATAATTTTCATCTTTACAGTCATCTTCCATCCCTTCATTGTATCAACCCTTATTTTGTACATATATGTCTTTCTTCCTTTAAAATTTTAGGAGGCACTTTTTTCTAACAGACCAAAATACGCCCAAAATCTAGTGTGTGGCACTGATCTATGCACTAGCCTGATCATATTTGATCATATTCTGCTTTTTTTGTATTGTTCTGTTTTTGTTTTTATCTTTTTTTTTTCTCTTTCTTTTTTCTTTCTTTCCCGTTCTTTTCCCCTGGTTTCAGGTCTTTTCTGATTTGTATAGAGTATATTTGCCGGGGACGTTGTTAACCTGTTAGCATTTTGTTCTCTCATTCATCTATTCTCCTCTGGACAAAATGACAAGATGAAAAAAAATCACAACAAGAGGTAGTACCGTCAGCCAGGGACCTACTCAATACGGACATTAGTACGATGTCGGACCTAGAGTTCAGAATCATGACTTTAAAGATACTAGCTGGGCTTGAAAAAAGCGTGGAAGTTATTAGAGAAACCCTTTCTGGAGAAATAGAAGAACTAAAATCTAACCAAGTCGAAATCAAAAAGGCTATTGATGAGGTGCAATCAAAAATGGGGGCACTAACTGCTAGGATAAATGAGGCAGAAGAGAGAATCAGTGATATAGAAGACCAAATGATGGAAAATAAAGAGGCTGAGAAAAAGAGAGAGAAACAACTACAGGATCACGAGGGCAGAATTCGAGAGATAAGCGATACGATAAGACAAAACAACATTAGAATAATTGGGATCCCAGAAGAAGAAGAAAGAGAGAGAGGGGCAGAAGGTATATTGGAGCAAATAATAGCAGAGAACTTCCCTAATGTGGGGAAGGAAACAGGCATCAAAATCCAGGAGGCACAGAGAACCCCTCTCAAAATCAATAATAATAGGTCAACACCCAGACATCTAATAGTAAAACTTACGAGTCTCAGAGACAAAGAGAAAATCCTGAAAGCAGCTCGGGAGAAGAGATATGTGACCTACAATGGTAGAAACATTAGACTGGCAACAGACCTATCCACAGAGACCTGGCAGGCCAGAAAGGACTGGCAAGATATCTTCAGAGCACTAAACGAGAAAAATATGCAGCCAAGAATACTATATCCAGCTAGGCTGTCACTGAAAATAGAAGGAGAGATAAAAAGCTTCCAGGACAAACAAAAACTAAAGGAATTTGCAAACACGAAACCAGCCCTCCAAGAAATATTGAAAGGGGTCCTCTAAGCAAAGAGATAGCCTAAAAGCAGCAGAGATCAGAAAGGAACACAGACAATATACAGTAACAGTCACCTTACAGGCAATACAATGGCACTAAATTCATACCTTTCAATAGTTACCCTGACTGTAAATGGGCTCAATGCCCCAATCAAAAGACACAAGCTATCAGACTGGATTAAAAAACAAGAACCATCGAAATGCTGTCTGCAAGAGACTCATTTTAGACCCAAAGACACCCCCAGATTGAAAGTGAGGGGGTGGAAAACCATTTACCATGCTAATGGACACCAAAAGAAAGCTGGGGTGGCAATCCTTATATCAGACAAATTAGATTTTAAAACAAAGACTGTAATAAGAGATGAGAAAGGACACTATATCCTACTTAAAGGGTCTATCCAACAAGAAGATCTAACAATTGTAAATATCTATGCCCCTAACATGGGAGCAGCCAATTATATAAGGCAATTAATAACAAAAGCGAAGAAACACACTGACAACAATACAGTAATAGTGGGGGACTTTAACACCCCCCTGACTGAAATGGACAGATCATCTAAGCAAAAGATCAACAAGGAAATAAAGACTTTAAATGACACACTGGACCAAATGGACTTCACAGACATATTCAGAACATTCCATCCCAAAGCAACGGAATACACATTCTTCTCTAGTGCCCATGGAACATTCTCTAAAATAGATCACATCCTAGGTCACAAATCAGGTCTCAACCGGTACCAAAAGACTGGGATCATTCCCTGCATATTTTCAGACCACAGTGCTTTGAAACTAGAACTCAATCACAAGAGGAAAGTCGGAAAGAACTCAAATACATGGAGGCTAAAGAGCATCCTACTAAAGAATGAATGGGTCAACCAGGAAATTAAAGAAGAATTAAAAAAATTCATGGAAACCAATGAAAATGAAAACACAACTGTTCAAAATCTTTGGGATACAGCAAAGGCAGTCCTGAGAGGAAAGTATAGAGCAATACAAGCCTTTCTCAAGAAACAAGAAAGGTCTCAAATACACAACCTAACCCTACACCTAAAGGAGCTGGAGAAAGAACAGCAAATAAAGCCTAAACCCAGCAGGAGAAGTGAAATCATAAAGATCAGAGCAGAAATCAATGAACTAGAAACCAAAAGAACAGTAGAACAGATCAACGAAACTAGGAGCTGGTTCTTTGAAAGAATTAACAAGATTGATAAACCCCTGGCCAGACTTACCAAAAAGAAAAGAGAAATGACCCAAATCCACAAAATCATGAATGAAAGAGGAGAGATCACAACCAACACCAAAGAAATACAAACAATTATAAGAACATATTATGAGCAACTCTATGCCAGCAAATTAGATAACCTGGAAGAAATGGGTGCATTCCTAGAGATGTATCAACTACCAAAACTGAACCAGGAAGAAATAGAAAACCTGAACAGACCTATAGCCACTAAGGAAATTGAAGCAGTCATCAAAAAATCTCCCAAGAAACAAAAGCCCAGGGCCAGATGGCTTCCCAGGGGACTTCTATCAGACATTTAAAGAAGAATTAATACCTATTCTCCTGAAACTGTTCCAAAAAATAGAAATGGAAGGAAAACTTCCAAACTCGTTTTATGAGGCCACCATTACCTTGATCCCAAAACCAAAGACCCCATCAAAAAGGAGAATTACAGACCAATATCCTTGATGAACATGGATGCAAAAATTCTCACCAAAATACTAGCCAATAGGATCCAACAGTACATTAAAAGGATTATTCACCACGATCAAGTGGGATTTATCCCTGGGCTGCAAGGATGGTTCAACATCCGCAAATCAATCAACGTGATACAATACATTAACAAAAGAAAGGACAAGAATCATATGATCCTCTCAATAGATGCAGAAAAAGCATTTGACAAAGTACAGCAACCTTTCTTGATCAAAACTCTTCAGAGTATAGGGATAGAGGGTACATACCTCAATATCATAAAAGCCATCTATGAAAAACCTACAGCGAATATCATTCTCAATGGGGAAAAGCTGAGAGCTTTTCCCCTAAGGTCAGGAACGCGGCAGGGATGTCCACTCTCACCACTGCTCTTCAACATAGTATTAGAAGTCCTAGCCACAGCAATCAGACAACAAAAAGAAATCAAAGGCATCCAAATCGGCAAAGAGGAAGTCAAACTCTCACTCTTTGCAGATGATATGATACTGTATGTGGAAAACCCAAAAGACTCCACCCCAAAACTGCTAGAACTCATACAGGAATTCAGTCAAGTAGCAGGATATAAAATCAATGCACAGAAATCAGTGGCATTCCTATACACCAACAACAAGACAGAAGAGAGACAAATCAAGGCGTCGATCCCATTTACAATTGCACCCCAAACCATAAGATACCTAGGAATAAATCTAACCAAAGAGGCAAAGGATCTGTACTCAGAAAACTATAAAATACTCATGAAAGAAACTGAAGAAGACACAAAGAAATGGAAAAACGTTCCTTGCTCATGGATTGGGAGAACCAACATTGTGAAGATGTCAATGCTACCTAGAGCAATCTACACATTCAATGCAATCCCCATCAAAATACCATCCACTTTTTTCAAAGAAATGGAACAAATAATCCTAAAATTTGTATGGAACCAGAAGAGACCCCGAATAGCCAGAGGAATGTTGAAAAAGAAAAGCAAAGCTGGTGGCATCACAATTCTGGACTTCCAGCTCTATTACAAAGCTGTCATCATCAAGACAGTATGATACTGGCACAAAACCAGACACATAGATCAATGGAACAGAATCGAGAGCCCAGAAATGGACCCTCAACTCTATGGTCAACTTATCTTTGACAAAGCAGGAAAGAATGTCCAGTGGCAAAAAGACAGTCTCTTCAACAAATGGTGTTGGGAAAATTGGACAGCCACATGCAGAAGAATGAAACTGGACCATTTCCTTACACCACACACAAAAACAGACTCCAAATGGTTGAAAGACCTAACCGTGAGACAGGAGTCCATCAAAATCCTAAAGGAGAACACAGGTAGCAAGCTCTTCGACCTCAGCCACAGCAACTTCTTCCTAGAAACATCGCCAAAGGCAAGGGAAGCCAGGGCAAAAATGAACTATTGGGATTTCATCAAGATAAAAAGCTTTTGCACAGCAAAAGAAACAGTCCACAAAACCAAAAGACAACCGACAGAATGGGAGAAAATATTTGCAAATGACATATCAGATAAAGGGCTAGTATCCAAAATCTATAAAGAACTTATCAAACTCAACACCCAAAGAACAAATAATCCAATCGAGAAATGGGCAGAAGACATGAACAGACATTTTTCCAAAGAAGACATCCAAATGGCCAACAGACACATGAAAATGTGCTCAACATCGCTCAGCATCAGGGAAATCCAAATCAAAACCTCAAGGACATACCACCTCACACCCGTCAGAATGGCTAAAATTAACAAGTCAGGAAACGACAGATGTTGGCGGGGATGTGGAGAAAGGGGAACCCTCCTACACTGTTGGTGGGAATGCAAGCTGGTGCAACCCCTCTCGAAAACAGTATGGAGGTTCCTCAAACAGTTGAAAATAGAGCTACCATTCGATGCAGCAATTGCACTACTGGGTATTTACCCCAAAGATACAAATGTAGGGATCCGAAGGGGTACGTGCACCCCAATGTTTACAGCAGCAATGTCCACAATAGCCAAACCGTGGAAAGAGCCAAGATGTCCATCGACAGATGAATGGATAAAGAAGAGGTGGTATATATACACAATGGAATATTATGCAGCCATCGAAAGGAATGAGATCTTGCCATTTGCAACGACATGGATGGAACCGGAGGGTGTTATGCTGAGTGAAATAAGTCAATCAGAGAAAGACATGTATCATATGACCTCACTGATATGAGGAATTCTTAATCTCAGGAAACAAACTGAGGGTTGCTGGAGTGGTGGGGGGTGGGAGGGATGGGGTGGCTGGGTGATAGACATTGGGGAGGGTATGTGCTATGGTGAACGCTGTGAATTGTGCAAGACTACTGAATCACGGATCTATACTTCTGAAACAAATAATGCAACATATGTTAAGAAAAAAGAAAAAGAAGAAGATAGCAGGAGGGGAAGAATGAAGGGGAGTAAGTTGGAGGGGGAGATGAACCATGAGAGACGATGGACTCTGAAAAACAAACTGAGGGTTCTAGAGGGGAGGAGGGTAGGGGGATGGGTTAGCCTGGTGATGGGTATTAAAGAGGGCACGTTCTGCATGGAGCACTGGGTGTTATGCACAAACAATGAATCATGGAACACTACATCAAAAACTAATGATGTAATATATGATGATTAACATAACAATAAAAAATTAAAAAAAAAGAGGCAAGAGAAATATCAACAAAAAAGCAAATTTAAACTAAGAGAAAGTAGAAGGAAATAATGAAGACCCTGCAGACATTAAAACGATAAAAAGAAGATATTATGAACAACTTTAGGCCTAGAAATTTTGAAACTTTAGATGTCATAGAAATACTGACACAAGATGAAATAAAAGTGTAAATAATCATATATCTAATAATTGACTAAAACACATAATTAAAAGCTTTCCTGTAATGAAAAAACTAAGCCCAGACAGCTTCATCAATGAAGGTTTCCAAACACTTAAGAAAGAAATAACAAAACTGTTATATAATAAACTCTTCCAAAGAGCATAAAAAGAGAGAATCGTCTCCAACTCATTCTATATGGCAAGTATGATACCAAAATCTGAGGAAGACTTAACAAGAAATGAAAATTATAGGTCAATCTTTCTTTTGAACAGAGACTCAAAAATCCTAAACAGAGTATAGCCAACTGAATATCCAATGAGTTATAAAAGCAATAACATAAAAGCTGAGTTTATTCCAGGAATGAAACTCGTTTATTTATTTTTTATTTTTTTATTTTTTAAAGATTTTATGGATTCATTTGACAGAGCGAGACACAGCGAGAGAGGGAACACAAGCAGGGGGAGTGGGAGAGGGAGAAGCAGGCTTCCCGCCGAGCAGGGAGCCTGATGCGGGGCTCGATCCCAGGACCCTGGGATCATGACCTGAGGTAAAGGCAGACGCTTAATGACTGAGCCACCCAGGCGCCCCTGAAAGACTAGTTTAATATCAGAAAACTAGTTGACATAAAAAAAAAAAAACCTAGTTGATGTAATTCAACCACATTAACAGAATAGAAGAGAAAAAAATTTCTGATCTCTTTAACAGCTGTGGAAAAAGCATTTAATAAAATGCAACTTCTGTTAGGAATAAAACTTTTAAAATACTAGGAATAATGGGAAATGTTCTTCATCTGGTAACAGAAGTTATAAAAAACAACTTTCCCCTACTATTGAATTGGAAACAATAGAAAAATTTCAAGAAAGCTGCCTCTGTTCAAGATTGTACTAAAAATTATAGCCAGGATACTAAGGCACAGAAAAACGTATAAGAAAGAAAACTGACTTCATTTACCAACAACACGAATATGTGTAGAAAGAAAATCTTAAAGCATCTCCAGAGTAACCATCGGCATTAACAGGTGATTAGCAAGATAGATACACAGAGATAGAGTTATAGATGCAGACATGACATCCTTTTTCTCATAGTCAGACGTGTCTGCAGGTCCCGGACCAAACGCAGTGGCCACACTATGTGTTTGCTTCCTGTTCCTGTGATTTGTTTATTTGGAGGTGTTGGTACACGGGGAAAAATGCTTAGACTAAGAAACACAACAATGGTGCATTGGAAACTCAGGCTATTATCCAGCCATTGTGGGTTCCTTATGCCACCAGACAACATGCAAAAAAGGGAATTCCATGATGGCAGGAGTCAATGATCTTGATTATCAAGGGAAACTAGAGTTACTGTTTCAGAGTCCAGGGAAGGAGGAGAATGTCTGGAACCTGGAAGATCCTTTAAAGTGGCTCCTGGTCAATACCATGCTCAGGGGAAAATGTTAATGGAAGTTTAGTAACCACATACTGAGGGATTGAGAACTCTCAGAAACCAAGGTTGGGTCACTCTGCCACATAAAGAACTCTGGTCAACTGAGGATCATGGACAGGGAAGGAGAAGCAGATGGTTCACTGCAACATATTTACTCCCCACATTCGAATCCACTGGTCACAATGGAACTGCTTGCTTTGTGAGAACAAGTGGTACCTCAGGCAATCCCAGGACATGGAGTCACACACATACCTGTTGAGCTCCCGGATGGCCCGGAGTCTGCGGATGTAGCGACGGCAGCTTGGCAGAATGGAGAGGTGGTGGGCGTGCAGGGTAAGAAAAAAGCATTCTGTAGGGAATTTCGGCTCAGAAAATGGAGGCTGATCTCCATCTAGGAAAAATAACATGATTCCCTAAAGTCTCTAACAAGACTAAATCAGGAGAAAAAAGCACAATTAAGACAGAATTACCCTTGAGTTTTCAAGAAGTTTAAGCATGTTTTTTAAAAAATACAGACTAGGGGCGCCTGGGTGGCTCAGTCGGTTAAGCGTCTGCTTCGGCTCAGGTCATGATCCCAGGGCCCTGGGATCAAGCCCCATGTCGGGTTCCCTGCACGGCGGGGAGCCTGCTTCTCCCTCTCCCTCTGCTGCTCCCCCTGCTTGTGTGCTCTCTCTCTCTCTGTCAAATAAATAAATAAAATCTTAAAAAAAAATTAAAAAAATATAGACTAGTAGTTATGTCCTGCTTATATGTTCTGTCCTGCTTAGGACAGAATTCCTATGAGCTCCATTTAATGACTAGGTATCCTGCCCCATCTGATTAAGTGTTTGTACAGATGTACATCAACAATCTGTTGTTATATGCCTTCCTGATGTATTTTATATAACCATTCCTATAATTCAACACAGGTCATTGAAACATCACCTTGAATCTCAAAATGTTATTAGACTATGTTAATAATCTACAGATTCCAAAGACATTTCCCTACTGTGGGCATGTTTGTCATTTTTTTTCTTTTAAAGATTTTATTTATTTATTTGAGAGAGAAAGAGAGAATGAGAGAGAAAGCACATGAGATGGGGGGAGGGTCAGAGGGAGAAGCAGACTCCCTGCCGAGCAGGGAGTCCGATGTGGGACTCGATCCAGGGACTCCAGGATCATGACCTGAGCCGAAGGCAGTCGCTTAACCAACTGAGCCACCCAAGCGCCCCATGTTTGTCATTTCTAATTTTTCTCTATTATAAACAGTGCTTGGAAGATCTACGTATGAAAAATTACTCCCTCACCCCACTCCCAGCACTGGGAGCATGTTCTAAAATGTAAAATTATTGAGAATGACAGTGTTATAATTTTGGTATAAATCAGAATTCATTAAATAAATTGAGTAAATGCCATCTATTTCCTCACAAACTTATATTCTATCTTATCAGTTTGTTTCTGGATTATCGATTTATTTTTAAATATTTTATTTTTAAGTAATCCCTATGCCCAATGTGGGGCTCAAACTCACAACCCTGAGATCAAGAGTCACAAGCTCCACTGACTGAGCCAGCCAGACATCCCTGTTTTTGGATAATTTACACATATACAACAGTAACCTGAATTTCCAATTTGTATCTAATTCCTATTAGTATGTATATTTTTTCCAACAAGTATATTTTATTTTCTATGATATATACTGCCTACATTTCTTTCCCCAAAATAAAACTATCTCTTGGTAGAATTTAGTCTGGGCCTTATACATTTATAACAGTTCTACATTTTGAAAGGCATGATTCTATCAAACGTATGACATATATTTTGCCCCATTTTTAAGTTTTACATATTCATTTTGTCTCATTCTACAAAAAGCATATTTATCTATTAAGATACTGTATATACATATTGTCTCTGATGATATGCTTCGTCTCTTAAACCATTATAAATTTCTGTTTCCTTCATGGGTGGGTCAAATCCTGTTTGTTTTTTTCACGTTTTATGTTTATTTTGTGTGTGTGTGTGTGTGTGTGTGTGTGTGTGTGTGTGTGTATACACATATATATATTTTTTAAATGTTTAACCCTTTGATTCTTCTGGAATCCATGATATGATTCCAAGACGATACCAGGGACTAATTCAAATCACACTAATCAAATAATAACTTTATTGTTCATCAGATACTTAGTTCCTATTATAGTTTACATGTTTCTCTGGAACGTGTGCACGCATCTGATTATGATACTGACAGGTAAGCATGGAATCTCTATCCTATTCCATGAATGATTTTATAATATTTAAAAAATAAATGCCATAGGGTTTTGATGTCTGTTATTAACATGTTTTATAACACAGAAAGGAAAAAGATCAACAACTGTTACACCTTTAAAATATTCGTATTTTAAATACCAACACAGCATCAAGATTTATGAAATATTTCATGAGAACTTTAATTGGTATATAAAAATCTCTATCATAAGTCTCTGCTATTGTTTTTATTATATTTCTTTTTGGGTTTTGTTTTTGTTTTTGTTTTGTTTTACTCTAAGTGGGTATATTTCCTTCCACTTGTTCTATGTATCTATTTGACTTTGGCCAAGCCAAATAAGAAGATTTTTACTGTGTTAATTTTTATTGTGTATCTCTGGCTCATAAATTCATTTTCTGGAGAGGAAACAACAATTTGTGAGTAATCACTAGCATCCAAATAAAATAAATTTACAAGAAGTTTTTAAATAAAAGGGCAGCGTTTTAATGACCTCACAATGAGCAATGTCACTCACAGAGTTCAGCCAGCCAGTCATTCACGTCCTCCATCGTCGCGTTCACTCTCGTCTCGTCATTAGGAAGAGTAATCCGACACCTTGGGTGGAATATATATGTGGGATCCACCGTCTCTAACTTGATCTTTGTACTTAGCTGCTGCAGCACCCAAAGGAAATTCAGCATGAATCCATCTGTAGATACCAATCTATCATCTGTCTGCAGAATATGAAAAAAAGGTATTTAAAATAACGATTTAAATGGAAATTTTGGCACAACTTTGTAAGGAAGGAAACCAGACGTTCATCCCAAAGTCAGTGAGAGGACATATATCATCACCATTGTCATTTTATCAGCAGGTGCTCTTTGTGGAGTATTAATCCTATGTGAAGCATTTTATACATTCACTGAATCTTCAGAAGAGCCCTTGGAAGTCAGTGATACTGCTATTCACATTTCATAGAGGGGGAAACTAAGGCTCAGAGAGTTAAATGACATGCTTAAGATCTTCAAAATCAATTAAGGCAGAAACACAATAAATGTTCCTTCCTTTCTCTTCTTTATTCCCCCTCAAGAGATTCAAAACCCTGGTTTCACTCAGTACCATTTGACTAACAGTTTCTCTGGCTGACATCATTAGTGAGGTCCTGTATTAACAACGTGACAATTATTAGTAACGGTAGTTAACAACAGGCACTGTCCTAACAGCCTTACGGATAGTAAACCCACCGTCAGGAACCATTATTATCCCCATTTGGCGCTTAGGAAACCGAGGCACAGAGAAATAAATGTCTAAGGTCCCACCATTAGTAAACGGTGGGACCACAACAGGAAACCCAGGTAGTCTCATGCGGGCCATACTCTTCTCTAGACCTTTTTTCTTCTTCTCAGTAGAAATGTCACATCATTCAATCATTACTTATTAATAATATAGGAAGGATGGATGCCCTTTTAACTTCTCTACCCTTGCACAGTAGTCCAGGCCACCAGGCTCCTCACCAGACCTGATACACTTATAACCTTGTAACTGGTCTCCTCGGGTCTGCTTCTGTCCCTCCTCCCACTTTAGTCCATTTTCCACACAGCACATTTGGTGGTTTCCTTGCTGAAAAACCTCCAGGGGCGTCCCATTACAGTTCTTACCACGTCAGCCCCAGCCTGATGGAGCCTCTGCCCGCCCTGCTAGCCCGTGACCCGCCATTCTCCTTCCCGTACGCTACTCTCCAGCCACTGAAGTCTGCATGTGGGGCTTGTTCCAAAGTTAGATCATTCCCACCTTGGTGCCTTACACAGGTCTAGAAAATTCTCTTCCCAGCCTTGAAATGGCTGACTTTCACATCAGCTCGGTTTCTGATGAAACGTCACCTCCTTAAAGGTGTCTACCCTACCGCTGATCGAAACTCCCATACCTTCCTTCTGGTACCTCCATGGTTACTCCTGTGTCCTCTACCTTGCTTTATTTGCTTCACAGATTCTACAACTGCCTGAAATAATATATTTATATCCCTACTCATTGAGCCTATGGAACATAAGCTGCACAAAGGAAGGAAGTTTTACTACCCTGCTCAATACCATGTCACCATTTCCTAGAACAATGCCTGGTAGATACTGAGTGAAGACAAGTTAGATGAATGAATTTAGCGAATCAATAAAAGTGGTCTTTATGAATCCTACCTGCATCTGTGCTTTCTTCATGTTGGCATTGACGACAGCTGCCATGTAACTAAGAGCAGCCTCACGGGTCTCACCGTTTAACAGAATACTATGCAGAATCTTGAATAGCTCTTGCTGGAATTTATTTTAGAAAGGAAGAAAAGAGAAATTAAGGCTTGACTTTAAAAAAATGATTCCTTTTGACCTCAAGAACAGCTGGGCTTCTTTCCCCTTTCTCTCCTCTCCTTCCGCTCATTTTAAGAGAACCTGACTACAAGAGGAACAGAAGTGTCCAAATTCAACTGTGTCAAGACAATTCGCGTGAAAGCAGATGGTGGGCTGGAGGAGGCAAGTAGTTAGAGTTTTAATAAAATAGCCTTTGCTATTGCCTTTTAGGGACAGGATCAAAATTACCTTAATTATGCTATCATTAGCCTCTAATTTTGCTGCCGAAAAATCTCAGAACTGAAGACATACTAATCTACACTTGAGACACACGAGTCATCAAGGAGTACGTGCAAACTAACAGCGCTCGTTCACTCTCGTGTTTTAAAGGCCTACGAGCAGGCTGGAGAGAGAGCGTGGCCACTAACCTCAGAACCAGTCCCCAGTGATGCTACATACTACTGTTGTGGCAGTTATTACTCAAGACACTGGTTACTTATATACAGCCTCTCTATCACTTGTCCTTTGAATTCATTTTCCAAACACCTACCCTTCCCAGCTCCAAGTAATGCTGCAGTGATTGGCTGACCACGCGAGTGTTCTCCAGGGTAATGGCAGGCCCTGAGAAATATTTTTCAACCACCTTAGCCTGGGAAAAGAAGGGAAAAATTCCATCGATATATGCACATTTAGGAAGGAATCTGAACATCAGAGCAGCAAAGTACAAATGGCCACTGTACTTACATCATCTTCTGCAAAGACTGAGAAGCTGAAGAAAGCCCCCAAATAGGAGAGTCTCTGCAGCTCCCGCCCAGAGCCAGGGCTTAAGGATTTAGGCAACCACAACGGCAAAGAAGCCACCTACGCAAAGAATGGAAGAGGCAAGTCAAGCTGCTACGTCGGCAAGTCAGGGGAAAATGTAATGAACGGAGTTCTCAACAGCTAACCTGTCCAGCTGGGTCCCAGCCTCCGGTACCATGGCTGACAGTTAACACACAACAACCCAAAGCTCACAAATGTGCTAGGATCCCTGTTGGTATTTTCTCATCTCATATGGAGGCAGAAAAGCCTCCAACTCCTCTACATTTTCACAGGATAGTCTTTTGATTTTTATGTTTCGAGAAGCTCTTTTATAGAGTTCAGATGAACTATTTTTACACTATCAAAGGACTCAGGTAAATTTTTCCATAGGATTTGTTTTCCTCATTGCACGATACTTATACAAAAATCATGGAAGAAAGTAAATAACATATAGGGTTAAACAATTTAACTATTGAGAGCCACCCAGACATGTTACCTACATCTAATCTAAATGTCCTCTAAGAGAATTTTTTTTTCCATATAATGTTACTTAAGGGTTATCTTCGGAGTTACACGTTCATTGAACATGTGCAAGTCCATCAGGGAGGCACTCACCAAATTGCACACAGGGTGTGTCTTCCCAAACTTGGTTTCGCAAAGCTCACCTAAAGCCTAGAAATAAGATCAGAAAAGTGTCATTTTTTAAAAAAGATTTATTTATTTGAGACAGAGAGAGAACAAGCAGGGGGGAGGGGCAGAGGGAGAGGGAGAAGCAGACTCCTTGCTGAGCAGGGAGCCCCATGCAGGGCTCGATCCCAGGACCCCAGGATCGTGACCTGAGCCGAAGACAGATGCTTCACCGACTGAGACACCCAGGCACCCCGCAGAAAAGTGTCATTTATATGTATTCCATCTTAAACTGAATGCCATGTGTAGTATCAAGGAACAGCTCTAATGCTGCTTTAAATACATCTGCATTCCTTCCAAAACACTAAGAGCTTCACTGTTTTTCTGATGAGTAAGCTAATACCTGCATGTTGTAAAAAACTTCAGATAAAACAGAAATACAAAATGAAACTAAGAATCACTCATAAACTTTACCCGAAGAGATTAACCTCTATTGACATCTTAGTTAACAGCTTTCCAGCCATAATTTTTGTGCCTGTACACATTGAAATCAGTGTGTATATAAAGTGATTTTTTCACTTAACATCTTTCCATGTCAAAAAAAAAAAAAAAAGATATGCTTCATAAACTTGAGATGGCTAGTCTTGCCAGTGCTAAATAGGACTATAAATCATTACCATCTAATAAGCTACCAAATTCAGAACATATTTAAAAGCATTAGTTGGCTTCAAGATCTCGGATAATTTTGAGAACTCCCAACATTTTCCTTTGGAGCTGCAATCATTCTCACATTAGAGAATCAGGAAAAGTAGGTTTTAGGGACATAAACAGTTTAACATAGCCGGCGTATTCCAGCCAAACACTATTTTAACAGTGAGCTTCATTTCCTGTGATTTGAACATGGCTACCAAAGTTCCCGAGCCAGCCAGCGGAAGCTGCTTCTGAGGCAATGCGTGTAGGCACTGACAGGTCTCTGAGGTGCCACTGAGAAGGAAAAGCTCTTGCTGCAGAGGGCAGGGGTTCCCAAACGGTGCTGCACGTTAGGATCACCAGGGGAGGTGGAAAAACCCAGCGCCAGGCCCCATCCTCACCATACCCGCGGCCAGCGGAATCACAATGTGTGGGAGCCAGGTACCGGGTGTTTTTTAAAGATCCCCAGGTGATTCCAGGGCATGGCAACCTTGGGAGGCACGGAGCCAGAGAACAATCACGATTGTTTCTGATTGCAGCTCCAGTGGTCTTCCTCTTCCTGCTCCCATTGTCCTTCCTCACACAGCGCTCTCTCGGCTGTACAAGCATCAATAATGGTATAAAACAAAACTATTGTCTGTCATAATGGAGGCCTTTGTCTTTTGAGCACGAGGAACATTTTGTTGATATCTGACACTGAATGCTCCTTACTGAGACATCGAGCCAGTTCAGACCGCAACGGAAAAGCTAACCATTCTGTGAAGGAACATTTACATCAACCGCTGAGAATGAATGTGCACTCGAATATTTCATCACTGGACTCAAACAATCAGATGGTTTCGCTTCCTTTTATCTGGCACGGACAGAATTATGCATAAGGATTAACAGAATTTTATTTGGAACCCAAATGACATGGGCAGTAGAAGGAGCCCTGACACAAATCCATTCAAAGTTATTCTAAAAAGAATTGCTATTTCGCCTTCTAATTTCCCACAGTATCTTCGCCTCTTAGCTCCATTTTGATTGATTAAAATAGAGACATGCATCCTTCATGTACACCTCTGAGTTAGCATTTATCATGCTGTGATTATCTGCGCTGTTGCAAACTTGAGTTTTGCAGTGGGTCAGGAGCAACTTGTAGAGAGGTGCCTTGTCTAATTAGCCCCAGTGTCTGGCACAGAAGAGGTCCTCAGTGATACTGACTTAATGGTAAGATGGAATTAAGTCAGTAGAATGAGTACAAGGAACAACTGTAGTAAAAAGATCAATTTAACCAGGGCCTTAATTTATAAGACTGTATTTATTCACAGAGTTAGCGAATTTTGTATTTTGATATTTTTTCCTTCACATCCTAGAGTGAAAAATATTTAGTCATATGTCAGAGTATTTTTCTCCCCAAATTTTCAAGAAGCCAATTCACAAAGAAAAGGGTCTTTTCTTTTCTTTCTGGTTCCAGTGTGTTCACAGCAGTCAGGACCCTCCGTGAGAGTCTAGGGGGAAGTCTGCCCACAATTTACACTTGCTGTAGGTGCCTGAAAGAGCTAAGCAGGTCTGTTTCCCATAGGAAGCTTAAAGGAAATGGGGAAGGGAAACAAGAAAACTACTCTGAGATTTTTCTGTCACTGCATGAAGCTGGGTTACTTTTCCTAGTAAAACTATGCCTTTTTACTTGCATTTGTAATAGTTCTTTTTTTTTTTTTTTTAAATAACAGAACTGCATTCCAATCACGGTATGCCTGTTGCCAGGAAGATCAGAAGGATAGACCGAGAGCCAACATTTTCGTAAGCTACACAGTCAGGTGAAGTGTATTTTAGGGCCTACGTCACTGACTCCTGCCAAGGGCTCGCGTGTGCGGATCATGTCCTAGGCTGCTACCTCCCTCTCTTCACTGATACATCTCACTGCACACCAAACACTGCATGGCCAACAAAATGCTTTCAGGTTTTAAGTGTGAAAACAAGGTTGATCACCTGAAAGAAAAGTGTGTGCTACAATCATCTGGAAGAAAGCGTCTGGTGAGTGGCTTAAAGAAAACGAAGAGAGGTTTACCATGAGGGGGTACTTAAAGTAGTCACTATCGAGGGAGCACTCTTTGGCAGCGAGAGCCAGGCCTTGTAAAATGGGGATAAAGATCTGTAAGAAAAAAGAAATTGGAAATATAAGCTTAGGAAAAATTAAGAACAGGAGGCATGTTAAAATGAAGTGCTAAATCTGAATGTCTAAGCATGTCCACCTTCCCCAAGGAAAAGCTGTTTTGTTTATAAAGGAGTCTAGTAGCCAACCACGGAGTGTGGCTCTGTCCTCCAACGAGGCTGACCATAACGTGACATAGCTGAATTTTCCAGAGGTAACAGGATCTGGTGAGCCCTAATTCTCTGGCAAGACTCCGAGTGACTCAATAGAAACTCACAATTTTTGAGCCTGCTACAGGAGTCCCCAGGGGTCCTCGCTCTAGTCAACTGAATTCTCTACATCTCAACAATGAATATGTTTCTGATGACCAAGCACCTACAATCTGTAAAGAAACTGGACTAAATGTTCCACTATTTTCTCAACTCTATCAGTATTTTAAAAAATTATTCACAGCCACTCTCCCACCTCCATCTGATTCTTCCCATCTCTCCCTGTTTATTTTGAAAAGAAAAACACACCAGTAACGGATATTATTATCCCTACATTAACTTTAATTACGTAGAGCAAAGAGATAGCTGCTAAGTGTGGAATATGCAAAACTAAACTTGACTAGAATGACTTACCTCCGTTTGTGGTATAATGAAAACACGAGCATGATGCCAGAGCTCGAGGGCACCCATATTTATTTTTACAAGTTTACCATAAACACCAGAGCATGCTATCACCATACAAGATTTGCTCAGCACAGCTCATCTACAAATGTCACAACACACTCACTGACCGACTTATTTAGAGAGTTGGTTGGGATTTAAGACTAATAACATTAACTAGAAGATGGTATAAACAACAGCTGACAATCTGTATGTCAGCAAGTTGAAATGGGAACGCTCTATAAAGCCACTAGAAAATCTGAAAAATTCCCTTTCCTACTAATTTCATCCCATTGTACTGAGCAGCTTGGTCATTTAAGGAGCACAGGAAACTTACACAGTTTAAAAAAAAAAAAAAAAAAAAAAAAGGTGCCCTGGATTACAAAGTGCCTGTGGGGTGTCTTCAGGTAACAAGACAGCTCTGGAAGAGATCGTTCGTTCCAGTTTTTGCAACTCAAACCATCAGGGTAGAAGTCACGTGCTGTCAGAAGCCAGCTAAAAACGGATAGGTAAAGCTGGGGTGTGGAGATGGGGGAACGATAACATCACAATCAGGAAAAACAAAACGGAAGTTCCCAAAGCACCAAAATAAATTTTCACAATTGGTCATTTAGAATAATCTCAACATTTTTTCCAGAATGCTATAAAGAAAACATCTTTATGTTTTCTAGTAGACTTAACTTCTTCTGCAGGTAGGATTTAATTTATAATAGACAAGGTATTACTAGATATATTTTTCAAATAGTCAAGCATTATAATATTTGTGTGACTTATGTATTTTTTTTTAAGATTTTATTTATTTATTTGAGACAGAGAATGAGCAGGGGGTGGGGCAGAGGGAGAGGGAGAAGCAGACTCCTTGCTGAGCAGGGAGCCTGATGCGGGGCTCGATCCCAGGGCCCTGAAATCATGACCTGAGCCAAAGGCAGACGCTTCACCAACTGAGCCACCCAGGCGCCACTATTTGTGTGACTGATGTATTTTAAATGATTCTCTTGTTTTCAAATAAACACCTTGGAGCAATGACAAAAAAAAAAAAAAATTACAAGTATTCATCTCCAATCCTAAATTCTAGCTGCTATTTGTTTATTTATCTGTGACTATCTCAAACATTAAAAGGAGACAGAAGTTTCAGTCAAAAGATTTAATAGTTCAAATCTGCCAAACTCTTCAGACAAAAAAAGTGAAGTGTTGTTTTCCATTCACTCGTCATTTTTCTCTAGACAAAAACACCTGGTAACACAAAGACAGACATGGAGTGTTCAGGACCAAGTGGCAGGAAAGGCATCTGAATGCTATGATTAAAAAGAAATAGTGGGGGGCACCTGGGTGGCTTAGTCAGTTAAGAGTCCGACTCTTTGATTTTGGCTCAGGGCATGATCTCAGGGTTGTGAGATAGAGCCCCCTGTTGGGCTCCACGTTCTATGCGGAGCCTGCTTAAGATTTTGTTTGCCCCCTCCCCCCATCTCTCTTTCTCTCTCCCCCACCTAAGGAGGAAAAAAAAAAAAAAAAAAAAGAAATAGTGGATGCACAACACTGTGAATGTACCAAATGTCACGGACTGGTTCATTTTGTTATGTGGATTTCATCTCAATTAAAAAACAAAAAAGAGGTCACTTCACAACGTCCGTGTAAGTTTCTTTATGAATAAGATAGGTATAACCCAGTCCTTTCAGCTGATCGCGGGGCTGATTTTATAGAGCTAAAGCTACTCTCCGTTCCTCGAATGAAGACAATAGGAAAAGTGTTCTCATTTTTTTTTTTTAAGAATTTATTTTTTTAAGTTATTTCCCACGCAGCGGGGGCTAGAAATCACAACCCCAAGATCAAGAGTCGCAAGCTCCACTGACTGAGCCAGGTAGGTGCCCCGGAAGAGTATTCTAATTAATGCACATAATATACACAACAGAGGGCACCACTTAAACCTTCCCAAATGCTTATTTATTTTCTTTCTTTCTTTTATGTAGGCTGCAGGCCCCGTGTGGAGCTGGACATGGGGCTCGATCCCACAACCCTGAGATCAAGACCTGAGCCAAGGTCGAGTCAGATGCTTAACTGACTGAGCCAGCCAGGCGCCCTGACAGTTACTTATCTCCATCATAGTTCACTTCTCTCTCTAGAGAGGAAAAGCTCACTATGCTGCCTTGAGTATTCCTGCGAGTCAACAAGACCATCATCTAAGAAACTTGGTCAATGAACTCCTAAGACAGTCATGATACTAACGAGGAGTTTTGCTTCTGGATTCTTCTTTTACTAATATTTTGGAAACTGTTAAAAACACAATTCCTGAGATTTTAAATTAATGGTTACAAATAATATTAGGTATAAAAACAAATAAAAAGGAATCATATCGCTTACAGCTACTGCCTCTGTTCTGTGTGGAAAGAAACGATCATATGGTAAATTGTAAGAAAGCATCATAAAAATCCTTCCATCGCTGGAAACGGTTTGTGTGGAAGTTGCTGTGGCCAAGTGCTCATGTCACGGTGCAGGCTGGGATACAGCAACCAAATGTGATGCCCAAGTTTCACCTTGGAAGAAACTTTCAAGACTAAATAAATAGCTTTATTACTAAATATCCCATATCTGCATTTGCACTTGACTTCGCAGAGTGAGCTATAAAAGCTGTATGAATACTTAATGAAAGAAGTAATTAGTAAGATATGAGACATCGTTCCCAGTTGAGTGGTGAGACGACTAAAGATTCTGTGTGGTACGCAAACTGCACTGAGCTAATTTCGTCGCTGGTTTACGAATCTCCTTCTTGCAAACTCGGAGAACTAATTTTCAACATGACTCAATTGGCAAACGCGCGTCGTCTCTTATGCCATCTCTTGGTATTCTTGTGTTAAAAGCACCTTGAAATGAGGGACAGGGCCTTACACTTCTTCCCTCTCAAGGCACTTAGCACTGTTTAAAATACTTGACGCTTGGGGCACCCGGGTGGCTCAGTCGTTAAGCGTCTGCCTTCGGCTCAGGTCATGATCTCAGGGTCCTGACATCGAGCCCGCATCGGGCTCCCTGCTCGTCAGGAAGTGTGCTTCTCCCTCTCCCACTCCCCCTGCTTGTGTTCCCTCTCTCGCTGTGTCTCTCTGTCAAAAAAATAAAATATTTTAAAAATAAAATAAAACACTTGATGCTTGACTGCTTGAAATGGACAAATGATTTGAACAATGCAGCTATCAATCTGATTATCTCAAGAAAGAAATATCAGATCTCTCTGAGCAATCAACACATGCATGTTCAAATTGTGAAACAGAAGTTTTCAATAGATGGTGTCTTTAGAAATCAGCCTTGGCATAGAAGCTCCTAGGTTAAACGTCCTGGTAGCAAATTCACAAAACCTCACCTGCTTGAACACTTCTTCATCCTGGTGAGTGGTCCTCACCAATTCCTGCATAAAGCCATACGGGAGATTCCTGCAGAGCATATACGGCACCAGGAAGGACGGCTGCTGCATGGACCTGCGAACCCACAAGAGTCAAGGACCGTGATGGCTCAGCTCATCCGTGTGCGATAACACGGCACACGGGCTGTCACGTCAGCTGACGTGTCCAGCCAAATGTCCAACTTTAAATCTCCCAAATATTCTACACAACAGTTTCAGGCAAAAGACCACCCTTCTTAAATTGTTCATAATCACTTTTTGGTCTTTTTAATGAAGAGACTATAGAAAGTTTCAAAGAATCCATTCTTTCCTACAGTCAAGCCCTTTAAAAATAAAGCATTACCCAAAAAATGAGGCATTATATGTCTCTTTTACTTATTTGTTTATGGCGCATCCAACTGAAAAGAAAAGATCAGCGGTGGCTGAGGACTTTTAAATAAAACTCTTGTTAATTTTAATCATAGAATATTTTTTTTGGTTTTGGTCCACGTTTATCCTTTTCTTTCTTCTTCTTCTTTTTTTTTTTTTTTCCTTTTTAAGGTTCATTTATGTAATCTCTTTACCCAACATGGGACTCGAACTCACGACCGACCTCAGGAGATCAAGAGTCCCTCGCTCCCCTGACTGAGCCAGCCAGGCGCCCCCAAATTTTTCCTTCTTTTTGACAATTTTCAAAAACAGATTGTTCTGGTACAGAAAATAATATAAGAACACCTAGAACACATAAATGTAACTCTGCCATTTCTTCCTCAGAAATTTTTGCATTACTTTTCCTTCAGATATTTTCATAAAATAAATGAAATATATAAATACTCTTATATTGAACTAGAAACCTTGATGGGACTCTCCGAAACAATCAATAATGTAGTGTATTCTGGGTGATTCCCAAACTAACTGCTCTCCCACTGTTATTTATCACTGAATAACAGAAATTGATTGTATGTACATTTTTTCACATTTTTTCAAAGATCTCCCCTGATTTCAAGGAGCTGCTTTTAAACTAAATACTAATTCCCTGCCTTGATGCTGACATATTTCAACAGTGGTCTAGAAGTAAAGCAGACAGTGTTTTATTTTCATAGTGTTTCAGAGAAGGGAAGGGACCCCCTGGGTCACCCATTCAACCACTTTTGTCTTCCAGGTAAGAAAGTGCGTTATCCAAGGTGAGGGAAGTCAGCCGGACAGCCCAATGTCCGCTGACGGATAGGCTCCTCTCCCTGCTAACACGAGCGCACACGGTTTTCCCTACCTTGGCTGTGTGAGGGAACCTTGTAGGACTAACGCAGTATGGGATATGCACTGGGAGCGGATGTTGCTCAGAAGCTGGCTGACTGCTGGCTGGCTGCACATCTGAAAGAAAAGGCAGAGGAGGTCAGGACTGCAAAAACAAACAAAATAAGCCGGTACTGTTGAAAACTGACAAGAGTCAGGAGACGTCAATCTCCAGGCAATGGCACGCTTTTCTCTTGCTTGACTCATAATGAACAAACCAGAGTAATTGTATCGTCCACGTGTACGGCCTCCGCTGAAATCTACAGTCAAAGAGCGTACAGTGAGGTGACGAAGCGGGAATCTCAGAGCTGTGCGCCCGCTCTCCGCCTTTGCTTAAGGTTCAGTGCAACAAACTGCAGAGAGGCCCTTCACAAATATATAAATTACAGGTGGACAAGTGGACTAGTTTGGAAAACGAGAAGTGGACAATGAACCGGGAATGAAATCATAATAAAGACAGCATGAAACAGGAGAGAAAGCATAGCTTCTGGAGTTTAAACCCATTTTTGTAACTTTTATGTGATTCTGGACAATTACTCAGTGTCTCTGAGGTTCACCTGGTTACTCATACAGTAAAAATAATACCTATCTTACACTAGATTAACTGAACAACTGTGAGAATCTGAGCTCCTGTAGGCGAAACACAGGGTCAGCAGTCCGCGGGCACGCCATAAATGTGGGTTACTACTACACTTGTTACAGACTACCAGGAACTGTAAGGGCCATGTAAGTCGCTGGTGGCAGTGGCACTTGCCCCCGTCACTTCTTCCTTCCACTAGGATGTGAGTTCTGTGAGGGTGGGGATCTTTGTTTTGTTCACTGGTACGCCTTGACCTCCCAGCACAGCGCCTGGCACATAATACATGCTAGAGAACCATTTTCCTGATTGAATAAATGAAGGGAATGTTCCCTAAGGGGGCAAAAGATTATTTATCAAAAAATAACCATGTTCTTAGGGGTTTTTAAATGGATCTATTTCATATTACCTTTGGTGCTTTTTTTTCCTCTATTCCAACTCGGTCAAAACACTCGATGAGGTAGTTCAGCATGTCTGTCTCCTTGCAGGTCTCAATGGTGAAATGGTCGCTGTAGGAATCCCAAGTACTTGCCCCACCAGAGGCTCCCAAACTTTGGAGAAGAGAAAAGAAAACTGATGATTCTTACCTCTTCTCAATGAATTATTTTCGACAGAGTTTGCATTTCTGCAGCAGAAAGCCTGTTAGGATCCCTGCACCCACAACAAAGCAAAGACACCCATGCAGCCAAGGTTGGAGCTGACTGCTCATTGCACCTGCTCCAAATCCAACAAGAGTAACTCTTAGTAAACATTGTATTGACCTAAGAAGAGAGTTGGAGCAGAAACCCAACATCTTATCTTATTGGGAATGGCAACTTACAAAGCCAGGAGGACTAAGACCTGCTACTGTGCTGGGCACCTGAAGGGACAGCACATGTACTTAAGCCAAACTAGCCATCGTCACTCAGACAGACTTGTAGGTTGAAACCAGACTACGCTACCGCAATCATCGAACTCAGCAGGAGTAAAGTTATAAAGACTAACAAAAAAACCCTTCTCGTGCCTTCTGACATAATCTCAAAAGCCTTCATCCAGCATTTGGCAGTAGGACCAGAAAAGGAAAACTGTCCAGTTATAGAAGGAAACATAAAACTACTTGTTATTAACACAAAAATTTATAAAACTTTCAGTGAAAAAGGCAAAGTTGTAGAGTAAACACAAACAAAACAAAAAAATCTTGTGTAGGGGTACCCAAACTTGGGTTCTATTCCAGCTGTACTGCTTCCTTGTTACCTGAACCTGGAACCCCATCTCCTCTGCAGTGAGGCTTAAAGGAAACCAAATGGAAGTGCATTGTAGATTATAAGCAGGATACAACATGAACCATTGTTATGATTAGTAATAACTATTCACCGAGACCAAAGCCAAACATTATCTCAAGGGTTAGGTGTGAGGAAATTAAAGTTTAGATCAACCATCAACAAGTCACATACCAAATCTGATGTTTAACTCACAAATTTATTTGATATACACAAAAGACACAAAGAGAGTAATCATGGCACAGGGAGAGGCTAGGAATTTTGAAATGAAAAGGAAACGAGAAAACATAAACTTAGCAAAAAAAATTACATATGAAAGATGATAAAGGATAGGAAGAATATCACGACCTTGAAAGACCCATCCCTACTTCAACTGGGGCAGACAATTAAAGGCTAGAAACCAACAGGACTAATAGGGATTGAGCTATTAACAATACGTTATACAGGTAGACGCATAGATATACATAACTAATTCTGGAACATACGCATAACTGACCTTAGAATTTTAGAAAAAGACAGCTGACCCTTGAACAACACAGGGATTCGGTTGCCACCTCCATGCAATTGAAAATTGCATTTAACTTCTGACTCCCCCAAAACTTAAAGACTAATAGCCTACTGTTGACCAGAAGCCTTACTAATAACATAACAGTCGATTAACATGTATTTTGTATATGTATTATATACTGTATTCTTACAGCATATTCTTAAGCTACAGAAAACAAAATATTATTAAGAAAATCATAAGGAAGAGAAAATACATTTACGGTACTGCACTGTATTTATCGAAAAAAATCCACATATACGTGGACCTGTGCAGTTCAAACCCATGTTGTTTGGGGGTCAACTGGATATATAATTGACCTTGGAATGAAAGTACGGTATTAAAGTTAAAGAGATGAAAACAATGCCAGTTTTAAATCCAAGGCTTTCAGGCCGGAGTCTAGTAAATCTGAATTCCTACAATCTGCCCTATAGGTCTGACAGAAGGAAAGGGAGAAGAAAGCATGGCGGGGGGGCAGGGGGGGAGCAACATCAGAACAAAAGAGAAAAACCAACCAAAAATATGAGAAGTGTGGTGAATTCTCAAAAGTAGAAAGGGAAAAGGGAGATATTTTCTTACAGCACCATCTCAGTTTCAAGCTATCTGCGATTCTTTCCTCTTCTGTCTGAGGTCAGGGACCCAGTGACTCTATTATTCACTGCACTTCCAAAGGTGACCTTGACCAACACAGGCTTTCCCCAGACACAACTAAGGTTAATTTTCCTTTGAGTGGCTCTCTCTTGCAGAAAACAATGAAAACCGATCTGCCTCATGTTTAAAATGAAAATTTCAACTATACATTTCCTTGATAATAAGGCCCAAATTGTTCACATTTTTACATTTCTGATGAAAAGCATCTTACATTTGATGCCGATAGGTCCTTGCCAGCTCCAAGGGGTCACTACCCACAGCCAGCATGCAAACATCTTGCGGGAAGTCAGCATGCTTAAATGGTGGCCACTCACATGCTGAAACTAGGTTCCATTCTTAGCCAACACTTCCCACTGAATTTTTTTTTTTTAAGATTTTATTTATTTATTCATGAGAGACAGAGAGAGAGAGGCAGAAGGAGAAGCAGGCTCCCAAGGAGCAGGGAGCCCGATGCGGGACTCAATCCCAGGACCCTGGGATCATGACCTGAGCTGAAGGCAGACGCTTAACCATCTGAGCCACCCAGGCGCCCACTTCCCACTGAATTTTAACCTCAATGTGAACACCTCAAAGCCAACTGAGGTACCTTCACAATTATTTCACTGAGACATGAAGAGTGACAATGTATGTAGAAGATTGCTTGTCTCATGCCAGGCAATGCAATGAAAGGCATCCAGAATGTATCAGAGAATTTTCAAAGCTAAAAGAAGTTGGTATATTTTGGTGATCATCTGTCAGACACCAAACAACACTTCAGCTGACTCTCAAGAACAGACGACCCCAAAAAATGAAATAAAATTTAACCAAATAGGAAATGCAGAATAAACTCCAGTATTTGTTCATAGATTACAAATTTTAGGATTGGTTCTAAAGGTGCTAAAGTAAACCATGATCCCCTAGCATGAAAAGCAGCCAGTCTCGACAACACTACACACAGGTCTCAATGATCAAAACGCACAACAATCTTTAGGTTCAAAGTGAAAGCGCTGGACTTAAGTTTTGAATGCCACACTGAAGGAGAAAGTGGTGTAGTGTCTGTGTGCATATGTTCATGCTATCAATAAACATTTTTAAAGTTTTAAAATAACATTTCATTTTTCCCTAAACAAGTTATTCCCAAATTCATGATGCTTTTACAACTGTGACACATGGACTACCACACTGGAAATATGTCATATTCAAGTCCTATGAATATCTACAAACTTATACCTCATTCTGGGAGAATGTGTGAACCGTTTTCTGATAACTACACCGACAGTCCAATTTAATAAAGTGACTACTTTGCATAATAGAAATACACCTGACTCCTTCTGAAAACACAATGCAAATCTTCCAGAGGAGCCGACGTGCATTAGATCGGTGCAAACTGAATCCCATTTGAAATGCACCAAGAAAACATGTTCCTTGATAATTTCTTCTATAATGGTATGAATAATCTCTCTCCTGTGTAACTCATTTTTTTGAATGCAGACTTTAGAATGTTGTTTTCTCAGTGCAAGGCAAAGTCAGAGCAGTGCGGGCTCAAGCAACGTGAATTCACTGAACAAATGTTCACAGGGTACTGTGCATTCCAGGCGCTGTTGTAGGCTCTGGGGGCAGACACTGAATGGAACAGACCCGGCTGGTATGGCGATTACACTCTAGAGGGGGGGATAATCCACAATAATATAGGAATGCTATGAAGAACAATGACAGCAGAGCATGGTGACAGAGACGGGCAGTAAGTGTGTGTGTGTGCTTTATATAATGCGTGATACGACCCTCTGGGAAGATGGTGCCTACACGGAGACCCGAGGGCGTCAGGGGAGCAAGCCATGCAGCCATTTTGGGGACAGCTGTCCAAAGAGAGGAAGGAAGTGTGAAGGCCTAAGGTAGCAGGGAACATGCAGGTGAGGTCAAGAAAAGGGTGGCGAGCAGCAGAGAGCATAGGCAAGGGGAGGCATGTGAGGTCAGGATGGAGGAACGCGCGTGTGTGTGTGCATGTATGTGACACGAAGGCTCTCACTCACCAGGGCAAGGCTTTGGGTTTTACTCTGTGTGAGCAGGGGCACACTGCATGGGAGGGTTTGGAGACACACACGATGGGACTGTTTCCATGTTTCATCTCCAAGCAGTGACAAGCAGCAGAAATGAGAGGGTAAATGTGAACATTTTTCACCATTTGCTAATTTTTCCCTTTCTCTATTCACACAGGTTCACGATACTGAAGATTCTACCTCCTTCACTGAAATAATTAAGCAGTTACAGATTCTTTCCTAGGAAACACTCGGAAAAATTTTCCTCCAAGCAAATGCTATGGTATTTTTATTACAAGACAATTCTCTCACTTTGCTCATTCCACTCCTGCAACAGGTCGATCCTTATAATTTACACAGCTCTTTCCGGAGGACTATAGAACGTCACAGAAGGAATGTTCTACCTTTCTTAAATTAATCCTTCTCGTCCCCACTACAGATACTTAACATATGTACGTGTGTCCCAACTACTTCCAAAAACATTTGTAACGTATCAACTCCACCGGGCGAGCAGGAGGCGGGCAGGAGGGGGACAGACGCGGCCTCCTGTTGCTCTTCTACAACATTCATCTTACCGGGCAAGGAGTAGGTGTTGAAATTGCTTACTTGAAAGTAAATAAAATTCTGGAAAGATCGATTGGCAAGAAAATAACTGTTATTTCCTGATCTCTCAAATTAACCTCCTCTTGGTTCTGGCCCTATGTGCATTCTTGAATTCCTCTCTATTTGCTTAATCAGTTATATATTTTTACATATCCTCTCACATTCTGCTTGATAGCTATTCAAGACTGTAAGTTGCCAAAATCTGGATAGATCGGATTCTGTTTTAACAGCCAGCAAAGGACCTGCCAACTGAATGGAATTTTGTAATTACCGAGTAAAATGCTGGCACTTCCTTGCCAAGGAACAGAGTAGATGCATAAACACTCGGCAGCGAAATAACTAGTTAAGGAACAGGAACAACATGAGTCCTGTTGGGAGCACAGTGTGGTGGTGAAGCAGGTGAGTTCTGGACTCAGGCCTTGCCACGTACTTAGTTATGTGACTGACCTCCCTGTCCCCCAGGTTCCTTACAGTAACCGGAAGGGCTGCTGCGAGGATAGAGGGATAATGTGTGCAGAGTGCTGGCACGGGATTTGGCCCACGATGCTCAGTCAGTATTTGGAGCTATTATTACACGGTTATCTCTCCTTGTAGCTACAGAATCTAGATCAGAGACAAGGTTGGGATGCCAGGAGTCTAGTGCTAGTAAAAGCAGCATGCAATCTGGTGCCTTGGTGAGAGCAAGCTGGAATGAAACAGGCCAGGGAGAGAGAGCATTTCTCTCACAATTTACAGTAAAACAGATAACAAAGCACTTCCATCATGTATGGAAATTGATTCCTAAAAAGGATGCCTGCTGCATTACTATAATCGTGCAGTAGGATTTTATCCACATGAAAAAGACACCCTACCTTTGGGAAATTCACTTGAGAAACAGTAATACAACGTTCAACCTAATACAAATATCAACCTTCCTGAATCAATATTCAACCTTGCACCAACATTCCTTTCTCTATGCACTCTCTCTAATGATTCTTCTGAACACTGTCAAATTTAATGAAGTGTACCTAACTCCTACTGCCATCTCTATTTATAGCCTGGAGTTATTTTTGAGCAGTGCTGGGCACAAATACCAAATCAGTCCAGTGGAAACTTCGATTTAGGAGCAAAATCGTAAGACAATGAATCAGAGGTTCAGAAAGAAGGTGCTATTATATTTTCTTGCCCAAAATCACCTAGAAAACCCAAGCAGTCTTTTTTCACACAGTTTTCAGGGGGGAACATTCAGCAGCATCACGAACTCAGTTTCAGCCTCTGTTGTCATTCCAGAGGCTGTCTAAACAAGGGTCTAGCTTCACTGAGGTCAAGGAGGTGATCAGTGAAATTTAAGGTTAGAAGTGAAAGCAGAATCAGTTATATATCAGACAGGATGGCCCCATATCCTCTTGAACAGACTGTCAGCCCGAGCTGGGGTGGAAGGGGGGTTAAAAGACACACACACGCACACACGATCCCGGCCCCTTTGCCATTCCTAAGTAGCAGCAATCCATGCAACTGCACGTAAGGAAACGTGCCCCACCGAGTACGTGTTGCTCACATCTGGCAGCTCACAAGAACACTCGCCATAGTTAAATGAAGGGCACCTCATTTCAGATCTTAGGGTGGGTGTGCTTGATGGTTCATCTTTAGTCTGTCATTTGTTTCTGACAAATGATTACACGTAAGTTTTCCTCCAAACTTACCAGGCAACAACGATGAAGATTTTCCTAACGTGCCACTTTACCCCAGGTAAGGTCCTAAAGCCTCGGTACATGCAAGCTCCCCACATCTTGACTATCCAGGCTGTCTCATTTGACCCCACCCTGTTTAGATCCAAAGCATGCCCATAATGGGGGCTTATAAAAGTTAGTTCCTAAGCACCTATGCACATGCAGGGGTAAGACTCCATTCCTCTGATACCTGGACCCAAACTGGACACAAGAAAACTCATCACCACCACCACCACCTTCATCATCACCATCATCACCATCATCATCTTCTTCATCTTCATCACTACTGTCGCCAGAAAGTGCGAGGAAGAGGAAGGAGAAAGGATTGTCGTACATACTACCACAACAAAAGCAAAAAAGGTCATCAGGGAACAAAGGAAAAACAAGAGGTGGAAAGCTTTTGCAACTGCTACCCCTTTTTAATTAAATGTTATGCTAAAAGTTCTGGTTACTGACATGCAGAAAAATAATTCACCTCGATGACATAAATGCACAGGTACATTTGGCAGTGGGGGGGGGCGGTGGTGGAGGGGAGGCACTGGGTTAGTGGAATTCTGATACTGCTTCTTTCTAAGAGGCTCAAGTCAAAGGGTCAAGACACAAACACCGGCCCAGCCCCAGTGATCAGCGGTGAGGGACACGGGCCCAAGACTTGCTCCCACCACCCCCTGGGCTAACGGTATTTCAACTCTGATTGACAACAGTACAAAGAGCTAAAAAGTGCTCCTGTGAGCCCCAACGCTCAAATACTAACTGCCCACAGCCTCTGGAATTCATTTGTCATGAGGAATGACACATGAACTAGATTTCCAAAAAATGAAAAGTGACTTCATTTTTTGGCCAGGAAGGAGGAAGAGTGAGGGGTAAGAACAGACGGAGGGAGGCACAATGAAACACCCACACCTTCTACTGTTATCAAAGCCTAGCAGAAGCATGGACTCGGGGCGCGAGCCTACCAAACTAGTTAGACACACAGGTTAATAACCCCAAACAGGAAAGCACATGTAACTGAGGTCAGCGTCACACAGCAGTTCTTCCAAACCGAGTTAATCACCTCTCCTGGCACTGCAAACACGCACGCGGCTTTCCTGCTGAATAAATACCTAGGAGAGATCCTTAGGGATGAGGAACGTCTGCTCGTGGCACTGGGGGAGGTGGCCAGGGAAGGTGGCCCCAGGCTGCCGGGTCTCAGTCTGGGAGAGCTGACAGGCACTGCTTGAGGGCTACTAGCGAGGGCAGGGAGGCTGGGCGAGCTGGACAGGATGGAGATGCCGGGGGACCGCGGGGTAGGAGAAGCTGAAGAGCCCCACGGCGGGGTGAGAGTGTAGGGGCGATACCGTGAAGACGCGGGCTGGCTTCCTCCGGCAGCGCCGGGAGCCGCGCCATGAGGGCTGAGGGGAGTGGACGGCACAGCCATCTGGCCGGCTGCACGGGAAGGGGAGGAGGCAAAGGATGGACTCATCATCGGCACCGAGCTCCAGAAACTTGTCCTGGGAGCCGGGCTAGTTTCATAGAGGCTAAATCAGTTGAGAAAGAGAGGAAAGAAGAGAAAATTGAAGAAAAACTTGAGGTAAATAACTAAAATGGAAAATATCAAGCTTTTAAAGAATGGTACAAGGACACTTTGCATCTCTAAGCATTCAAGTGTACAAAGCTCTCAGATACTCATCTGAACGGTTATAATCTAATTACCGCACCGATCTCGAGGCTGCATTTACAGTCTGATAGAGCCCTCTTTCCAAAAAAATAATGTACTCTATACAGCCACTGGCTTCTAAATTTTACCAACAGCCTAACCATGGGAAGCCAAACAAACCAATCTGGAAAAGACAAGATCTCCAGCCCCGACTAAACGCACCCACCCAAATACAACACATGGCACAATCTGACTGGCAAAGGCCCGTGAGTGAGCAGTCCCTTCTGTCACATACTTCATGGCTGTTGGACTACCAAACTAGATGTGCAAAAGGGAGCGCACTGACCTAGAGAAAGAGCTGGTACCGAAGGAACCCACACCGCAGAACATGGGGCTTGTTCCCGGGTTGGAGCCAGTAGTGGGCAGGAGATTTCTGTCTGGTGACCGAGCTGCCGCTGCAATTGGCTGTGATGTGGCCGTCAGACTGGCAAATGGATTTTCATCTCTAGTCTGAGTAGACATCATTAGCACTTCCATTAAAATCTGGCCAATCAAGTCCTTAAAATCAGAGAACACTGTTGGAAAGGCAGAATAAAGAAGAGGTTACACATGCTTCTTCATATACACGGTCCTTGAATCAGCCAACTGGAACCAGAGGTTCAATGTGGTATCCGGACTGGATTCTGGAACAGTAAAAGGACATTAGGAGAAAACCCGGTGAAAATTCCAAATGAAGCCTGAGTTCAGGTAATAGTGATATCTCAGTTCTGACAAACAGACTATGGCTACATAAGATGGTAACATTAGGGAAACTGGGTGAAGGGGATATGGGAACTCCCTGCACAATCTCCAAAACTTTTCTGTAAGTCTAAAATTATTCCAAAATACAAAACTCATTTAAAAAAAAAAAAAGAAAGAAAATTGGAGTGCACCCAGTGAGAATCCCTGCTGATATATATTAACCGTATAGCTACGGTCTTGCTACTCCCAGCTATGGACATTTGTTTATCATACTAGAAATAAAGCTGGGTTACATTTCTTCACCTACCTATGCTTTATATAAGGGAGAACTACTAAATGTGAGGTTCAAAATATTTTATGAAGCATCTAATATTTAGTCACCATCTGGCTTTCTGGAGCAAATTCTATTTTCTAACTGCTTCCTTATTCTTTGAAGCTCCCAAATGCTTTCCTCGAGGTCTTTGGATACATTTTAAATATCACTAAATAAGAGCTGTAACACATGTAAATCTTATCTGATTTGGCTATTAAAAATGATCACTTACATGTGTACAAGACAGATTTAAGAATCTTAAGGTTTACAATAAGAAAAATAACACGGGGGCGCCTGGGTGGCTCAGCCGGCTAAGCGCCCGACTCTCGATTTTGGCTCAGGTCGTGATCTCAGGGTTGTGGGATCGAGCCCCACGTCAGGCTCCATGTCAGCAGGGAGTCTGGCAGAGATTCTCTCTCTCCCTCCCCCCTCTGCCCGTCCCCCTCCTTCCTCACTCTCTTGCTCTGGAATAAAAAAAAAAATTTCTTTTTTAAAGTAGCTGTTGCTTAAAAAAAAAGGAAGAAGAAGAAGAAGAAGTGGCAGGCTTTTGAAACACATGGGTGCGAGGCTCATATCTACAACCAGTTAATAAGAAGATCCCAGTAAAATCAGAAGTAAACTATCCATCTGCCAGGAACGTGGGGGACTTTTCTTGCCAGGGAAGAGGGGCAGCACAAAAAAGGGAAAGATGATCTCCTTTTCATTCACTCATTTAAAGTACATCTATTGAGGGATTATTAAGTGCAAGCCACCCTTCTAGGCACCGGGGATACATCAGGGAGCAAAAGAAACAAAAATCCCTGCCGTCAGGGTTATATTCTAGTGATACGCAAAGGAACACTACAGCAAACCACCCCTGCCTCTTCTGCATTCCAAATGACTTCTGTAAAGAAGAGTATCAGTGCCTGAAATGCTGGTATCTTGCTAGAGGTTTTATTACTTTGTTATAAAAGTGTGGTTTAGGGTAGTCTCTTAAAATAGAATCCTGGAAACACAGCAAAATATCAATGTTTTATCCTGCTAATAAACAATTTAATCAAGTGGATTTACTCCATTGTCTGCACATGACCTGACAGGCGCTTAAAGCAAGTAGAGGTCATACAGAGCACCTCTCCCAGGATCCCAGGGGACCGTCCGGTACACTCCTATTTATCAGAGACATTAATAACTTCAACTCTGAAACAATGGAGACCATTAACTTATTTATATAGTTTTCTTCTAGAGAAATCATGAAAGTAGAAAAAAAAAATTTATCAATAAGATCAGTGGAAAGTGGCCAAACAGCAGTGTCCTCATCAAGAACTATCTCTGTAGTCAAAAAACATAACCCCAAAGCAAGAGAAAGTGAATGCCGGTAACAGAAGGGCAAAGATCTTACAACCTTGTTTTCTCTTAACAGCTAAGATGGATTCCTACCTTCTTTTGGGTTCTGCTTAAATTGTGCAGAAAGAGAAGAAAGAAAGATGACATCTCTGTCCCGGTCCTTCCAGGAGACACGAAAGATCTTACAGACCAGCTGTAAGGCCTGTTCTTCAGACACTTCAGAACCCGAGGAAGGCTCCTTGTGAGGAAGAAGATTTGGGGGTTAATTTCAAGTAATTCATTTATTAATGAGGATATTTTAGAAATACATACAACTGTTCACCCATTGACTAAGGGAAAAATAAACTTGTTACTATGACTTGAAAGTACCAACATGGAGGTTTCATAAGCTTACAATTATCTACGGGGGGTGGATAAAAGAGCGGGAACATTACCTGTAATCACCAAGGGAGTAATGTGATAAAGGATGTACATACATCCTATTTGTTTACTTTCCTGAACGCCAAAGGACCAGGATAACATCAGCACAGAACTAATTTTCATCCAAAAACTTTTCCAGAATTTAATGTTACTCACTAGTTTCTGTCACAGATAAAATATATATAAAAGAATTCTGGAAACACGCAAGACCTCTACAAAATGAAGCATCGTGCCATCAGAAGGCCACAGTCCAACAGATGCCCATCACCAAGTGCTGCTGAACATGCATAAATCATTGCACAGTAAGTGATGCAACTGTCTCTACCAATTCTACCCCATGACACCCGCCAAAAGAAAACACCTCTCACTGGCTAACTATAGGGAACTAAGCTCAGATGATAACAAAATGTAAAGACCTCATCTTTTAAATGAGCTTCTAAGTGCTACTGGACTTCATGTATTCTTGCCTCAATTCCCAGCCATTTTCCTCAGAATACTAGGGAAGATGTGATGACCTACTTGTGTAAGCAAAAGACCAACAGAAAAAGTTCAAGTTAGCGTGAAATTCCTGCTCATTACCAACTCACTTTACTGACAGAAATATGGATCTGAAACCAAGGTAAATGAAGGATTTGACCAGATGAAAGAAGTGAGCTCTCCTTCCATTAGGGCAATCTAGGCTCCATTTCTCCTCAAAAGAAAAAAAGAGTCACCTCAATAGGATTTGCTGACTTGGGGCGGTGCACTCTAATCGACTCTGCAGATGGAAGAACTAAAAGGGTATTTATATTACCTGTTCTAAAAACAGAAGCAAGGGCTTCATCTCTTACCAACCTTATCGCTGAGGCTCCTCTTTTCTCTTCGATCGTTTTCATCAACCTCCATATTTTCAATTCCTGAATCCACATCCACCTGGGACATGCTTTAAGTATAAAAGACAAATAAGGCTTTTACCTTTTATAAATCCACCCAATGTCATAGCTTCCTGGTTGAGGAAAAGTTCTTAAGTATCAGTCAAGAAGGCAAAATAATAAAGCAAAGAAGTCAAAATCAGTCAAGAAGGCAAAATAATAATAAATAAAATCTTTTTTCTGATTGACTTTTAAGAGCTCTTCATAAACTAGGATGTAAACATTCTATCTATTATACTTGCTGGAAATATTTTTCCTAAGTTGTCATTTTCTTAGGCTCACTTTCAAAAGCAAATTAGAGGTTATTTTCTATACATATTATTTTTAAATGGTATACATATGATCAGAGCCTATTACAAAAATCTGGTTAAGCACATATATTTTCCCACATTAAATAAATAATTTTCCCAGCACACCATTTATTTAAAAGCCCGTCCTTTTTATGCTAATATGAAATCACCTCTCAATAGGTCCAATGGACATGTATATATGGGTCTTTTCCTGGATATTCATTTCTGTTCCATGAGATAATCTGCTTGTCCCCAAACAAAACCCACTCTATCTCACTAATACTTCACAATAAATCTTGATTATCTGCTAGGTCAATGTCTCCACCTTACTCTCCCACTTCAAGAGAGTCTTAGCCATTCTTGGCCTTTGGCTCTTCCACACATAGTTAAGAATCAGCTTCACAGATTCCTTGAAAATCCTGTTGGTATTTTCACTAGGATTTCATTGACTCTAGAGATCAAACTGGGGAGAAAGGACATCATTATGTTATTGAGTCCATAGATAAGTATCTCTCTACAAGTACTTAAACCTTCTTCAAGGTCTTTCAATAAACTTTTTTTTTTTTTAAATAGGCTCCACACCCAGCATGGAGCCCAATGTGGGGCTTGAACTCACAATCCTGAGATCAAGACCTGAGTAGAGATCAAGAGTCAGCCATTCAACTGACTGAGCCACCCAGGCACCCCTGGTCTTTCAATAAACTTTCTTAGTTTATTGAAAAGTTTATTTTCACTTCTTTTGTTAAATTTATACATAGGCACCATATGTTTTTAAATGAAACAGTGAATGGTACCTCTTTAAAAATTAAGTTTTCTAATTGCTTGTTGCTAGTCCATAGTAATAAAACTGATATAGACCTCTCAGAAGCAACTTATTTACTTATATGTAGGATTTACTAGGTAGAAAATAATTTCATCTCCAAATAATAACTGTTTTATTTCTTCCACTCTGATCCTTATTTGTTGTACTGCACTGGGTAGGATCCCCCCACACTGACCAGACATAGAAGGAGCAGCCATCTTTGTTTTTTCCCTGATTTTAAAGAGAGCGTTTCTAATTTTTCACCCCAGAGTATGAGAGTTGCTGTAGTTTCTTGAGAGACTATATTAGTCAGAATAAGGTAAGCTATGCTGTGCTTACACACACACACTTGGAAATCTTAGAGGCTTAACACTATAAGGGTTATTTCTTGCTTACGCCGAGTCTGGTGAGAGTGAAGCATCCTTACTCCATCTTTAATCTATGCCATCTGCAATACACAGCCTCCAAGGTCACTGGAGCAAGAGAAGAGAGGGATGGAGGAGGAACATCGGCTCAACTGCCTTTACCTAAAGGTGACACATGTCACTTCCACTCACAGCCTACTGGACAAAATTAGTCACTTGGCCCCCATCTAATTGCAAAGGTAACTGGAAATGCAGGGGATCATGTGGAGTATTTGCTGAACTCTGTCTCTGCCATATTGTCAATTTAGGAGGCACCTTTGTTTCCTGTTTGCAAAGATTCTTCTCATGAATTGATGTTGAATTTTATCAAACTTCTCCAACTACCAAGATTATATGGCTTTTCTCTTTCATATATAACGTGGGGAATGATATTTATAGATTCACTAATGCTGCCCCCTTGCACTCCTGACAAAAATCCAAGTTGCTCATGTTATGTTATATTATTACTTTAAACTAAACTTATAATTGAAATATCTGTACAGACCTATCCATAGATGATCGTGTGTCTTTGGTTGAATAAAGCTTCACAAAAGAAACACTGATGTAATCAGCACCCACATCAAGAAACAGAGCATTACCAGCACCCCAAGAACACCCCAATGACCCTTCCGCAACTAAGCTAGCCCACAGTAACCACTATCCTGGCATCCAGCCCCAAAGAAGTTTCGTCTGCTGTTTATGTGTTATAATATTTGATTTGTCAGTATCTCAAGATTTTTGCAAGTATGTTCATGAGCATGATTACCATGTAATTTTTTTCTCTTATATTATTCTTGTCTGGTTTTGATATTAAGGTCTTACAAGCTTTGTAAACTGAGTTGGTTACGTATTCCCTATTTTTTTAAATTATCTGGAAAAATCTGTGTATAAGTGGAATGGCAGAATCTGCCCATAAAATCATACGAGCGAGGGGCTTGCTTTGGAAAATTTTAAAATACTGATTCAATTTATTTCATGGTTTTTGATCATTCAGGTTTTCTCTTTCCTCTTGAGTCAATTTTGGGAGAATTATGTTTTTCTAGGAATTTGATTTTCATCCAGATTTTCATGTTTATTTGCACATTACATATTTACATTTTTTTCATGGAATTCTCTTTTTTAATAACAAACATTACCGAGATCCCCTTTCTGTGTGGGCATTGTTCTAGTTGTCAGAGAGGTTGGTGAAGAAACAAAAGGGACAAAACAATCCCTGTGTCATGGAGCTTACCTTCTAGTTAGAGGGAGAAAGACACCAATAAACATAGTAAGTAGAATATGTCATATAATGATAACTGCTATGGAAAAATTAAGGAAAAGGCAATTGAGAGTGCAGGCCTTTCCATTTTAAACGGGGTGTGCCTCACTGAGAAATGCCACAGGAATACAAACAGGAGGGGGGCTGGCCATGCACATATCCAGGGAAACAGTCTTCCCAGAAAAGGCTTTTTATTTCCAATACTTAGTTATATTCTCTTTTTCCTTGTGTCATGTAAATTATAGCTTTATATTTTCTTCAGAGGACCACTTTAGCTATGACACACAGCTCGTAACACGGAGTATTTCTTATTGTTCAGTTCTAGAGCCTTTCAAATTCCCATTATGATTTCTTCTTTGATCTGTATTTAGAAGCATGCTCTGTTTTAAAAATTGCCAACCATATGAGGAAATTTTTAAGTTTTTTTTCTTCTATTAATTACCTAATCTAATGCCCTCATCAGAAAACATGATCTATGTGAAGCGTCACATAGAAACTCTCTGGTCGTTGGGTATTAGGAAAGAACGTGTATTCTCCAACTGTAGAGTGCAAAGTTCTGTATCTGTCAATTAGATCAAGCTTTTAGCCGTGTTGTTTAATTTGTTCATATGCTTACGGATGCTCATTCTTTTTGATTTATTGATGGATGAAAGGGATGTTAAAATCTCCCATTTTGATTATGTGTCACTTTCTTCTAGTCCTACTATTGTGTGCTTTACTGCTGCCGCTGTCCTCTTACTAAGTGCATATATTTTGGAAACTGTCAAACAGTACACAGTGCTTATTTCTAATAATACTTTGTGCCTTAAAGTCTAATTTATGAATATGTTTACGCCAGTTTTCTTTTGTTTAGTATCTGGGATATCTTTTCCCTTTCTTTCACTTTCAATGAAAGGTTGAAGATCTAACCTAATGTTTCAGGTGTGCCTTCTGTAAACAAGGATAAAGCTGAGTTCTGTTTTGTTTTTACCCCAATCTAAGCCTTTTCACTGATCAATGACCAATTTTCATTTCTTTTGACCTTCTTATTTGGTGCTATTTGTCCCTTTTTTTAAACTTGTGTTTCTTTCTTCCCTCCCTTTGAATTGACTTAAGTCCCTCCAAACTGCCAACTCCCATTCCATATTTTCCCTTTACTCGTTTGGAAGATACACTCCATTCCTGTTCTTTTAGTGGCTACCCTTAAATTTTATCAAGTATCCCCAACTCAAAATCTAAAAGTTGGCCAGTGTCTTCACCCCTCTCCCACGTACACAGGAACTTTAGAGCTTGCTCTGATAATCACCCCGCTTCTGGCTTCCCTGCTATGCTGTCCAGCATGTTACATCTAACTCACTGTTTTACTTCTCTCCCCCAATATTATTTTATATACTGTTACTACTGTTTATACTGCATTTGTTTAGATGTACCACATTTATTATCTTCATTCATCCTTCCAGCTTGCATCTCAGACATCACTCCTGAGATCACTTTCCTTCTTCTTCAACTACATCTGCTAAAAGTTGGGGTCCTCTGGTGGCAGACTATCAGGTTGTTTTTGTTTGGTTGTTTGTTTTTTGAATCGATAAATGTCTTTATTTCACCCTTGCTCCTGAAAGGTAGGTGCACAAGGGTACACAATTCCCAGTGGGCAGTTAACTTACTTTCAGCGTTTTGACACTATTATGCCTCCATGTGACTTCCATCATTCAGACATCTATCATTCTTGGGCAGATAATCTCTTTTCTCTCTCTGGCTGCTTTAAAGGTGTTTTGTCTTCGATGTTTGGAAATTTTACTACAAAATGACCAGATACGAATTTCTCTTGGTTTAATCAGCATGCGAGTTTCTGGGCTTTTTTAATCAGAGGATTAATATCATTTATCAACTCTAGAAAAATTCTTAGCCGTTTATCTTTTTGATAATGGCTTCCAAACCAGTAGAGGAAAAACCATGGAATAAAGAGGGGTGTGGGGAATTGCTTTAAGTCTCCCTACTCTCTCCTTTTGAATTTCCATTAGGTATATATTGGCCCTGTGTCCATTATATCTCTAAATACACTGCGTAGTTTTCATCTCTTTTTCTCTTTGTGGCACAGTCTGGGTAATTTCTTCAGCTCTACCATTCAGTATGTTAATTCTCTAGCTATGTCTAATCAACTGTCTTAACTCTTGCATCAAGTCTTCCATCTGAATTATCTTTTCATTTCTAGAAATTCTACACGGTTCTTTTTCAAATGTGCTTGGTTGTTTTTATAGTTGTTTTCCCCTTATTCATGTTTTCAATTCCCTTTGTAATTTATTTAAACATACGTGTTTTGTATCCTGTATCTGGTAATTCCAAACCCCAAGAATCTCTAGGTGAATAATTCTGTTGTTCCTGATTCTGTGGTATCTTACTCATGCTGGCTTTTATCTAGTGTGTTCTGTGATTTCCAACCATGAGCTCACACTTCTTGGAAATTTTTCTAAGGAAATCCTCTAAAGACATGGATGATTTATGTTTGCTTCTGCTAGATGCCTTATAGGCAGTGTAGACCTGACTCCACTGTATATGGTAGTTCTCAGCTTGAGGCTTTTCAGACTATACCAATAGTGTAAATCTAGGTGCCAGACCCAATGAAGTCACCCACTGGCCATGAAATTGCAGAGATGACTTGATTTTTTTAAAACTTTATCTACTCAGAGCTAAGGTAATAAGAACACAATTGTTTTTACTCTGTGGGGTTGACTTTTTTTTTTTTCTACTTGATCTTTTTCCTGAGAATGTAGTCCTTTCTGAATTCTTACCTAATGTGAGGTGATCTCTCATCTGGCTCCTTACCCCAACCCCACCAAGTGCTGAAACTCTATGCCAATGCTTCTTAACATTTTCCACATCATAACACACATAGAAAAATAGTATTTGGTCCACTGACATAAACTGTGGGAGCTGCTTCAGGGCAGAGAAGACAGGTCCTGGGCTGGGAGGTGGGGGGTTCTGGCCTGCGCAAGCAATAAAGGAATCAGTACCTCAGCAACTCTGTCACCCACTCATGGCACTCTGACGGCACAGGCAGACTCTGCTCTAGGACGTCCTGACCTTTGTGGAGCTCCGAAGGTATGTGGCTTACCTGTCTGTACCTTTCCAAACTTTTAAATTTCACTGATCAGTAAAACTTCGAAGAAATTTTTAGGGACTGACATATGCTTGCCAACATGGTATGTACAAATAAGGACATTAGAAAAAATTTAAAACAATTTTCTTTTTTTACCACTTATACCATTATTTCCTAAAAGATGTCAATACCAAAACAAAAAAAAAACTGATAAAGAATATTTCAGAATAATACAGAAGACCCATAACTCCCATAGATCTCACACTAATTTGCTAAGGACTGGCATAAATCTCTGGGCTGGCACTTGGGACTAGCGGACTAGAGACTAAAGTGACTGAATCTCTCCCTTTCCATAAACCCGACAGCTTACTGGAAAACTGGCCTACTTTACCTTTTTTCACAAGAGACACCATCGATATCCATGCTCTGGGAACGTGAGAGAGACTGAGATTGGGCTTCAAGGCTGTTGGAGGGCGAGCTGCTCAGAGAACTGACTCCTTCACTGCTCTGGCTCCGATGAGCTACTCCTAGCCAGAAAAGACAGGAAAAATTAAGTCTCCTGTGAAGTAACATTAAAGCCAACTATACTGGCAACAGTAAACATAGGCATTCATACCACGATAGTCAGCAAATGAGGAATCTCTATCAGGAGATCATGTTAAATGTTCAATATTAAAATCATAGAAACATTAGCAAGAAATCATAGTTTATCCATATATGTCACATGAGGTCAGTGACAAAGCTACATCTGAGAGCCAAAACTGACTCATCACTTCTTCTTTCACCAATTCGAATATGGTCACCGAGTACAAATTAGCTTCCGTGATGGTCCAGAAAAATCCTTGAAATGTACCAAAAGTAAGATAAATTAATAAACGGCTATAGAAATATACAGATGGATAGATGTGTGACTCAGCAAATATACCAAAATGTTAACAGGAGAATCTAGATGGTGTGGATATAGGTGTTCATTGCAAAATTCTTTCAACTTTGGTTTAGGCTTAAGATTTTCACAACAAAATGTTGAAAACATGCCAACAGAGCCATCTAAGCAATGTCCTTAAATACAGATCAACTCATTTATTGATTGAACATCTCATCGAATGATAGTCTGGGGAAAATAAAATCCCCAACAATGCCCCTGCCTTCATTGAGCCTACAGTATAAAGAACAACAGCGATGAGCACAGGGCAGATTATTTCTTTTTTTTTTTTTTTTAAAGATTTTATTTATTTATTCATGAGAGACTGACAGAGAGAGAGAGAGAGGCAGAGGGAGAAGCAGGCTCCCAAGGAGCAGGGAGCCTGATGCGGGACTCGATCCCAGGACCCCGGGGTCATGACCTGAGCCGAAGGCAGACGCTTAACCATCTGAGCCACCCAGGCGCCCCCAGGGCAGATTATTTCTTATCAATGTCTTTAAAACCATGTTTTTCTCATAGAATTAAAAAAATACTCTATCTTTCCATGGGGGGGGAAATGTTTTACCCAGGCATTTGCAAGTACTGTAAAAAATATATACTTAAGTTGCTGAAAAGAAAATGAGACTGACACTAATAATACATTATATGTTAATTGCATTTAAATTAAAAAATGAGACATTAAAAACAAAAACAAAAAACACAACAACTGGAATTACCATCTGTAGCTGAAACAAGTACCAAGTGGATGAACTTGAACACTCCCAGCATTACAAGAAAGTAAACTTGCCACCCTTCCCTCTCATTGAAGAATATCAGAAAACGTTCATCCATTCCTGATGGCAGGTTTTTACATGTGCCTGTTTATTAAAGCTTCTGCAGGACTCATGAAAGAAAAGAGAAACGAAATCCTCTATTCCTAAATAGACTCAAGGAGAATACAGAAGGTACCTAATGTGGTAAAAACTCTGAAATAAGCCTGGAGAAGATAGTAAAACTTTCAATTCCTGAATTCAAGAATATAACCCAAAGTAAGTTCTCAGTAACTATTTACTGAAGGAATAAATAATACAACTTCAACAAGGTCCTTGGGAGAATATTATTTTACCTAGCACAATAAAAGGTCTAACAATTTTTTTAAAGAATTTATTTATTTACAGAGAGAGAGGGCGCACATGAGTAAGCCAGCATGAGCAGGGGGAGGGGCAGAGGGAGAGAGAGAGAATCTTAAGAATCTCAACCCTGAGATCATGACCTGAGCTGAAATCAAGGGTCGGACACTTAACTGACTGAGCCACCCAGGCGCCCTAACAGTTTTTAAATAAAATTAATCAATAATAAAAGTTCAACAATTTTTATGGCATAGCAATTAAGCAGCTTTAAAATTTCTACCTTATAAAACCAGTTCTAAAATTAAACAGAGTAAGTTGTTTAAAAAAACCTGTATCTGAGGGCGCCTGGGTGGCTCAGTCGTTAAGCGTCTGCCTTCAGCTCAGTCATGATCCCAGGGTCCTGGGATCGAGCCCCGCATCAGGCTCCCTGCTCAGCGGGAAGCCTGCTTCTCCCTCTCCCACTCCCCCTGCTTGTGTTCCCTCCTCTCGCTGTCTCTCTCTCTGTCAAATAAATAAATAAAATCTTTAAAAAATAAAAAATAAAAAAAACAAAAAGAACCCCCTATTTGTAACACAGTATCCTACGCTACACTACAAGTACAATGACCCTCCAGTAATACAACGCCAGAGTACACCGGATAGCATACTGTGTCTGCAATATTTTAATAAAGCATCAAGGATATCATCTGAATTCTTTTTTTCTTGAACCCTCCATGTGATCTTCAAATCCTGGGTCCAGTGGGGCAATTCTCCCCAGAATTTATTGTGTATCACAGTGTTCCTCAATCCCATCTAGAATCTGGAGTGACCCCACTGCTTTCTTAAACTTAAAAAATGGATGGTGTCTTTGACTTTATTTATAGTCAATATAAATTAAATACTGTGGCTAAAACCAAATCAAAGCAACAGCACAAGATATCGCTTTGTTTCCAAAGCACAGACACACATGACTCCTGTGGTACTCATTCTCTCCCGCTCCCAACTTGGGAAACTTGTCAGGAAGCCCAATTTCAAGGAATGGAGAATCCCCCCCTTCTTCATCTCCATAAAGGCAGATATTAAAGAATTAAAACAGGGGCGCCTGGGTGGCTCAGATGGTTAAGCATCTGCCTTCGGCTCAGGTCATGATCCCAGGGTCCTGGGATTGAGTTCCGCATCAGGCGCCCTGCTCCTTGGGAGCCTGCTTCTCCCTCTGCCTCTTCTCTCTCTGTCTCTCATGAATAAATAAATAAAATCTTTAAAAAAAAAAAAAAGAATTAAAACAGGCATAATCTTCTCCAATTCTCCCCTACAAGATGAGAAATTCCCTGCATTATCAATTTAAAAACAAGTCTTCAAAAAGTGAGGGTGTGTGTAACAAAGAATGGAGAAGGCCATGTCTGCTTAACAAAAGATGAACTACAAACTTTCAAGATGGCAGCTGTCCAAACTTTTATTACTAATAAGAGCTTCTTAAAGGAAAATTATACATTCTGGGTGGGAGGGCCATAATTTTAAAGGAAATAATAAGGAGGGTTTTACTTCTCTAAGATTTTCCTCCCACTACTGTAGTATTTCCTGAATGCTATTCTCTTTCAGGTGTAAACCGGACCAAATGCCCATTTAAGCTCTAACACTAGATCTAGCCCAGCATTTTACACACACACACACACACACACACACACACACACACACACAGAGGTTTGCTAAATTCTAGTATAAAAAGAAGCACAGAATTGCCAAAAAGGACCTTAAAACCCCAATAAAGCTGTTAAAAAAGGGTGTGGGGGGGTGACTTTAAAGGTCTTGGCCAATCCTCTTTATAGATGAGAATACGAAGATCTGTGAAGTCTAAGAACTTCCCTTATTAGCAAGTTAGAAATAGAGGCAAGATTAAAATGCATGTCTCTTGACTCCAAAGAAAATGCTATTTCCACTACCCCAAACTGCTGAACACTTCTTTGATCACAGCTATTTTAAACCAAAGCTATATGTTTCATGCATTCTAAAATTATAAGAGCAAAACTTAAAAAGATATTAGTGTTATAAAAAGAACCATCATTCTATTACTAATCAAAATTCTAAGGCTAATTTACATAGATCTTGACAATGAACTAAGCTAAAGGGTTAACATTCATGGAAAGCACAAAGTACCCTCATATTTCTTTGGCCAATACCAAACCTCACCCCTGAAAAGTACTTATGATGAGCATATTCTATTCCACAAAACCAACTGATACATTCAGTCAGCAGCTAACTTCCTAGTGAAAACATTTTGTTCTTGTGAATTAACACAAATAGAGTGAAATTTCAAACCTGTAAAGAAATACAGTGGTACCTAAAATATTAAGAGAAGAAAACCAACAACTCAAATTAGAAAAATGATTTAATTTTACTTATGCGATAGAGTTTCTCTTCCTTCATGTCAAAAGGGTGAATCATGCAAAGAATCATACACCTGGAATCAAAAGACCTTACCTGCTCCTCAGAGAAATGGTTGAGTGGAGGGCTAGTGCAGAGAAAAGACAGGATGAGCCTGGAGCATCTTACAGCGCCAAAGAGACAATACTCGAAAAAATTAAAAGATGAGCATGTCAAACAGAGGAGTCAACCCAAAAGAGCTCCCAATGGCCAAAGCTAGAACAATTTGTGCAAAATAATAATGCAAAATTAAATAATACAGCAATTTGAATTAGAACTCAAAGTACAAAATAAATATACATGAGTTCAAACTGATGTAAGTAAGGAGGACAAACGTCCCTTACAGAAGAACTCCATATAACGTATCTACATGTAGACATTCCCCACTCCAGAAGGTAAAGCTTAATTCCCACTGCCTGAGTGGGGTGGGCTGGACTTAGGAACTCTGATTCCAAAGAACTAAGTCTGGAAAGGGGAAAAAATCGTAACTTCACAAAGGAGAGACCTAGCGATCACCAGCTTAACCAGGTGGTGAAAGTGACCACCACCAGAGGGGTGGCATGGAGAGCGTGCACCCAGAGAGGAAGGGAGGAGAGGGGCCCTTAGCATGTGTGATTCTCTTCGCTCAAAACCCCAAACCCCAGTCTAATCAAGAGGAAAAACATCAGACAAAGCCAAATGAAGAGACAGATATTCTACAAAGCTCTTCAAAACTGTCAAGATAATGAAAACCATGGAAAGACTAAGAAATTGTCACAGACCAAAGGAGACTCATCTTTAGCTTAGTCAACAGTAGTACCCCAAAGATATTTATGGTTTCAGATCTCACAGTTAGGTCTAGTTCTTCATATATTTTAAATATTAACTGCTTATGAGATACATTATTTGCAACTATTTTCTCCCATTCCGTAGGCTGCCTTTTCATTTTGCTGATGATTCCTTTGCTCGGCAGAAGCTTTTTACTTTGATGTGGTCCCACTTGTTCATTTTTGCTTTTGTTGCCTCGCTTTTGGAGTCAGATCCAAAAAACCATCACCAGGACTGACATCAAGGAACTTACCGCCTATGTTTTCTGCTAGGAGTTTCATGCTTTCCGGGCTTACATTCAAGTCGGATTTTATCCATTTTGAGTTTTTATATATGGTGTTAAGATAGTCTAGTTTCATTCTTTCTCATGTGGCTGTCCAGCTTTCCCAACACCATTTACTGAAGAGACTGTCCTTTCTCCATTGTACATCCTTGGCTCCTTCATTGTAAATAAATTAATTGACCATATATGGGTGGGTCTATTTCTAGGCTCTCTATTCTGTTCCATTGGTCTATGTGAATGTCTTTATGTCAGGCCATATGATTTTGATTATTGTAGCTTTATAACAGTTTGAAATCAGGTAGTGTGATACCTCCTGCTTTGTTCTTCTTCCTCAGGATTGTTTTGACTATTAGGGGCCTACTGTGTGGTTCCATACAAATTTTAGGATTCTTTGTTCTGTGAAAAATGCCACTGGAATTTTCATAGGGACTGCATCAAATCTATAGATTGCTTTAGCTTAGTATGGACATTTTATCAATATTAATTCTTCCAATCCGTGAGCACAGATCTTCCCATTTACTTATGTCTTCTTTAAATTTTCATCAACATCTTGCAGTTTTCAGTGTATAGATCTCCCACCTCCTTAGTTAAATTTATTCCTCGGTATTTTGTTCTTTTTGATGCAACTGTAAATGGGATTATTTTATTCCTTTTTCCCATAGTTTGTTATAACTGTATAGAAACACAAGAGATTTTTGTTGGGGCTCCTGGGTGGCTCACTCAGTTAAACATCTGCCTTCGGCTCAGGTCATAATCCCAGGGTCCTGGGACTGAGCCCCGTGTTGGGCTCCCCGCTTAGCAGAGAGTCTGCTTCTCCCTCTCCCCCTGCCCCTTCCCCTGTTCCTGCTCTCTCTCTCTCTCAAAAACAAATAAAATCTTTTTTAAAAAAACCCCAAAACAAGACATTTTTGTATATTAATTTTATATCCTGCAACCTTACTGAATTCATTTATCAGTTTTAACAGTATTTTGGTGGAGTCATTAGGGTTTTGTACATATAGTATCAAGTCATCTGCAAATCTGAAAATAGCAACAGTTCTACTTTCTTTCCAATTTGGATGCTTTCCCCGCCCCCCCCAACTGCTCTGGTTAGGACTTCCAAAACTATATTGAATAAAAGTGGCAATAATGGGCAACCTTCTTTTGTTCATAATCTTGGAGGAGAAGCTTTTGACTTTTCACCACTGAGTGTAACATTAGCTGTGGACTTAGCATACATGGCCTTTATTATATTGAGGTATACTTCCTCTGTACCCACTTTTGTTGAGAGTTTTTCTCATGAATGGATGTTGAGCGCTTATTCTGAAAGCTCATGATTTTTACCCTTCGTTTTGTTAATGTGGTGCATCACCCTGATTGGTGTGCAGACACTGAACCCTCCCTGGGTCCCTGAAATAAATCCCACATGATGACACTGTGTATACGATCCTTTAATGTACTGTTGATTTTGGTTAACGAATATTTTGTCGAGGATTTTTACACCTATATTCATCGGGGATATTGGTCTACAATTTTCTTTTCCTGTGGTGTTCTTTTCTGATTTTGGCATCAGGGTAGTGGCTGGCCTCATAAAATGAGTTTGGAAGTGTTCCCTCCTCTTTTTTTTTTTTTTTGGAAGAGTTTGAGAAGGATCGGTATTAATTCTTTGAACTCACCAGTGAAGCTGTTTGGCCCTGGACTTTTGTTTGTTGGGAGGTGTTTGATTAATGACTCAATCTCCTCACTAGTAATCAGTCCATTCAGATTTTCTATTTTTTTCATGACTCAGTTTTAGAAGGCTGTATGTCAAAACATTAATTTTTTTTAAGATTTTATTTATTTATTTGTCAGAGTGAGAGAAAGAGCACAAGCAAGGGGAGTGACAGGCAGAGGGTGAGGGAGAAGCAGGCTCCCCGCTGAGCAAGGAGCCCCACACAGGACTCGATCCCAGGACCCTGGGATCATGACCTGAGCCGAAGAGAGACGCTTAACTGACCAAGCCACCCAAGAGTCCCCAAAACAGACGCTTAACTGACCAAGCCACCCAAGAGTTCCCAAAACATTAATTTTTCTTAAACACACTCCCTCAGACTCCAATTGGGAGACTGGAGACAGATGGCGAGAAAAAGTGCCAGCATATTCGCAAATCAAAAACAGAGAATTACTTCCTGGACATATACCTACTACGAGCTCAACAGATAGAAGAGAAATATAAGACAGCTTTATTCAGAGTTTTCAATCTAGTTAGGAAAACAAGATAAATGCACACAAAACTAAGAATGGCTTGTGCAGCACGATTCCTAAGGGTTATCAGTGTCTGCTGTGAGTATCATGGTGACTAGAACAGGAGCAGAGATGCTCTGAAAACAGAACATGGAGTGAAATCAAAGGAGGCTTGATCACAGAGGACTCTGAAAGTTCTTGGACTACATTATAGTGACAAACATGGAGACAAAGAAGACTTCTGAGCAGGTGACATGTCTGACCTCTCCTACTAAGCCATAAATTCCCCAAGAGACAGGAAGTACATTTTATGGAAACCACTCTCACACACTATTGACCTCTGAGCCCTCCCGAGACTTGAAAGCATGACCTAAGCAGTGAAAGCAGTAGTGTCATAATGTTCATGTCCCATGGAGTCAGATGCAACAGAAGTTCAAGGACCAGGTTAGCCTAAACGGGGACAGAGGAGGAGAAGAAAGGGACCAACCCCAGATCGAGACAGGAAGCTGATTCCCAGAGCTACATACCTCTCACTAACAAGCTGTCGGCACTTTTTCCAGACTCACAAAGTAAGTATCATGACCCTAGGAATAATGCTATATAATACACCCCATTATAATAATGCAGCCAGCCCAATATATAGAACATCCTGCCCCTCTGGTGGCCAAAATACATGTAAAATATACCCCCCTTGGATGACCAAAGAGCCACTCCAGTGAGATGAAATAGTCATGCGGGTATAAGACACATCTGTCACAACTAAAGCAAAAAGGATTTCAACCACCGCCAGGAGCCTCCCGAGCCCTGCAGTCTGCGAGGGGTCCCAATGCAGCCCTCTGGCCCTGGAATTTCTGCCTGAGCCTCTGCCCCCAGCTCGCTTCTCACTCAACCTCAAGCCCTCTTCCCTGCCCTCTCCCAAGCTGTAGACCAAGTTGAAACAACAGGGCTTCTTTCTGAAGGAAAAAAAAATGTAAATACTGGATTAGCAATCAAGGATAGGATGAAAGGTTCTAATTTTGTCATTGCTAATAGCATTCTTAGCCAAAGACAATTAACTATAAAAGTGTGATTTTGCGGGCGCCTGGGTGGCTCAGCCGTTAAGCTTCTGCCTTCGGCTCAGGTCATGATCCCAGGGTCCTGGGATCGAGCCCCACATCGGGCTCCCTGCTCAGCGGGAAGCCTGCTTCTCCCTCCCCCACTCCCCCTGCTTGTGTTCCCTCTCTTGCTGTGTCTCTGTCAAATAAATAAAATCTTTAAAAAAAAAAAAGAAAGTGTGATTTTGCTGAAATTTCTACAAATGTACTGCTATTTAATAATGACGTTCAGTATCAGAACCGGAGAAGGAACTGAAGATGATGGCACCATCACAGGCCTCGCATCAATCATCACCGGGCCCATTTCTGCCCCAGGACCTTTGCATCTGTTGTTCCTTCTGTCAGAAAAGAACACCCAACAGATAATCCCTTGGTTTGCTCCCCAGCTTCTTTCAGGCTTCTTTTGAAATGTCATCTTCTTAATGAGGCCTACCGTCGACTCTCTAACTGAAAATAGCTATGCCTTCATACCCTGGCAACATAATTCTCTAGTTTCTCCACAATAATTCTCATCACCTGATAGATTTTATGGTTTTTAAAAACTGTTTGTCTTCTCCCACGAGACTACAAGCAATGTGAGCTAGAAGAGAACCGAACAGACACGTGAGGGGATTTAAACAAATAGGTAGTAAATGAAAGTTGCATGAATTTACAGCGTTCAGTAGATCACTGATAACAACCGATATAAAATGAAATGTAAAACAGATCATAAAACATGTCGAACAAATCTGGAGGGTCTAGAATAACAACTGTAATGGGATATGGAAGGATGTTCCCTATTTTCAGAAGTAATAATCCTGTGTTGTTGTTGTTTTAAGGCAGAATTTTCAATCAGATAAATCCTTCAGTGAAAATTCTCCCAAATAGTTGACCACCACAAGCGGGAGTGTGGGGCAGAGAGAGACGACCTATGGTCGAGCGGTGTCAGGTGTAGCGCGCGAGCCTCCGTGAGGATGTCTCCTCCTGCCAGACTAGGGGCCCTCTGACACCCCACATCTTGGCTGGCTTGCAGCCCTGGCTCCTAACACAGTGCCTAGCACACAGAAGGCATTAAACAAGTGTCCAAATGCATAAATGGAAGCAGGACGAAGATCATTTTCAAACATAAGAAGAATTTAGGTTAAATTATTAAGTATGTTGAAGACTAGCAGGCAGAGGAAATGGCTTCTGTGTTTCTAATCCAAACCCTGGAACTAGCCCAGAAGCCAAACATATCATTTGGCTTCTTACTCACTCCAAACAGGCCCTGTCATTCATTTCTGCTCCCAGAGCAGAGGTGCTTTACAAGAGATGGAAACGGAATTTAGGGGGTTGAAATTATAGCAGCTGTTTGATTAGCTGCTAGATCTTTTATTTAAAGCATTTAACACACAGAAGCACATAAATTACTATGCCACAATCTTTAAAAATATTGTGATAACTATATTTCTGTATCATTGGTTTCTATATCATTCGCATTTAAAAATATACTTTGAGATGCCGATCCAAGGCTTCATCAGTTTGCCAGGAGAACTCATGAAAAGACAACAGTCTTTTTTTTTTTTTTTTTAAATTTTATTTTTTTTTTTGACAGAGAGAGACACAGCGAGAGAGGGAACACAAGCAGGGGGAGTGGGAGAGGGAGAAGCAGGCTTCCCGCGGAGCAGGGAGCCCGATGCGGGGCTCGATCCTAGGACCCTGGGATCATGACCTGAGCCGAAGGCAGACGCTTAACGACTGAGCCATCCAGGAGCCCAAGACAACAGTCTTTTAAGAACTCCAGTTGGGGACACCTGGGTGGCTCAGTTGGTTAAGCGTCTGCCTTTGGCTCAGGACATGATCCCAGGGTCCTGGGATCGAGTCCCGCATCGGGCTCCTTGCACCGCGGGAAGCCTGCTTCTCCTTCTCCCTCTGCCTCTGCAGCTCCCCCTTGCTTGTGTTCTCGCTCTCTCTCTAACAAATAAGTAAATAAAATCTTAAAAAAAAAGGAACTCCAGCTGGATGGGCGCCTGGGTGGCTCAGTTGGTTAAGCGACTGCCTTCAGCTCAGGTCATGATCCCAGAGTCCTGGGATCGAGTCCCACATCGGGCTCCCTGCTCAGCGGGGAGTCTGCTTCTCCCTCTGACCCTACCCCCTCTTGGCCTGATCTCTCACTCTAATAAATAAATTAAATTAATTAAATAAAAAAAAAAAAAAAGAACTCCGACTGGAGAAGGTAGAAAAGGTACCCAGGGAACTTGCTCCACTAGACCTGAGAATTCTGTCAAGATAAAACCAGCTGATAAAGGATTCACTGGGGAACTCTTGTGCAAGAAAGGCCACGTCTTCGGAGAGGTCAGGACAGCCAGGAAGGGTAAGGATTTCCTTGGATATATTGAAGATGTCGGAGGGGCGGACATCAAAGGGAACAGAAGGAAGAGAAGTATAATTTCAAAACAAGACTATAAAATTAAAACCATTCAAGGGGGTTAAGAATTTCCGAAGGCTGGCAATCACCAACCGATCTAAAGAGGGGGGAAGAAGTAAGAAAACCAGTTCATCCTCCCAAGAATTTAATAAGCAGAGATTCTTAAAAGGAAATGAAAGAACACCTTCTCCCGTACTGCACTGTAAGCTCTTCCAGGAAAGAAACTGAGCCTCACTCATATTTGCATTCCCATGACTTAGCACTGGGTCTGGCCTGCTGTAGGCCCTAAATAAAAGCAGGCTGAACTGAAACATAAAAGCAACATAATCAATGATGACTGTAAAAAAGTGGCAATCAGCTGTAGGAAAAATACTACCCATACTTATAAAGTTTTCAGACAGGCAAAAGCAATGTCATATTAACAATGCAGCAAAAAAAAAAAAAACAAAAAACAAAAAAAGAAAGAAAGAAAAGAAAAGAAAAAGAAATATCTGAGCATGATAAATGCAAAATTCAGAACAGCAATGGCCTGCTGGTGTGGGAGAGAGGTGTAGAGAGCCAGAGACTGCATCGGGTTCACAGGTGGTACTATGTCTCATGGATGTTATCTATCACGTTAAGTCCAGAATATTCTATAATAACTTCTTGGTAAAATTTTAGAAAAAAACAGGCTTAGGGATTTTTAAAATTCTGTTCAGAATGCCAAGAAAAGCAGAGAGACAGCTAGATCTGGTCAGGGTGCAAGGGTAAGCTTTCCCGCAGTGGGAAAGGAGGTCAGAGCCAAAACAGGGCCAGGTCATACACAGCCCCGGGTCAAGGTAAGAACTGTGACTTTCATTCTTGAAGAGGCGGGGAGCTAATGGAGGGAGCCAACAGAAGACTGATGTGGCTGGCCCACCTTATGAGGTGCTTATTTTCTGTTTCGTTTAAACTTGTTTATTTAATAAATTCGTGAAAATTTGTTTATTCAACCTGCCAGGCACATAGCTAATAATATCTACCTAACTGTGATTATGAATAATGATGATTATGTGAGAAACATAATCAGGACTTCACAGCATAGAGGTGCACTGGCCAGAACTAACCATCTAGAGCTGCCCAAGTTTTCCAGTAGTTTGTGATGGCAACGTAATGAGCTTGCTGTGAAAAATAAGCCTGCTGTTATACAAGGTTGTACTTGTGCTTTAGTGGGACCCAGTCCGGTGCTACCCTAAGAGACAGCAGTTAGGCGGCCACTCCAATAATCCAGGCAAGATATGTTGGTGCCTTGGACCGTGCATTTGGACCACTCTTCGTTTTTGTAAATAAAGTTTTATTGAAACACAGCCACACTCATATATTGTCTATGGCCGCTTTTGTGCTATAGGGGCTGAAACATAGTTGTGACAGAGATTATACAGGCTGCAAAACCAAAAATATTACTACCTGGCCCTTTACAGAAAGTTTACTGACCCCTGATCTAGAATATGAAGTAAAAAGAAGAGGTAATGTTTTAGGCTTAAGCAACTAGAAAAAAAACAAGCTGCCATTTATTGAGATAGGATTCAAGAAGACAAGATGTGAGGAAATAGCAGGAGCTCAATTTTGGACGTGTTGTGAGATGCTTCTTAGACGCTGCAGGAGTCTGAGGTTCAAGGAACAGTTCTGGGCTCGAGAGATCAACCTAGGGACCAGCAGCTTAGAGATAATACTTAAACCTGGGAAACCAGATAAAGTCAGTAAGGGAATCCACACAGATGGAAAAGGCCAAAAGGTTAAATATTGAGCCCTAGACCCCTGACATTTACAGGTCAGAGAAATGAAAAAGAACCATACAGAGCAGCAAGAGGCAGACAGAGACAGGATGAAAGCCACGAGAGTGTGGAGCTCTGGAAGCCAAAGGAAGAAAGTGTTTCAAGAAGGGGGCCAAAGCCCCACCAACTGAGGCCAAGATGGTGACCGAGAGCAGGCCGCGGGAGGCCGCGGGAGGCCGCACTCGGCTGGATTCGGATCAGCAGTGGGTGCAAGGACAGAGCAGACAGAGGACGGGCAAGTCACTCCAGAGGCTCTGCTGTGACGCAGAGCCAGCGGGGTGGAAGCTGGCAGGGGAAATGAGACCAAGAGAGTTCCTTTTTATGTATTCCCATGATGGGAGAAGGAACAGCATGCATAACGACTGTTAAAAAAAAATAAAAGTTTTCCACTGGAGACAGAAAACCTGACGAAGCAGGAAAGATGGGAAGTGCCTGGGCAAAGGCTCTGAGTAGGACAGAGGAGGTGGGGAGGATCTGGGGACAGAATTCGGTCGGGGGTGGACGGTCCAAGCTTAACAAGAACCGGCCACACGTACAGGCGGGTAGGAGGCTGCGATGATGGGGAGCTTACAGACATCCCCTTTCACCTGTGTCTGTTTTCTCCATGAAACAGGAAGGCAGGCCATCAGCCCAGAGCTGCACGGAAAATGAGGTGCTGTCCACTGAAGGAGGAGGTTTGAAACGACCTGTGGAGCGGGGGAGCGAATGGGAAATACACTCTAACTACCTGCGAGAGTGTGTGACCACAAATCTGAAATGAGACAGATAGCATGGGTTCTGGACTCTTCTCTAGTCCTGTCCCACAGCATGAGACAGGAAGGAGCCAGGAAATGGGATCTGAAACCAGGAGCACGGACGGGGTTGCCTGGCTGGCTCAGTCAGTAGGGCACGGAACTCTTGATCTCAGGGTTGTTGAGTTCAAGCCCCACATTGGGCGTACAGTTTATTAAAAATAAAATCTTTAGGTGCACCTGGATGGCTCAGTCAGTTAAGCATCCAACTCTTAATTTCGGCTCAGGTCACGGTCTCAGGGTCGAGATGGAGCCCTGCGTCAGGCTCCGCGCTCAGCGAGGAATCCACTTGAGATTCTCTCTCTCCTTCTGCCCCTCCCTCTGCCTATGTGTGCATCCGCTCTCTCTAAAATAAATAAATAAATCTAATAAATAAATACATAAATAAAATCTTTATGAAACAAACCAGGAGCATGGTTTAACCAAGGAAGTAAGACGAAGTGAGAGGGAGGCAAGAGAGGAGTGACAATGAATGACTGTGGAATTTAAATGGGGAAAGGAGGGAAGTGGGGACCCCAGGGGAGGGAGAAGTGAAGAAAGTGGCGGGGGTGGGGGGAGGCAAAAAGCTGAAGGTGGGAGTCAGGAAGCCTCTGAGATGTAAAGGGCTAGAGCGTGACCACGGCCATGAGTAGCGGATGTCCGGATGGAAGACAAGGTCACTAAGGGAAAGCAGCTCACAAAGTTAGAGGGCAGAGTCCTGGAGGGTCATCCACGTGGCTACTGAAATCACCATGACTCGTGACACAGGCAGTACTGGGGAGACAGTGGGCCGAATGAGGCAGGGAGAGCGGGTTCAGGGGATGGCTGCGCCAAGGACGGGAGTGGGGAACACAGTCCGACGACGCCAAGTTCAAATCTATGTGCTCTTAGGGAGGGGGAAGAGTGGTCTAGAAGAAGAAACGAGAAAGCGACAGAGGAAGAGTGTAAATTCAGCGAGAGCCCCAAGGGGAAGGGCTGTCCAATGAGAAGGATTCTGCCAGGGACTGACCGTGAGCATTTCAGAACTGGGAGTGGGGGTGGGGGTGAGAGGTGTCTATAACAAGCCATACACAGATTAGAGACGGAGAGGTTAAGGGATGAGGACCTGGGAGACGCGGTGGCTCACATAAGCAGGAGAGGGCATGTGCTGTGATGATTCCTGGTGGTCCCAAAGAGGCACGGTGCTATGACCGGGTGCAATGACCATGTGCATGCGGAGCTCCGGTCTGCAGTCTGCCCACCGCTACTGCAGTGAGCTCTTCGGCCCCTCCCCATCCCACTAGCTCTCCCCCAACAATCTCCAGCATTCCAGGTGGGACCTGGTCCTGGTGAGACAAACGACACTGTTGGTAGCACCGTCTCTAAGGAAAGGGTAAAAACCCAACTAGAGTCCCGAGCCCTTCCCCTACCGGAAGACCATCACGGCTTCTCAAAGGTGTACAGGGGAGACAGTTCAGGCAAAGGCACTGTTTATTACTAACTGATGATGTGGCCTAAGCATCTCTCACTTTTATAATCAACAGAAGGATGTATAAGCTTTTATATTTACATGGGGAAGAGTCTACCATGATGCCTAACAAGAGCTATGGTAACAGAAACTCTGCAAATACTCTCAATTGACGAGTTACCTAGTTCAGAAAGACAGATTATGTGGAAGGCAACTAAGGGAGTGCTTTCCATGACTGCAGAACTAACAATCATATTAAATTAGTCAATGACATGATGATGAAGAATGCAGATCTGAATGCACCTGCTTTTTCAAAATTAGAATCCTAATTATAATACTTATTATAATGGTAATGATTCTTATGTTCAGTAGAAAAGTTCACTTGATAAAAGAGAGATATTTTCAAATATACAGTATGCGTCGGTAATCACTGTTTCCCAACAAAGACAGTCATGGATATCAACTGTGAGCCCATTAACTATAAAGAAAGAAATTTTCACAACAGTTATATAATTGTCAATGAGATAGCTATAAAACATCCCATCAGGTAAACTTTTAGACCCTGAAAATTCAGAGAAAGAGTTACAAGACAATGTAAAATGAAGACAAGGAAATCCATAATTAGAGGCTTGTTATTTTGACCATTATTTCAATCTTGCATTTTCAGATGATTTTATCATAAAAGAAAAGCACCAACCAAACTCATAAAATCAGCTGAGCCAAATTAAGTCTTAATCGCCTTGCCATCAGAGATTAAGACCTGACCCTGTTTGAAACGAAGGATGAAAGTTATGGAAAGGAAAACAATTAGTTTTAACAGATCACCATCAAAATGAATAGAGATTAACAAAACACGGTATAATGATCTTAATCTTTTAAACTGCTTGCAGATTTTTTTTTGCTTGCAGGATTTTAAAAAGCTGCTATCCAATTCATTTTACCCTGTTGTGAAAACACAACCATAAGTTTCCTAGAAAGCCATGACTGAAATTATAAACGTGTCCCAGGTATGAAAGTAAAGCTCACCTGATGCACCTATGGGGGAGGTAGCTGGGGTCATGTTGTGGACATTGAGACCAAGGCTCTGGGAGGGGCCTGGGGCTGATGCTGCTATAGGAGGTCCCAGAGGGTTCTCCCTCTGGGGCGAGGTGAGCGGGGTGGTCGGCTGGGAGGTCTGTCCACCAGCAAGTCGTGCAAGGCGCCTCCGTCGGATCTACAAGAGGGGAGAAAAGACATTCTATAACTCAACCGCAGAAACACAATTCTGCCCAAGAACAACACTAACGTTGTCAGTAAGCATCGAAAACCACACCGGAGCTTAACAACTAAATATGCTTTGAGAAAAAAGGACTCATTCAAGACAAGTAATAACCTGGCATTCCAGTACTTTCACAAACTACCACCTCACTTTTTTAAAAACTGCATCTTGGGGCGCCTGGGTGGCTCAGATGGTTAAGCGTCTGCCTTCAGCTCAGGTCACGATCCCAGGGTGCTGGGATCGAGCCCCGCATCCGGCTCCCTGCTCGGCGGGGAGCCTGCTTCTCCCTCTCCTTCTGCCTCTCCCCCTGCTCATGCTCTCTCTCTCTCTCTCTCTCTCTCTCTCTCTGTATCTCTGTGTCTCGAATGAATAAATAAAAAATCTCAAGAAAAAAACAAAAACTGCATCTTATTGCCTTACAATCCCTGTTAATCACACTTCCTTAACCGATTGCGTGAATCTGCCATAAACATGCTACACTTTTAAACACACCGAAGCTTGTTATTAAGATTTTATTTATTTATTTATTTGGCAAAGAGAGACACGGCGAGAGAGGGAACACAACAAATGGGGAGAGGAAGAGGGAGAAGCAGGCTTCCCGCCGAGCAGGGAGCCCGATGTTGGGCTCGATCCCAGGACCCTGGGATCATGACCTGAGCCGAAGGCAGACGCCCAACGACTGGGCCACCCAGGTGTCCCGAAGTTTGTTATTTTAATAAAACTACGTAACTTGGTTATTTTAAATATGTGAGATAGGTGAGTTCTGTGTGTGTGTGTGTGCGTGTGCGTATGTGTGTGCGTGCGTGCGCGTGTGCGTGCATGTGTGTGTGTGTGTTCTCTTTTTTTTTTTTTTTTAAGAGAAGGGGGTGGGGGAAAGGGCAGAGGGAGAGGAGAGAGAGAATTCCAAGCAGGTTCCACACCAACGCAGAGCCCAACGCAGGGCTCGATCTCACGACCCTCGAGATCATGACCTGAACAGAAATCAAGAGTCAGATACTCAACCGACTAAGCCACCCAGGTTCCCCTAAATAGGTGAGATTTTATTTTTTCACTTATTTTTTTATTAACATATAATGTATTATTTGTTTCAGGGGTTCAGGTCTGTGATTCATCAGTCTTGCACAATTCACAGCACTCACCATAGCACATACCCTCCCCAGTGTCCATCACCCAGCCACCCCATCCCTCCCACCCCCCTCCACCCCAGCAACCCTCAGTTTGTTTCCTGAGATTAAGAGTTTCTTGTGGTTTGTCTCCCTCTCTGGTTTCGTCTTGTTTCATTTTTTCCCTCCCTTCCCCTATGATCCTCTGTCTTGTTTCTCAAATAAATACCCAATTTAATTTACTAAAGCAAAAGTTTCAAAAGTAACAAACATTACACTAAGACACAAATTTTGCCATCACTTTCAGGTGCAAAGCAATTCAATTTGTCTTACTTAATTGCAATAAAAATATAATCTGCCACTTCTTCCTTATAATAATGCCCCAGAGTTATCTAGTGATTACAAATATCTACCACAAAATCCCAGTGGATCCCAGAAATGTTTCCCTCACATTTTCATAATCATTAATTTATAACCAGGCAATAAACTCTCACTGACCACCTGCTGTCCCAGGCAGTGAGGACATCTAACTACTGTGAAAGGCTTCTGGCTCTACATAGGCATCAAAGAGGCAAACCAACTAGGCTGCTCCACTCATTCCTTTACAAATAAGGAAGATGAAAAAGTTAACCAATGACAAATGCTAACTGGGATGGACCTCATCTGAACTAAGAATCTGTCATTCTAACACTGCAGAAAATCTGCTCCTTTTATTCTTCACACAACCAAGGACCAAGGATTCTTGACCCCAAAGTTGAGAAGCCCATTCCTATGCCCCTGCTGCAAATACATCTATCAACGAACTTACACAAAATCCTCAAGTTGTCTGGTTGTTCATCTATCTACTTCACCAGATTAAAGCCCTTGAAGGAAAGATCGGGTCTTAATTATTAAAAATAAACACAGGCGCGCCCAGCTGGCTCAGCTGGTTGGACATGTGACTCTTGATCTCAGAGTTGTGAGTTCAAGCCCCATGTTGGGGGCAGAGATTACAAATTAAAAAAATAATAAATTTAAGATAAACACTGATGTGGCACTTTGTCTTCTAGCAATGTTCTCAACACTTTATAAATCCATACTCATTTAACCCCTATAATGAGCCTCTGTGGATACTTATGCCCATTTTATATATGAGCAAACTGAGGCACAGAGGTTACATCCTTGCCTAATTAGTAAGTGGCAGAGCTGGAATGTAAGCTCATGTAATCTGGCTCCAGGGCCTATGCCCTCACCACTAATCCAATGGTCTGGGGATCTCTGGGGATCTCCAAGACCCTTGCAGAGGGTATGCTGAGGCCAAAGCTATTTTTACAGTATCACTAAGACATCTGCCTCTTTCACTCTCATTCTCAAGTGTCCAGTGGAGTTTTCCAGAGACTATGTGACATGTCATGTTGCAACAACTTAAATATGGAATTCAATATGAGAATTCAGCTGTATTCTAGCAAATCGGACATTTAAAAGACTTGCAGAAGTGAAGATAATGTCAACTTTTGTCACTAAACATGTTGTTTTGGAAAAGGTAGTTTTTTTCATTAAAGATATATTATTTATACTAACACACAATGTTTTTATTATTTTGTTCAGGTTTCTCACTTCTTATTTCTATTGTGGTAAATATCAATGAATAGAACCCACCTAAACAAAAGCTCTTTGAGATCTTCATGGTTTCATAAGAGCATAAAGGAGTCCTAAGACCAAACCTCTGAGAGCCAGACCGTCTTCTCCTATCCATCCTTACCTCCCTACTGTCAAGCCTCACACCTGCTCTGTAACAGGTGCTCAGCGCTCCCTGACCTGAGCTGAACAGCGAACGGTGAAGGTCATCACAAATCATCCAACGGAGAAGTGGGATTGAGATGAAAAACCTCACTGAAATAAATGACTGAAGTGTTCCATGAACACTTACCTGGGGTGGAGGGTGGGGAACGTGGACCAGAAATTCCCGATCCAATTACTCAAGCCAGAGACCCAGGATTTTTGTTCACTGTTTCCTTGCCTCCCCTCATGTCCTCAAACACCCAGTTTATCACCAAGCTCTGCTCCTTCGACCTGGGTCCACCCTCTCCCCTCAGCTCCTCTGCCACCACCCTATCCAGGCCACCACCCTTTCTCACCAGGCCCACTGCCAAAGGTCCCAGGGAATCTATCTGTGTCCACTCTGGCCTGGTCAAAGCAAAGGCTCCACATTCCTTTCTTTAAACACTTTCAAAGTTTCAGATTTCTGAAATGCAAATCAAACCACGATGAGATAACACCTCATACCTATTAAGATGGCTGCCATCGAAAAACCATAAAATAACAAGTGTTTGTGAGGATGTGGAGAAACTGGAGCCCTTGTGCACCGGTGGTGGGAATGTCAAGTGATGCAGCCACCACTTTAAACAGCTGGGTGGTTCTTCAAAAAATTAAACATAGAGTCACCATAGGATCCAGTAATTCCACTCCTAGGAAGTACTCAAGAGAAATGAAAGCAGGGACTCGGTGAGCTGTTCACCCATGTTCACAGCAGCATTATTAGCGAGAGCAACCCAAATGACCATCAATGGATAAATGGGTGAACAAAATGTGGCACATACACACAATGGAACAGTATTCAGCCTTAAAAAGGAAGGATGTTCTGACACGTGCTGCAACACAGATGAACCTTGAGGACACGACGCTAAGTGAAATCAGCCAGTCAAAGGAAGAAAAATACCGTATGATTCCATTTATATAAGGTACCCGGAGTAGTCAAATTCATAGAGACAGAAAGTAGAATAGCTGTTGCCAAGGGCTGGGGCGATTTTCAAAATCTAAGTATAAAATAAAATCCTAAGTGATAAGAAAGCATGTCATCCTACTTTCCCCTACAATCTATTCTCCACGCAGCAATCTTTGAAACACAAACCACCCTCCCCTGCTCAAACCATTCAATGGCTTCCCACTGCACTTGGAATAAAAACCCAGTCCTCACCGTGTCCTACGGTGCCACCAGCTGTCTCTCCAGGCTCCTGGTATGCCACACTAGGCGGCAGCCATGCTGGCCCTCTGATACCTCCTAGGGCATCTTAAGCTCTAGCTTACCTTCAGCCACTTGCAATTCCTTAAGCCTAGAAGCAATTTTTCTAATATTTGGCATGGCTGGTTCTTTCTCTTCTTTCCATTCTCAACTTAAATATCACCTCCTTCTAGAGGACTTCCCTGACCACTTTATCTAGCACTATCCTCCCCTCCATACTCATTGATATTGTAGCCCCCCGATCACATGCTTCAAACACTCTGCATGGTCTGTCATTACATTACCTACTTCTTTTGGGTTTTTTTAAGATTTATTTATTTATTTTAGAGAGAGAGAGACAGAGAGCGAGCATGCACGCCCATGCACCCACGAGCAGGCGGAGTGGCAGAGGGAGAGGGACAAGCAGACTCTACGCTGAGGGCAGAGCCCCACGTGGGGCTCGATCCCACGACCCCGAAATCATGACCTGAGCTGAAACCAAGAGTCTGATGCTTAACCAACCGAGCCACCCAGGCGCCTCTGTCATTACATTATCTATTTCTTATGTCTTGCTTACCATCTGTTTCCCTAGTAGAACGGAAGCTCTATGAGAAAACCGCAGCTATGTTCTTTTCACTGGTGTATCTCCAGCACTGAGTGTAGTGCCAGGCACAGAACAGCTCTGTACATACTGAACAATGGGAAAAAGTAATACCGGGAAGCAAGACAGGCGAAGCAGTAAAACCACACAGGAGAGTGTTGAACTGAGAATTCAAAGCCCGGACAGAGTTTCAGACTTCTGCCATTAACTCCTCTTCAGATAGCCACTCATTCAACAAATACTCATCAAGTACGGGAGAGTAAACTGAATAGTTCCTGCTCTCATGCTGCTCAGATTCTAGCGGAGGCCAAAAAGACAATAGCCAAATTAACAAAAGAATGCCAGGTGGTTATGAGCACCATTAGAGAGAAATAAAGTAGGGGAGGGAGGGAGAGCAGGGCATGCTGGGGAGAGGGTGCTGCTATTTTTATGTAAGGTGGATGGAAAGGCCTCTCTGGTAAGGCGTCTGCAAACATGAAGAGAGGAAGAAAACCAGGTAGGTATCTGGGAAGTATGGTGGGAGTGTGCTTGGCTCATGTTCAAGGTCAGCAAGCCTTGTGTGGCTGGAGCAAAATGAGCAAGATAGGAACAGCTGATGATGAGGGGCGCCTGGGCGGCTCAGTCGTTAAGCCTCTGCCTTCGGCTCAGGTCATGATCCCAGCGTCCTGGGATGGAGCCCCGCATCGGGCTCCCTGCTTCTCCCTCTCCCACTCCCCCTGCTTGTGTTCCCTCTCTCGCTGTGTCTCTCTCTGTCAAATAAATAAATAAAATAGAAAAGAAAGAAAGAAACAGCTGATGATGAGATCGGAGGCATGAAGGGGCCCTGTAGGCCACGGTGAAAACACTGAGAAGCTGCCAGGGGGTTTTGACCAGAAAAGTGACATAATTCAACTTACATTTTTAAATTATTATTTTGGCTGCTATGGAGAATAAACTGTAGGGGAGAAAGGAAATAGGTACAGAGGCTACGTAGGAGGATGCTGACAACCTAAACTCAAGTGGGTGGCTGTGAAAATCGTGGTGAGTGGTCAACTGGGATATACTTTGAAGGCAGAGCGCCAGCTCACAGGATTTGCTGATGGACTGGATTTAAGTAGAACAGAACCAAAGGAGGTAATAAGGCTGACACCAATGTCCTGGGCCCAAGCAACTTATCAAATCAGTTTACTGAGACAAAGACAACGGTAAAAAACATGGAGGGAAGGAGGAGATAAAAGTTATTTTAGAAACATGATTATTAAACATGCAGATGGAGTTGTCTTTGTGTGAATTCTATGATTTTTTTAATTGAGTATGAGATAGTAATTGGGGGGGCGCCTGGGTGGCTCAGTCGGTTCAGCGTCTACCTTCAGCTCAGGTCATGATCACAGGGTCCTGGGATCAAGTCCTGGGTCAGGCTCCCCGCTCAGCGGGGAGTCTGCTTCTCCCTCTCCCTCTGCCCCTCCCCTGCTTGTGCTCTCTCTCTCGCTCTCAAATAAAGAAATACAATCTTTTGGGGCGCCTGGGTGGCTCAGTCATTAGGCATCTGCCTTCGGCTCAGGTCATGATCCCAGGATCCTAGGATCGAGCCCCGCATCAGGCTCCCCACTCCTCAGGAAGCCTGCTTTTCCCTCTCCCACTCCCCCTGCTTGTGTTCCCTCTCTCGCTGTGTCCTCTCTGTCAGATAAATAAACCTTTTTAAAAAAAGAAAAAAGAAATACAATCTTTTTAAAATAAATAAATAAATAGTCATTAAGTAAATAGCAATTAAAATGAAAACATGATCTGACGTGCAGGAGAGGACAGGTTAGGGTGACCCTTGGACAGCTGTTAGCTTCCAGACAGCACGAAGAGCCATGAGCCAGGACGAGGTCACCTAGGCACTGTGCGCAGACAGTGATTCAGGAGTCTGAGGATGGAGCCCTGCAACATACGAACAAATGGAGTGGGGGAGGGGAAGGGAGGTGACACCAATAGAGGGGACTGAGTATGGTGTTGGGAGGCCTCTGGGTTCACCAGGAGAACTGACCCTGGCTTCCTAGGGACCAGTCAGAGACTTTCAACGGCGATTAACATCACCCTGTGGACAGGCTGAGCAATGTGAAGACTGAAGAGTTGCTGGCTGGAATTGGCAATGAGGTGGGAACTGAGGGCCTCATCAAGACCTATTTTGATGGAATGTAGGGGCCGAAAGCTTGACCGGAGCAGGTCCAACAAAGAATGGGAGACTGGAAGTACCGATTCCTGAGACCCTTTTACTGTAAAAAAAGAAAAACAGAATAGAGCATAAGTGGGGGGAGGGGAGGGGAGTGAGTCCACCCTGCCGAGGAAGAGAAGGAAAGATGGAAGTGTCTGAAGACCGATGGGCTACAGACCCCAGTGGTGTTACATGCATGACGCAACAGGAAATGTGGTTGCAGCAGAGTGATGTGAACCCAGGATCCGTCAGGAAACCTGCGTTCTGGTGCCACCACAGATTGGCCGCACTTGCTGTCATCTTGGATAACACACTTAACTCTTTCCCAGGAAACTAGGAAACAGGGATAATAAACTCAGCCCTAAATAGCTTTCCCAGGTAGCCGTTATGGGGTGGTATTTGTAAAAGTGCTCTAAAAACTACAACGAGGATAAATTAATGGTGGTACATTCCTACTCTGGAATCCAGGGAGCAATCAAATGAATGAGCTGGTGTTCTACACAAACAGCCTGGATGACTCTCACAAACAATATTAAGCAGAAGCAGCTAGATACAAAAAAGCACAGATTGCATGATTCCATTTATACCAAGTTCACAAACAAGAAAAAAGCAGCGTGAGCAGGCTTCTAGGGTGCCGGTGATGGTCTTGTTTTTTAAAATGACACTAGTTTCACAGGTGTGTCCACTGTATGAAAATCCACTGGGCTGCACGCTTTCAATGTGGGTAGTGGGTTTGTGGGTATTCATCTTGTTCTTCATAACTTAAATGTCAAATGTAGCCTTTTTTATGTTTCCAACATGATACAATTTTATTTTTTTTAAAGATTTTGTTTCTTGGGGCACCTGGGTGGCTCAATCGGTGAAGCATCTGCCTTCAGCTCAAGTCATGATCTCGGGGCCCTAAGATCGAGCCCTGCATCGGGCCCTCTGCTCAGCAGGGAGTCTGCTTCTCCCTCCCCCACTCCCCCTGCTTGTGTTCCCTCTCTCCCTGTCTCTCTCTCTGTCAAATAAATAAAAAAAAAAATCTTTAAAAATAAATAAATAAAGATTTTATTTATTTACCTGAGAGAGCAAGCGAGAGAGAGAGAGCATGAGCAGGGAGGCGGGGCAGAGGGAGAGGGAGAAACTGTGTCCCCTCTGAGCAGGGAGCCCGATGTGGGGGCTCAATCCCAGGACCACATGATCACGACCTGAGCCCAAAGGCAGACGCTTAACAGACTGAGCCACCAGGTGCCCCTCAAACATGATGTAATTTTTTTTAAGATTTTATTTATTTATTTGTCAGAGAGAGCGAGCGAGCGAGCAATCAGGGGGAGTGGCAGGCAGAGGGAGAAGCAGGCTCCCTGCTGAGCAAAGAGCCCAACACGGGGACTCGATCCCAGGACCCTGGGATAATGACCTGAGCCAAAGGTAGATGCTTAACTGGCTGAGCCACCCAGGCATACCAAACATGATAAAATTTTTTAAAAATGAATCCTACTTGTCCTTTAAGGCCTACAAATGTTGCATTCTTTGTGTGGATTCTATAATTTTTTTTCATTTAGCATAAAAGAATAATTAAATAAGTAGTAATTAAAATATCTTATATATCTGACACTGAAATTAAAGTAGTACTTTAATTTTTAAAATGTGTTTATCTAGGGGACCCTGGGTGGCTCGGTCGGTTCAGTGTCCAACCCTTGGTTTCGACTCAGGTCATGATCTGTGGGTCTTGATCTTAGGGTCATGGGACCGAACCCCGAGTCGGGCTCTGCACTCAGTGCAGAGTCTGCTTGAAATTCTTTCCCCCCCCCTCTGCTCCTCCTCCTGCTCTCTCTCTAAAATAAATAAAATCTTTAAAATGTGTTTATCTATATACACCAATACAACAGAAGGCCTGATGAAGGGAGACTTAAATTTTTCGCGGAAACCACCATTTGGGGAGATCTGCTTGAAGATGAGTTTCATTACCTTAAGGGCAGCTAACTTAGAAGCCCATGCTTGGTTTCAAATTCAAGTTCAACTTTGACTACTTACTACCTAGGCAGGATCAAGGTAAGTCACTGAACCCTCCCTGTGCTTCAGGTTCCACATCTGTACAGTGGGGGTAAAAACTGTAACCTCCGCACAGAGTTGTGAGAAAACCACCATCTGTGCCCTGTTTTCTACTTCATTTTTCTCCATGGCTCGTATTTGACCTCCTATATACGTGATGTTGTTTATGTGTTGCTTATTCACCACTCCCCGACTCTAGGTTTCTTAATGCAAGGACTTCTCTCAGTTTTCTCTCTGATGCCTCACCAGTGCCTAGAGAAGTACCTGGCACATGGAAGGTGCTCTCTAAATAGTTGCTGAATTAATGAAAGAATAAATGAAAAGTACTAGAAAATGTCCTGCACATAAAATTTAGTGTTTAGGAATTTATATTATCATTATTTTGAAAAAGCACACATACTGTTTTAAAAAAATATATAAAGCCACTTTTAAATCTGGTGCCAAGTTCAGCCTGAGATGTTAAATTTAAATGTTCTCCTGGGTGAAACAAACATAGAATAAATGTCCTGACTCATTGCAATATGGGCTTGAGGGAAGGAAGTTTTCCAAGAAAGATTTCCACTGCACTGGTGTTCCCCAAGCCCTACCTCCAACACTCCACAAAGGGGAAGGGGAAGGAAAGGAGGAAGGAAGGAAGGAAGGAAGGAAGAAAGGAAAGAAAGAAGAAAGAAAAAGAAAAAGAAAAAAGAAAAAAAGAAAAAGAGTGAAGAATCAGGACTTTGTGAAGTATACTGTGGACTATTAACGAAGACAGAGGAGTGCAGTAAGGGACACAGGCAGGTCCGTGCATGACGCGAACTGGTAGGAGATGACTGATAAAACCAGTCCTCACCCACCCCCATCTTAAAAGACCTACTGGGAAGAGGAGGAGGAGCCACGAAAGGGCCAGCAGTCTGGGCCACCTGCACAGCACTCAACGGAGGACAGTGCCCTTCAGGGGACTGACCACCTTCTATGACAGGGGTGGCCATGAACTGGTTTAGCAGCCCGAAGACCCAGGGACTATCTAGACAAGAGACCCCCAGGAGATGGCTTTGAGCAACCGAAGGTATAAGGGCTTATCTAATTAATTTGACTATTAAAGAGATGTGACCTCACTTTTATCACAAACAGAACATCAAACATATGAGACACAAACTAAAAATAGCTCGGCACATCAAAATATTATTAAACTTTTTTTCTCTTTGCTTACTCTACTTTTTAACACCAAGCACATAAGATTGATATAACCTCTCTTAAGTTAAACAAGTCCTTTTTGAAAGAATTTGGTTTTCCCAGATGTCACAAAGAGAAAATACCAAAAGCATAAAAAAGGAACTTCCAATTCCTCAACTTATGTCCTGAACCACAGCTCAAACCCAAACATACAGATCACGAAATCTCATTTCTAGAGTTTTACAAGTGACATTAAAACAGGGCTTTCCCCAGAACTGTTCTATCTTGATGCATTTCCTAATCTCACGTTCCTGATCAACTAAAAATAGACTGAAAACAGCTACTCTTCAAAACAGCAAGGGCCTCTGCGGTGGCGTGGGGCAGAGGCTCTGACAGGATGGGCCAAACTGTTCCTCTTATTTTTAGCGGGTTTTTTTTTGAGGGGGGGAGGAGCGGTAAATCCAAAAAACATTGTTTTAAATTTGGTAAATAGTCATTCTACAAAAGCATCTTTCAACACTCAAAAAAAATTGAATTCCAACATAAACACGTTTGAATATTTACTCTTTGGAATGGTGTCCTGGAGATGTCTCTTATTTTGATTATTGCTGGTTTTGTATCTCAGAGTAAATGAATTCAAATCTGAACATCACACCTCTGTGACCAAAAGTTCACCAGTTGCCTTTTAAAAATTCACGATTTTAAATTAATTTTCACTCAAAAGCTCCAAGACTCTTGTCATCTAAATCCCTCCCCCATTTGAAAAAATATATTAAATTCAATCTGCTACTGTCACCCTATATACATGAGTCCAAAAATATAGAAAAATCCTTTCTCTTTTTTTAGGTAGGCCCCGTACCCAATGTGGATCTTGAATTCAGGACCCTGAGATTAAGGGTCCCATGTTCTACTGACTGAGCCAGCCAGGTTCCCCTACAAAAATACTTTTTGCTTCAATTTTAACATTATGGCAGGAAGTGTCTTAAATTCTCCTTCAAAGATTTCAACTGAACACAAGTCATTATCTCCTTACTTCTCAATGCAATCCCATTACCTACTCTCCTGCAAATAGGAAGCAATTGAGCACTCAGAAAATAAAGTTTTCTAGGCTAGTCACTGACAACTATTTCCAGAAGGGTGCTGGAAACTCTAAGATAAAACAATAATTTTTAATAATATGATTAACACTTCAGAGAAAGAGAAGTATCATATGATCTCACTGATATGAGGAATTTGAGAAACAAGACAAAGGATCATAGGGGAAGGGAGGGAGAAATGAAACAAGACGAAACCAGAGAGGGAGACAAACCCTAAGAGACTCAATCCGAGGAAACAAACTGAGGGTTGCTGGCGTGGTGGGGGGGGGGGGGGAGGGGGTGGCTGGGTGACGGACATTGGGGAGGGTATGTGCTATGGTGAGGGTGAGCGCTGTGAATTGTGTAAAAACTAATACATTATATGTTAAAAAAAAAAGAAGATAGTAGGAAGGAAAAATGAAGGGGGGGGAATCGGAGGGGGAGATGAACCACGAGAGACTATGGACTCTAAGACACAAACTGAAGAGTTTTAGAGGGGAGGGGGGTGGGGGGATGGGTTAGCCCGGTGATAGGTATTAAGGAGGGCATGCAAACAATGAATCATGGAACACTATATCAAAAACTAATGATGTAATGTATGGTGACTAAAATAACATAACAAAATAAAATTAACAAAAAATAAAATGAATAATATGATTAACACTTACCCAACCCTTAAACCCTGCGCCAGATGCTATTCTAAGGGCTTCAGTTTATAAACCTAGTTAATACTCCAAAGAGATCAGTACATTTATCTTTCCATTCCACAGATGAGGAAACTGAACTCAGAGAGGTTAGATGACTCGCTCAAGGTAACACAGCTAGAAAATGAAAGAGGAGATTGAACCCAGGCAGTCTAACTCTGGAGTACCCGATGTTAACCACAACCCACGGATCTTTATAGCAGAAAATCCCTTCTGAAGTTACAGTGATTTTCACATAGAGGCATCCTCACTCCCCTGAGGACATAGTACTTGTTCATTATCAGTTATGAATTAATGAATTTATTTTTTTAAAGATTTTATTTATTTATTTGACAGAGACAGAGTCAGCGAGAGAGGGAACACAAGCAGGGAGAGTGGGAGAGGGAGAAGCAGGCTTCCTGCTGAGCAGGGAGCCCGATGCAGAGCTGGATCCCAGGACCCTGGGACCATGACCTGAGCCGAAGGCAGACGCTTAACAACTGAGGCACCCAGGAGCCCCAAATTAATGAATTTATGTATTAATGTTATTATTTCAGATACTGTGTTCAACTCTAACAACACTGGAGTATTAGTAAGCTCCCTCTTTGATGAGTGCGTACACTGAAACAAAGAACATTTCTATTTTCTGGTCCAAAGTATATAGATTACCAGCAAATAAAACAAACAAAAATGACATATGAACATAATCTTGCCCCCATATTCAGTCCTTTATTGGTTTATTAAGTGCACTGAAGTCACTGTAGCAGGCACTCAAGGTAAAGACAACACCCAAGCCGTAATCCCCCCTCTCAAGGATTTCCAGATCCACGGGGGAAAGACATGGGCGAAAACCAACCATTATGATACAGCATGATGAGGTCTGCGTAAGATGTAATAAAGAGTAGAGAAGACACAAAGGGAGGGCAACTCAGACCCCAACTCAGTCTGGGGTATCTGTTATCGCTTCATGGGGAGGTTACAGATGCGTACATACACACGTACATACACAGGAGCTCAATAATGCTGTATCTTTAAAAGAAAGCAATGTGTTTTCTTTTTTTTTTTAAAGATTTTATTTATTTATTTGACAGAGAGAGAGAGCGAGCGAGCACAAGCAGGGGGAGCAGCAGAGGGAGAGGGAGAAGCCGGCTCCCCGCTGAGCAGGGAGCCCGAAGACGTGGGGCTCGATCCCAGGACCCTGGTATCATGACCTGAGCTGAAGGGCAGACGCTCAACCGACTGAGCCACCTAGGCGCCCCCAGCGTGTTTTCTATTTACTTCAAGATCTCCTGTTCGTAAAAGGAGGATTTTCTTTTTTAAAGATTTTGTTTTTAAGCAATCTCCACACCCATTGTGAGGCTCAAACTCACAACCCCTGAGATCAAGAGTCCCAGGCTCCACCAAATGAGCCAGCCAGGCACCCCAAGGAGAATTATTTTTATATGTGTTTTACCACAGTACTTTTTAAAAATTAAGTTAGAAAAGCAGGTTGCAAAAGGACACACAAAATAATTCCATTTGGGCATATTTACATTACAATGGATATTATTATAAGTGCAAACTATACATAAATGAAAATGGCAATGATACATAATAAATTCCTATTTTTTCCCATCTTCTCCTTTCCCACAATTTCTGAAGAAGAAAATGAAACCATCATTATTTCCTGCACTGCCTGCAAACCCTGAAAACACTCAGGTGGAAGTGCAGCTCTGCTCAAGATCATCCTTGCTCCGACAAGCCAGGATGACAAAGGAGCCTCCACCAGGCACAGGCTGTACTGGCCAGAAGGGACCCATTCATTTCTGCTCCCATTTCATTGGCTCTGACAAGTCACACGGCCACACCTACAGCCAGCAGGGCGGAGGAGAAAGAGACCCTCCCCCCAGGAAGGGGCAGTGAATCGCTGAAAAGAACACAGTCCGGTACACTAGACTCTCTTTTTAATTCACCACATACGTGATGTTAGGGGTCACTTACGGTACCGTTGCCTCTGTCTCCCCGGGGACACTCCTCCCCAGGATAACTGCCCAGCATCCCCTCCTCAGCTCTTTGCTCAAATGCTACCTCCCCAGGCACGCCTTCCCTTACCACCTCCTATTTCCCGTCTTTGCTTTATGGTTCTCCACGCTTTCAAACAGCTCAGCCAAAACCGACAGGTGTGTATATGTACGTACGCATGTATGCATGCACACGCGTGTATGTACGCACACGTGTACACACGCATACAGAGAGCGCTAAGTGAACGTGGCAAGAAGGCAACACCAAACACTGATGCATCTAGGTGACTCAATCAACCTTTCTGCAGATTTGAAAATTCCTGGAGCAAAAAGTTGAGGGAAAAATTAGATCCACCAACACGGCTTGTGGTTTTTCCAGCTGGGCTTAGCTGCACAGAGTAGGCACGAAGCTGGGTCTCCGGGGCTGCTAAGTGAGGACGAGGAAAGTAACGGGCAGTGTGCACAAGGCGTGAGTATCACGAAGCAGAAAGCCAAGGCAAAGTTAGCATCTGGATTCGGGGTTCCGGTCTCTTCCTGTAACCCAGCCATCTTTCTGTCCTTGGGTTCAGAAAGAAGACGCCTGCATCCTTAAAATAAATCTCACTTTCTGCTTCAGCTTGATAAGCCGTTCTGTTACGTACTGTATGTGTATAACTACTTCAACTCCCCAGAGGTACTCTCAGGAATCTGTGCACACAGCATCACCTCCCTTTTCTCACTAGTGGGTTTTCAGGATTCAAATTCACTTATACCGACTATATATTAATGTCATGACAAATCACCCTAGGCAATGACTTTGAAAATCGAGCAACACACCAACTCATATGCTACGCATACACGTCACCTGACTGGAGTTTCTTCTTCAGGACAGGTCGGAGGAGTTAGGCAGGTGAAGGGACAGAGGAGCATTGTCAAAAGCTGGGAGGTTTTATGAGAACACAGTGTTTTAGGGAATTCTGAGTTGTTTAAGGATGAGTGTGTACAACCACGACAAGGCAGGCTGAGACAAGCTCACGGTGCGGTCTGAATACCATCCTAACTGAACTTTTTCATGAAGCCAAGGGAGAGATTTTGAAGGAGTTAAGCAGGGGAATAACTGGGTCAGATTTGTCTTTTTTTTTTTTTTTAAAGATTTTATTTATTTATTTATTTGAGAGAGAGAGAATGAGAGATAGAGAGCACGAGAGGGAAGACGGTCAGAGGGAGAAGCAGACTCCCCGCTGAGCAGGGAGCCCGATGTGGGACTCGATCCCGGGACTCCAGGATCATGACCTGAGCCGAAGGCAGTCGCTTAACCAACTGAGCCACC
>NW_027397080.1:29701759-29760879 GCF_003265705.2 Callorhinus ursinus
CCCCCCTCTCATGTGCTCTCTCTCTCTCTCATTCTCTCTCTCAAATAAATAAATAAAACCTTAAAAAAAAAAAAAAGAACTTGATCATTATTTGCAAGTGAGATGTGAGGAAGAATGGAGTCTAGATTTCAGGCCTAAGTGTTTGGTACCACTCCCTAAAATTGAGACTGTAGAAGGAGATTTTGAGAAGAGAAGGTGAGTTCTGACTACACTCTGGGGTGAGATGCCTGTAAGAACACCCAAACAGAATGCCCTACAGGTACCTGACACGGTAAGGTATGTATGTATTTATGTATGTATGTATGGAAATGGTTTCCATTTCCTTGTTCTAGCGACTAGATTCAAAGGAATTAACAACACATAAGAATATTTTTAAATTTAGGGGCACCTGGGTGGCTCAGCTGTTAAGCGTCTGCCTTCGGCTCAGGTCATGATCCAGGGTCCTGGGATCGAGGCCCGCATCGGGCTCTCTGCTCGGCGGGAAGACTGCTTCTCCCTCTCCCACTCCCCCTGCTTGTGTTCCCTCTCTCGCTGTCTTTCTCTCTGTCAAATAAATAAATAAAATCTTAAAAACTAAAAAAATAAAAATAAAAACCACTCTCTCGGGGCATGCATGGGCTGCAGAGCCTTCATTTAATCCGCTGTAAAAACACGCGCCCAACATTACTCCCGATGAGCACTGAGCCACGGTGAGGTTTAGCGGCTTTCCAGTGACGCCCCCAAGCAGAGCCACATGTATAAGCGCCGCAGGCTGAGAAGCTGGGGAAGCTGGAGATCTGGGTGCACAACTCAAGCAGGGGATAGGACCATCGAGGGGACTTGAGGGCCATCAGTAAGTACTCAGTGTCTACTTGGTACACTATGTACTGGCAGATAACCATAGGTACTAAGAGGGCAGAACTCTGCTACCTCCTGAGCACTTCAGAACTCACCACGGACCACAGTACCTGGGGAATAAATAAAATGAATGCCCCCAAACAGGCTAGTCATTCATTCATTCAACAAATGCGCCTGGAAGGTAGGAAACGAAAGGAGGACCAAGAATAGAGTCCTGAGAAACATCATTTGGGGTGTATCGGGAAAGAGCAGTCTGCGATGGAGACAGGAAGAAAGCCATATATACCCACGGCATCCAGAAGACACTTGCCAAAAACCGCGATCACCAAGGTCAAAAGCCGAAGAGAGGTTAAAGGACATGTTCTGAGAAGTGCCCGGGATCTGACAATCGTAGCAAGAGCAGTGTGGATGCAGTGATGAAAGGGGAAGCATCCAAAAGAGCACAAGGAGGGAAGGCACTGGAAGATGAGGGGGCCGGGAGATCCGCTCTTGTAAGGGTCTGGTCTGTGAAAGGGGAGGACAGGGTAAAGCGACAGCTGGAGGAGAGGCCAGGACCAGAGGTGGCATCTCGCTGTTTTCACAACTGGAGTGAACTGCAGAGCTTCTGAATCAAAAGGAGTAGAGAGAAGGCAGGCAGAAGTCTGAACGATTACCAAGAAAGCCAGGCACAGGGCAAGATGGGGCAGAACAAACACCGATGAAGATGCTGCCCCACACAGCAGAGATAAAAATCCAGCACTTAGAACAGGGGGTGGCACCCCATAAATACCTCCCCTCCATCACTACCACAATTATTATTTTTATTAGGAAGAGGCAGGCTTCGTGCCCTGAAAATGGAAAGAAGTCAGTGGGAATGAAGGAGGGAGATAAAAGGAACACGCAACAAGTGCCTGACTACTACTTCTTTTGAAAAGCAGAAGACAATGTCACCTGCAGGGAATGTGAAGGGGCTGTCCCTTCAGCAAAGTGGGGGGCTGGGGGAGGTGGGTACTTCTAATATTTCTGGAGGGCAGGAGAACAGCCTGGAGTGCAGTGGAAGGGCGAAGAAACATATCTCGTGTCTTCCTAGGTAACTCTGACTGCTTACGACTCCTTCTTGCTGGGGCGCCTGGGTGGCTCAGTCGTTAAGCGTCTGCCTTCGGCTCAGGTCATGATCCCGGGGTCCCGGGATCGAGGCCCACATCGGGCTCCCTGCTCCACTTCCCTGCTGCCTGTTTCTCTCTCTCCCACTCCCCCACTTGTGTTCCTGCTCTTGCTATCTCTCTGTCAAATAAATAAATAAAATCTCAAAAAAAAAAAAAAGACTCCTTCTTGCTCTAGCAAGACCCCTGTTTTCTGGACGTCAGGCAGATAGAGAGGGCTCAACAGACCACCAGCAATGGCTGGGTGACCTGGGCAAGTGACTGAGTATCGCTTTCCTTGTACACATATAAAATGAGAACATTGACCATAGCCTCACTTCAATAGGGTCAAATAGTTATCGCCCATGTAAAGTGTGTAGCACATTCTAAGTGCTGGACACATTAGCTATTATTGCTATCATTATTACCATCTCTGGCATGCCAAAAAAAAAACCGAAAAAAACCCACCACATGTTTTTTAAGAATAGGCTAGGAAAAAAGGTAATTTGTCATGATAAGTGCTGGATTAGAAAAGATTAGTGAATGGTTTAAAAAAAAGAAAAAGAAAACAAGGGACAAGATCAAAGTCAGTCATTCTGTAACATAATTAACATACAAAGAAAAGTAGCCCACTGACACTTATGCCCACTGACACTACATTTTCCTTCCAATTACTTTTCTTCACATCTCCTCACAGCCTATTTCTTACCCCAATCCTAACCGAGACTCGGACGGAGCCCCCCCACAGGTGCAGCACTAGGCCAGCATCACTGCCACTTCAGAAAATGACGCTGGATCACAAAGAGGTGACGTCAAAAATACTAGCCCTCCAAAACAGTCTCTTGACACTGAGGTAGTAGCCCCACCCCTCTTCTAGAAAGCAATCTGGCTACATTCTAGAAAAATCCTTAAAGATGATCACACCCTCTGATCCAATAATTCTGCTTCTAGAAATCTTAGGGAAATTATCAGAAAATCAGAGGCACCTGGGTGGCTCCATCGGTTGAGCATCTGACTCTTGGTTTTGGCTCAGGTCATGATCTCAGGGTCATGGGATGGAGCCCCAAGTCGGGCTCCACGCTCAGCAGGGAGTCTGCTTGAGATTCTCTCTCCCTCTCCCTCTGCCCCTCACCACAGCGCACGGTCTCACGCATGTGCGCTTTCTCTAATAATAAATAATCTTAAAAAAGAAATTCAAAGATTCATATACAAAGCTTCATCACAAAATCAGAATAATATTTAAAAAGAGGGGTTCCTGATTGGCTTAGCTGGTAGAGTGAGTGACTCTTGATCTCCGGTGGTGAGTTTGAGTTCCACACTGGGAGACGAGTTTACTTAAATAAATAAAAATGAAAATAATTTTTTAAAAAAGTTCAAAACTAAAGAAATAACATTTTAAAAAATATATATTAAAAAGGAAAAAACTGGGGCGCCTGGGTGGTTAAGTTGGTTAAGCATCTGCCTTCAGCTCAGGTAATGATCCCAGGGTCATGGGACTGAGGCCCGCACAGGGCTCCCTGCTCATCAGGGAACCTGCTTCTCCCTCTTCCTCTGCTCCTCCCCGCTCCGCTCATGCTCTCTCTCTTGCACGCGCGCTCTCTCTTTTATTTATTTATTAGAGAGAGAGAGCGCGCGCACAAGAGAGAAAGCGAGAGAGAGAGAGAGAGAGAGAGAGAGAGCAGGAGCAGGGGCAGAGGGAGAGGGAGAAGCAAACTGCCTGCTGAGCAGGGAGCCCAATGCAGTGCTTGATCCCAGGACCCTGGGATCATGACCTGAGCCAAAGGCAGCCGCTTAACCAACTGAGCCACCCAGGCGCCCCAAATAAAATCTTAAAAAAAACTGACAACTACCTGAATTTCCTACATTTGGGGAAAAACCTTACCAGTATACCTAATGATGGAAAAACCTGTAGCCATTAAAATTGGTGTTTTAATTTGTAAGGATGCAAAGAAATGCTTATAATGCGATGTTAAGTTAAAATGCAATATATAAAACTGCATACGATATGATTCAAATGATTTATTCATTGATTCCACAAACTTTAACCAAGCCCCAACGTTTCAGGCAGAAATAAATGGGCTTTGGAAATTAAAAATGAATGTGACTTGTTCTGTGCTGTCAATCTAGTAGGGGAAACAGACACAAAAGCAGATTGCTCTAATGCAATATGGTAAGAGCAGAAGTGAAGCCAAACCACAGTGGGGGCCTGCAGGAATGTAGGGTGTTGAGGGAAAGGTTCCAGGGGAATGTGACAAGGCAGCTGAGTCTTAAAAGAGGGCGAGCTTGTCATGCTCAGGGAGGCAGGGCTTCAGGAAGAACAGAGCTATAGGAGTAAGGAACAGCAGAGTACATCGAATATACACAGTTAAAAAGAGAGAGACAACGGGCCCATAATGGAATCACTTGTGCTAAGCCCCGTATCAGCAAATCAAGACTCAACGCCTCACCTAACAGCAGTTTCAGCCTTTCCCAGGAGAGTAATCTTAAACCAGTAAATGTGGAATTTCCTGACAGCACCAGGGAGGTGATCTGCCTGACAGACCCTTTCTGGCCCCCACAGAAAAATGAGGTGCTCTACTCTTTCCTTGTTCCTAAACCCCTTCTGCCCATAAAAGCCTGCCATTTTGTTTGGCTCTTGGGAACTCCTTTCCATTTGCTAGATGGGATGCTGCCCGATTCATGATTCATTGAATAAAGCCAACCTGATCTTTAAACTTACTCCACTGAATTTTGTTTTTTAACAACACACAGAGAAAATAATGGAATGCCAAAAAATAATAGGCCAAAAAATTAACAATGATTACCTCTGGATACAGGTAATTCTTGCTCTGGCCTTCATTCTTGATTTGGAAATCTTCTTATAGAGAATCATACAGAACTCAGTGACTCTATGCTAGTAAATTTATAATAAAAAATAAATAAATTTGAGTGAAGAATGTAGGCTACAAAGATTTCTAAAATATGTGCAAGTTCTAAAAATCTGTGATTCTAAGAGAAAGAAATGACATTAGAAGATTTAGCTTGGGGGCGCCTGGGTGGCTCAGTTGGTGAAGCGACTGCCTTTGGCTCAGGTCATGATCCAGGGGTCCTGAGATCGAGTCCCGCATCGGGCTCCTTGCTCTGCAGGGAGCCTGCTTCTCCCTCTGCCTCTGCTCGCCACTCCCCCTGCTTGTGCGCTCTCACTCTCTCTCTCTGTCAAATAAATAAATAATAAAATCTTAAAAAAAGAAGAAGAAGAAGAAGATTTAGCTTCGAAAAAAATAAATCCTAACCTAGAAAAAAAAGCAGTATCCTTGGAAAGTGTGATTCTGAACAAAGATTTTCTTTTTACCTTCTGCTTCCTATTTGCCTTTTTATGTTTGCCTCTGTGTTTCACTGTAGAATGCATAGCAGTCTAACCCTGTCTCTGCTGTAGCATGAAAAGGGAGACATCAGAAGAGAGGAACAGGCTACTGGCTGTTATCCTGGAACTGCACCATCAGTGTTGACAGGCATGAATCCAACATCCCCGACCCCCTTGCCCACACTGACAAATGAAGGACCAAGGCCCCCAGTCAGCTGAGAATTGCCACGGGACACACCAGGGCACAGTGGGAAGAGAAGAACACAGGAGCACTGTCCCCTCTGCAACCTTGGTTTTCCAACCATCTGCCTCCCTTCCCAGATTACTCACCCAGCTCAAACAACACTGACTCGAAGTTACCAAGAGCCTGATTTCTTCTCCAAAGGATATTATGACCATGTCCGGACTGAACCCCCCAGGTCAAAACCTTTATTAAGCAGCTAGTGCTTTTACCCAAATGCTTCCCACCAGCCCCAAAGTGTCACAGAGGGCAGGGGGACTCCGGGGTTCCTGTCTAATTCTCCCTCTCAGAAGAGTCCTAGTTTGGATGTGATCATTTCACAGTCACCCTACATCCATCTGACAGTCCTCCCCGTACTCCTGCGCCTCTCTCTACCCCCATGCCCTCAGTTGCCAGCCATGCTTCCCTTCCCTGAGAAAGGAAAGCAGACAAGGCAAGTTACCTTACTTCCTCCACAAGTCCTATTCTAGTTGAATAAATCTCTCAAAAATAAAGTACAAAATTCTTACAAAGGCCAAGTTCTAGCACTTACTAGCAAACCACACAACTTTCAAACTTGTCATCTTTTGAACTCCTACTGCCTTGGCTGCAATAGAACCAAAGAAATGGTCCTACTGTCATCAGAAACAGACTGTGAACCGTATTTCCTTACAGAGCAAAAAATGCTGTGGCGCTTACAATTCTCTGATGTAATCCAGCGATTCTATTTTCTTCATCACAAGGAGTTTTATAAACTGCAACAATTGCTCACACTAATAATTTCTGCCTGATCAATAACGTGGAAAACATTAAGTAGGCCTAACCACGCTCTGCTGGCTGGTAAGGGCTAAGAACCAAAGGCATAACCTGCCTAATTACCAAAGGTACTTTCTTGAGTCACCTGTAACACTGAAAATATTACTATTGTTAGTTCAAATTAGAATAATAAATAGCTTATAAGAATAAAGACTTATTCTAGACTCTTCATCAACATTTGCCATTAGAGCAATCTTTTAAAAAGCATTCCAGGGGCGCCTGGGTGGCTCAGTTGGTTAAGCGACTGCCTTCGGCTCAGGTCATGATCCCGGAGTCCCGGGATCGAGTCCCACATCGGGCTCCCTGCTCAGCAGGGAGTCTGCTTCTCCCTCTGACCCTCTTCCCTCTCATGCTCTCTCTCATTCTCTCTCTCAAATAAATAAATAAAATCTTTAAAAAAAAATTAAAAAAGTAAATAAAAAATAAAAAGCATTCCACTTGAAAGTGAGACAAGGGGCCAAACAGCGGATGAGTGAATTGCTGCTGTGTAGCCCTATCTTCACAAAGTCTTCTACACGACTCAGGGGGCCAGCTCAGGGGGCCAGCTCTGGTCACAATCCTAGCTGTACCCCCTTCTAGCTGCGTTAGCTCTCTGAGCCATGGTTTCCCCATTTAGAAGAAGGTGATGACATAAATATCACTTATCTGGCAAGAGTCATCAGAGGTAACAGTAATGTAACACACTACCTGAATTTTATCAGTCTGCAGTCTGTCTCCCCCAAGCACAATGTAAGCTCCAAGAGGGCAGACACTTGATGTACTATATTCACTGCCATCTCCCCACTAACTAAAACAATGCCTAAAGCAGACAGCCCACAGTAAATATTTGTTGAACAAATGACAAGCGTCTACCCGACACACAACGAAGTTATTACTTTTTTTCATAACTTCAGCCCACAAGTTTTCTCCATCCTTTTGCTCTTTTCCATCTTTCTTTTAGGCCCAGACACTGTTTTCCTTGGGCTCAGGGCTCTGTCTCACCCCAACAATATGAGTATGTAGCACAGCTACCAAAAATTAGCATCAGATCTGTTAACTGACTGTGAAACTGGCAGCAAGAGAAACTACTAGGACCAGGAGCCTAAGTCCACCAACATTATACAGCAGAGAAGCATCCTGAGATGCTTTTTAATTATATCTGGTTTTTGAAAAAATGATTCTTGCAACTACAATTTTATGTCCTCACCAAAAATATCCCAAGTGATAGAGATGATGTGGGCCCCATTCTCATCTTTGACCCCAACTGGTTAAGCAGACAAGATGACAAGACCAAGTAGCAGCTACTTCTGACACTATTCCATAAAATGGATTCTGGTCACTTAAAAGGGACCAATTGAAATTGACAGCATTAAACATTTTTAAAGAATTTTTTAAAACCCAGGTACATGAAAAGTGTCTTAAATTGACTCACAAACTAATTATTGCTGAGACCCAAGGGTACATTCTTCTGCAGGAGGGTTCACACATTTCCTCTGATCACTACCAAAGCTCTACAATCCCACTCAGTCTGAATACTCAAAGCCAATATTCTAGCAGATCTAGACAACAGTGTATAGTGCGCTCTTTCAGGGAGAGAAAATACTCCTCTGGGCACTATGTTCTTGGTGTGAATACAGGTTTCCTTCCTAATGTGAACTGTTAATGTTAACTTCCTCCTGTAGGTTATGTATCATCACTCCACCAATGCCAACAGGCCCTTCTCCCTTCTAAAAATCAGAATGGTGGTGTGCCTGGCTGGCTCAGTCCTCTTGATCTCAGGGTCATGAGTCCAAGCCCTACATTGGGTGTGGAGCCTACTTAAAAAAAATTCTTTTAGGGGCACCTGGGTGGCTCAGTAGGTTAAGCGGCTGCCTTTGGCTCAGGTCATGATCCCAGGGTTCTGGGATCAAGCCCCACGTAGGAGTCCCTGCTCAGCAGGGAGTCTGCTTCTCCCTCTCCCTCTGCCCCTTTCCTCTGTAACTGCACACACTCTCTCTCTTTCTAATCTTTAAAAAATAATCTTTTAAAAGATTTTTTTAAATTTTTTACATAAGTAAATAAAATCAGAAATGGCCACATTTTCACATAACCATCTCATTCCAGCATGGGTGAATGGACTTACTATAGGCAAAACATAAAGGATGAAGAGGTGTCCAACAGGACACTTCCACAAGCATTTCTCCCACTTGGCATTCACTAAAGTTCTCCCACTCGCAAGCCATTCTAATCATAACATCGCAAGGAAAAAAGACTGCTTGATTCACATTTCCCTAGGCCATAAATCACCCAAACTTTTTGAGTGTGAGGACATCTAAACAAAGTAAAAATGAACAAACCAGAGTAGATGACCACCTCATCTGCCCCAAACTGTCCGTGAGGGGAAAAGAATGTGGAACTTTTTTTTTTTAAAAGATTTTATTTATTTATTTGACAGCGAGAGAGAGAACACAGCAGGGGGAGTGGGAGAGGTAGAAACAGGTTCCCTGCTGAGCAGGGAGCCCGATGCGGGGCTCCATCCCGGTATTCCAGGATCATGACCTGAGCCGAAGGCAGACGCCCAATGACTGAGCCACCCGGGTGCCCCAAAAATGTGGCACTTCTTTTGATGAAACTCCACAGAAATGGTATCTGGTCTGTACCTAACATAAGTAAAAAATTAACTACTGTAAAAGTAAAAGGTTCATTCATTAATTTTCATCAAACACAAATGTATACGTGCTGTCATACGTTAGCATCCTAAAGCAAAACACCAAAAACGACAATCTAAACATCTACTTTACATAGCTGGTGTTCAAAGCGCAACAGGGCTATAATTTTTTTTAACTGGCCCACAGAATAATTAACTGCCGAAACCAACGTGTAAATTCCTCTGGCAGATCTATATACAATATGGAAAAAGTGGTTGGGTATTTTTTTTTTTTAACTTTTAGCATTTTTTCCCTTCATCTTGCCTATTGTCTGCTTTTTTCTGGTTGTTCATATCTTTCAATACCCTACACATGACAATTTTATGAGTAAATCAAATCATACACAGAAAGTTCTACTGAGTAGATTATAAAGAGTGCTAGACATTTTTAAATTTTCCATCAATTTTCATTTCTTTCTCAGAAATAAGTTTTCCCCACTAGGACATCCGTATACACAGAATTTTCCAGCTCTAATATTAAATGTACTTTATTACTTTTGGAAAATTGGTCACCTAGGGGCGCCTGGGTGGCTCAGTTGGTTAAGCGACTGCCTTCGGCTCAGGTCATGATCCCGGAGTCCCGGGATCGAGTCCCGCATCAGGCTCCCTGCTCAGCGGGGAGTCTGCTTCTCCCTCTGACCCTCCCCCCCTCATGCTCTCTCTCTCTCATTCTCTCTCTCAAATAAATAAATAAAATCCTTTAAAAAAAAAGAAAAAAGAAAATTGGTCACCTATACATGATTATTTTTGGTCAGTCCTAATACCTGACTGGCCAGCACAGACAAATATTTACAGAGAAATACTAATACTTTAAAAAACCAGCCTCTGGAGGACATTTTTTAATTTAAAATTTTTAAAATGTTAAAACCAACATGAGTTGCAGTTTTTTTTCTTTCTTCTTTTTTCTTTTTAAGTAGGTTCCACACCCAATGTGGGGCTTGAACTGACGACCCTGAGACCAAGAGGTGCACGCTCTGCCGACTGAGCCAGCCAGGTGCCCCACATGAGTTATAGCTTTAAATACAACAATCCATCTTTCACAAAAAAAGGAAGTGTTTATACTGTAAAACCCTGACCAAGGTAATACTATACTGGGTGAAATGCAAAAGAAGTCCTATTGAGACTGGAGAGGTAAGATGTACAACATGAAAAAGATAGTACAGAAGTAAATGCCTCTACGTCAAAAACCCCAATTTTTAAAAAAGTGAATCCATTGGATGAAGTGAAATAAGTTATCCAAAGATTTCATATCACGTAGAAGTAGAAAATTGTTAAAAATTTCAAGAAACTCTATTAATGACATGGCGTTACAGTGAGACATATACTAACATTTTCTCCATAAGAACATGAACATCTCTCTTTGGTGAGTTTTCATATGGTTTTCTGTAATCTTGGGATCTGGTCAAACTCTTCCCAGACATTTATTTATCCACCAGACAGAAAATCAGAGACAAAGCAGGACGGGCTACAGAACTGGTGGGGCCTGGCACCAAATGAAAATGCAGGGCCTCTTGCTCAAAATTTATTAAGAATTACAAGACAGCAACAGCAGAGCACTGAATCACACGTGCATGAGGCCATCTGACTGCAGGTCACATGCCCATGACGCCAGCCCTGGTGACAAGTATGGACACAGTCTAACAAAAGACCCTGACCTGATACGATTCTAGAAGAATGCCTGGCAGGTGATAGGTGCTCACTATTCTCTGCCTGGAAGTCCTAGGAGCTCAGCTCCCCAAAAGGCCCATAAAAGCAAAGTACTACTTCATCTAGTCAGAAAATTGAACTAATTAAATCACGACACTAGTACACATCTCGAATTTATACCAAACACTGACAGGGAACAAAGAAACAGTGTGCACTGAACACATTCCACAATGTTTAATGAGAAAGCTAATTAAGTCAAGGCCCAGCACTTCTTCATACTAGGCCCCAAAAGATATCTCTCTTCCCAGCCTGACTATTGTCTTCCAAGAACTGGATAAGATGCTAAAGATAGAGCAGCTGGTGAGCAGTTACCACAACGGCCTCCAGTTCAGAGATTTCCCTCCCTTCCCGGCACTGCAGGACCCGCAGGCCCTTCAGAAGACAGAGTCAGTCCTCTGGTTTGGGTAGACTGGGTCACTTTGGGCATTATTTTTTAGGTCTGATATGGAACGTTGCTTCTGGGACTCCTCAGGTCCTGCCTGCATGGCTCCCCCTCTTTCAAACCTCCTGGCTCCACTTTGACCCCCTAGTTCCTTCAGGCCACCAGATCACTCCCAATTTTAGAAAAAGCGGGAGAGAAGGCCTGACGAGTGATAACTGTACAGCTTAATACTGAGTGAGAAGAGACTTCAGGAAGATTAAGGGATAGAGGGGGAAAATTCCAACCCAACCTTTCACACAAGCCAGGGCCTGTTCGCTACGGTAACCAGTAAGATACGGCCCCTTTACGCTCTTGGCATTATTACAGGTATACCTCGTTTCATCGCACCCTGCTTTACTGCACTTCGCAGATAGTATGTTTTTCAAATTGAACGTCTGTGGCAACCGTGCTTCGAGCAAGTCTACCGGCGCCATTTTTCCAACAGCATTTGCTCACTTTGTGTCTCTGTGTCACATCTTGGTAATTCCTGCAATATTTCAAACTTGTTCATTATTATCATTAAGTGTTACGGTGATCAGTGATCAGGGATCATGACTCACTAAAAGCTCAAATGATGGTCTGCATGTTTTAACAATGAAGTATTTTTTAAATTAAGGTATGTACATTTTTATGCTATATTTATATGCATATAAATATACATACTTTTTTAAAAAAATATACATATTTTAATGCTATTGCACACTTAACAGACTCCAGTGTAGTGTAAACATAACTTTTATATGCACTGGGAAACCAAAAAAATTTGTTTGACTCACTTTATGTATTTGCTTTATTGTGAATAAAACCTGCAATATCTCCAAAGGTGTGCGGTGCATGCGCGGAGTTTTTTAGATCTTGTATGGGCAGCCACTAAAATTCTAATTTTGTACAATTCCATCTTACTCCAGAAAAAAGAACTAATAGGTCCCAGGAATCTACTCTGCCAGGGCACTGCACTAGACAATCTACATACCACTGCAACTATTCTGAAGAACAATGCCACGAGACAGATATTCATAACTTTTACAAGTTGAAGAAACTGAGGCTCAGAAAGTACTTTGCTCAGGGTCCTCCAATTGGTTGGTTCACTTAAAACTCACGTTTATCTGACTCTGAATTACAATTCTGACAATAAGGTTTCTTTCAAGTGCCTACCTTTACCTAACTAATGCAACTTAATGTACTACCAACAAAAAACAATTACGACACCTGGGTCACTCAGTCAGTTAAGCATCCAACTCTTGGTTTTGGCTCAGGTCATGATCTCAGGGTTGCAAGACTGGGCCCCAAGCCGGGCTCCCTGCACTGCTTGGGATTCCCTTTCCCTCTCCCTCTGCCTCTCCAGCTGCAGCTCGTGCGCGCTCTCAAAATAAATAAATAAATCTTAAAAAAAGAGAAAAAAACCCTCCAACACAAGAATTGGGACTCACAAAGAGACACCTTGTATTCAATTCATGCATTCAACAAATATTTTCTTTTTCAAGATTTTATTTAGGGCTCCTGGGTGGCTCAGATGGTTAAGGGTCTGCCTTCGGCTCAGGTCATGATCCCAGGATCCTGGGACCGAGTCCCACATCGGGCTCCCTGCTCAGCGGGGAGCCTGCTTCTCCCTCTGCCTCTCTCTCTCTTATGAATAAATAAAATCTTAAAAATAAATAAAAAATAAAGATTTTATTTATTTATTTGAAAGAGAGCATAAGCAGGGGAGCGGCAGAGGGAGAAGCAGACTCCCTGCTGAGCGGGGAGCCCGATGCAGGGCTTAGATCCCAGGATCCTGAGATCCTGACCTGAGCCGAAGTCAGACACTTAACCGACTGAGCCACCCAGGAGCCCCTCAACAAATATTTATTGTGGGCCACTTTGCGCCAAGCCCTGTGCTAAGAGCTGGATGAGAAAGAGTGAATGAGGATAGTCAGGAGCTTGTGTTGCACCAGTCGGTACATCACACACACAGGCAATTCCAATGCAGTGTGACTGGCATCAGGACAGGAGAAGCAATTTTAATGAAACACCTTTTCTGTTTTCTCTACTTCTCCCCCAGCAACCTCCTTCAGCTTCTGCCAAATCTTAATGGTTTGGGGAGTTTGGGGTGACATAGCTGGCTGTGCCTCATACATCATAAAACCTTTCAGATCAGCAAATACCTACCCCTATCAGATTTTTTCACCATCTCCAATTTTTCGTCAGTGGTTCTCATAATTTCTACAACCAATTTCAAAAGAATGAATGTTAATTTAGTTTGCCCAGAGTAAGAAATAACTGAAACGTTGATCCTCACCACAGATTTTTGTCAATGTCAAAACTCCGACCATCTTTAAGGACTAACTCGATCCTCCTAGAGGAAACAGTCAGCATGAAGTGCTCCCTCAACAGCACTCCGTTTACTTAAATATCTAGGGTAGCACCTGAACTCTAGCTGCCTCTGTTCTTGCCTCCCCACTGGAGCATGCGTTCCTGAAGGAAAAGACCAGGTCATGTTCATATTCGAGATGGTATCTCTCTATGTGTATCCCTCAGTACCTAGCAGAGAGTAAATACCCTACCTATACTCGTCGAAAGTAAACAGAATTAATAATATTTACCATCTACATATTTGCCGCTCTATTTTTTTTTATGAAAGGTTTTAAAAATTAACTATAATATGATCTAGTGTTCCTCTAATTACAGTTCAAAATTTGTATGTGCCACTCTTCAGGCCCAAAACACCTTGCCAGGAACAATATACAAAATCTACCTCTATGCCTTTACTTCCTACTTCAGGGAAAGAAAGGAGCAGAGTAAACACTGCATAAATATTTACTGAATGAAGAAAGGCATTGATGATTATAATAGAGAAGAGTAAAAGTCAAATTTTAAAAGATATGCTCGCCGAGTATTTTCTCCCCACTTTTTTTTTTATAAAAGATTTTATTTATTTATTTGAGAGAGAGAGAGAGAGAGCGCACATCAGAGGGGGGAGGGTCAGAGGGAGAAGCAGACTCCCCGCTGAGCAGGGAGCCCGATGCGGGACTCGATCCCGGGACTCCAGGATCATGACCTGAGCCGAGGGCAGTCGCCCAACCGACTGAGCCACCCAGGCGCCCCTGCTCCCCACTTCCTAAACCCATTCTACCACTTTCGGAGGGCTCCTCGGCCTATCCCTGGAGCCTATGCCTCACTCCTGAGCTATCCATTCCCTTCTCCCATTCTCTCTCGAACCAATTCTGGTCAGCAGCGAAACTAAACTGGCCTTGTCAAGGTCGCCAACAGCCTCCACGTTGCCCAAACCTATTGTCAAGGCCTAGTCCTTTCCTAACTTATTTTACTGACAGGACACAGAGTTGAACACTCCCCTCCGGCGTGAAACACTTTCTCCCCCTGGACGGCAGGACTCCGTGATCTCTTGACCCTCCTCCCACCCCACTGGCTGTCCCTTGTCAGTCCTTTCCTGGCTCCTCTTTATCTTCTCCCCACCTTTTAACTGAAGAGGCTCAAGGCTCGGCCCTCTCACTTCCTCTCTTCTCTATTTACACTCACTCCCTATGTAATCTGTCCATTCTCATGATTTTTTTTTAAAAGATTTATTTATGTATTTGAGAGAGAAAGCACAAGCAGCAGGAGCAGGAGCAGGAGAGGGAGAGGGAATCCCAAGCAGACTCTGCGCTGAGCGCAGAGCCCAACACGGGGCTCAGTCTCACAACCCTGAGATCATGACCTGAGCCAAAACCAAGTCAGAAGCTTAACGGACTATGCCACCCAGACGTCCCCATTCTCATGGTTTTAAATATACTGACACATCCTGACTGGTATCCCAACCCCAACCTCCTTCTTGAGCTGCAAACCCAACATATATCAACAACCGACTTAACATCTCCATGTGGATATTTGCTAAGCAATACACTCATAATATGATCGAAACATAACTTAGTTTCTTCCTCTAATCTTCTTTCAATATTCCTCATTTCAGTATATGACAACTCCACTTTTCAAGCTGTGCAGACTAAAACTCTTGATATGACTGTGGTAGAAGTTGCTAGTTGCCTCCTCATTATATGTTCAACCACCATTTGGTTGTGGCCATGTGACTAAGTCCTGGCCAAGAAGGTGTAAGCAATGATGTGTGACACTTTCTGATCATGTCCTTAAGGGATAGGAACATGCCCTCCCCTCCCCTTTAGTCCCTAAGTACTGGAATGCAGATGTGCGAGTAGGTGCTGGAGCCGCCATATTGGACTACAAGCTAGATGCCTCACACTGATGAGAGGGCACAAAACAAAATGAATCTGGATCCCTAGGAATAGTGAAATTACTAAACCAGCTCTCAACCACCTACTCAGATTTTTACTTGAAAGAAAAATAAGCTCCTACCTTGTTTAAGCCATTATTGTTTTGGATCGCTAGGCTCCAACAAACAAACCAATATCTTAACCAATGCACAGCATTTTGAATCTGGAAGTAATCAACCTAAATAGACTACAATTATGTGGCAATGGCTTGGGGGTCAGCATGGGCACAGATATTGCAGGACAGAAGGTTGGTAACCCTTGTTAGACCACAACAAAATATTTGGTAAAACCCGTGACATCTTCATTAACTGCCTGCATGCTAACATGGCCTGTAATTCTAAGGGAACTGGTTGAACAATTCAGAATTTGGGTGCTTACTGGCTTCTTGCCACTTCTTAAGCAAGAAGTCCCTTGAAAAGGAGACAGATTCAAGCTACAACCTGCCGATTTGCATGCAGAGATAAAAGGGAATATAGGTCTGCCTAAGGCATGTCCACAGCCTACAGTCTAAATCTCCTCAGAATCTGGTAATTCGGAGGCTAAATAGGGTTGATAAAGCCAACTCCTTCAATATCCAGCAGGAAAGAAGCTGGAGAAACTGTTCATCACCCGGAAGGGGATATTTTCCAATGACATATCCCCAGAGGAAAACAGATACTGAAAAACCACCACAAAGGGCAAGGGACAAGGGAGTTCCTCCAAGAGAGCCGACCAAGGGCTGCTAAATGAGCAGTCAGGAACTCCTGCCAAGGCAGGAAGTCCCCACAACATGGCCCGGCAGGAGCTAATAATGGCTAAGGACCAGTGAGGGGTCTGTACTCCCCATTTTTCCCTTTCCCAAACTGGAGTTCTAGTTCCATAATTCTATCCTACTCAATCACGGTACATAAGGTGGGGACACATGCACATGACATCTTGTATCTCAATCTAAAGGTTCTTAGATTGTGTATCAATCAGCCAGAGATTCTGGGCTCTGAAATTGACTGAGGGCTGTCTCTTTTGGAAAGGTGCACAGTGTGTTCTAGATTTGGGAAGAAGGGTCTGGAAAGAAAGGCCTAGACTGTCCTCCCCCTCTAACATAAGAGAACTTTTAGGTGAACATTTGGCTACCCAGTAGGAACCCATACTTCTCAGCTTCTCAGCAAGAAGCTGTGGCCATGTGCCTTAGGTTCTGCCTTTATTTTTCATTAGCCAATGGGAGGTGAGCAGAAGTGATCACGAGGCTTCCAAGTTGTGCCATTCGAGAGAAGGAATATGACTTCTCCTTCCCCTCTCCTCTCTTCCCTCCTGCTAGAATGCAGACATGTACAGACCAAAAGATGGAAGCCATATGTTAGGCAAGTTAGTACAATGCAACAGAAGGCACCTCGGCCCCAAATGAACACAGAGGTGCCTCAGCAGCCCCAGCCTCCTATTTGGAGAGAAATAAACCTTGATCTGGCATAAGCAGCTGCGATTGCAGGTCTCTGTTACAAAGGTCCGCCCAGTGATATCCCGACTCACATGGCTATTCTCGACTCCACTCTTTCACACGCCACGCCCACCCCATTCCCGGGTGCTAGGGTCTCCCGCCCCTATCTGACCAATCACTATCTGACCCTTTGTTACTTCTTCACACTAACTCTGTCCTGAGACTCCCGTGACCGCCTCCTTTCTGCTTTCACCTTTCCCCTTTTGTCTACACACTTCACAGCATATAATTCTTTTAAGACATAAATAAGAATGGGGCACCTGGCTAGCCCCACTGGTGGAGCATGAGACTCTTTGATCTTGGGGTCGTGAGTTCGAGCCCCACATTGGACATAGGGATTAGTTTAAAAAATTTAAATAAATAAAGTAAAAAAAACCATAGGGGCGCCTGGGTGGCTCAGTCGTTAAGCGTCTGCCTTCAGCTCAGATCACGATCCCAGGATTCTGGGATCGAGCCCCACGTCAGGCTCCCTGCTCCTCGGGAAGCCTGCTTCTCCCTCTCCCGCTCTCCCTGCTTGTGTTCTCTCTCTCGCTATGTCTCTCTGTGTCAAGTAAATAAAATCTTTAAAAAAAAAAAAGTAAAAAAACCATAAATCAGAATTTAAGCCCCATGAAGGCAGGGTTTCTGCCTGTACTTTTCATTGGTATATCTTCATGGTCTAGAACAAGACTAAACATATATTATATTTCACCAAATTTAAGATGTCAGTGATTATAAGCTGCACTATTATTTTTTGCACTGCCAAGGAAAAAAATACTGCCCATTAAACCCCAACAAAATGGCTGAACAACAGACCAGGACAGAGTTGTAAACACTTACACCAGCCTCCCGTTGCTTTGAGATTTCTTTCTGAGGAACGTCAAGTGTCTGTGACCTTTAGCTGCATTGCCTAGGTATGAAAGGCAATCCTTCTAACTATATGTTCAATTGCAAAATGTGGCACAGCTTCATAAACTTATAGGCTGCTGCCTTTCTAAAGCTCCCTGATGCACTTCGTTGGTGCTTTGCAATAAAACATGGAATCGTGGTCATTCCTCCAACAACAAACATTTTCTTTACTAATATCATACTGAGACCCCACTGCTGTTGCCATTCCTCTCTGCATACAAAGTAACATTTGCTTTTAATTACTGCTGATCAAAGTATGATTTGGGGGAAGGCATTTAAAATGGCAACTAAATTTTACACCCATGGCACTCAACTGAAGGGGCAATAATATAAACAGGTAAAACCAGGTGTGCACATAAACAGGAAGTGATAAGTGTGTCAGACGTGCCACCTGGCCAATAGTGATGATACCATTATAACAAGCATCCCAATGTAATAGGTGTTAAAATGTGAAGAAAAAAAAGGGGTGAGGAAGGGAATCTCACAACTGACTGAACCCCAGTTATAAGAACTCAAATTTCTGCTGACAGAATGACTGACTTCTGCTCCTGTGCCCTTGCTCAGCAGGCTCCAACCGTACTGTCCTCCTTGCTGTTCCTGGAGCCAACCAAGGACGCACCCCTGTTTCCTGCTGTTCCTTGTACCTGGGAACACTTTCCCCCCCAGATGGCTCCCTGTTACCCCTAAAATTTCTATTCATAAGCCACCTCCTGGGGCACCTGGATGGCTCAGTCAGTTAAGCATCTGACTCTTGATTTCGGATCAGGTCATGATCTCATCCTGGGATGGAGCCCTGGGTTGGGTTCCACACTCAGCATGGAGTCTGCTAGGGATTCTCTCTCTCCCTCTGCCCCTCCCTCCGCTCGTGCTCCCCCCCCCAATATATAAATAAAATCTTAAAAAGAAAAAAAGCCACCTCCTAAAACTGTACACACTCCACGTCCCCATTACTCTCCCACTCCTTTTGCTGATTTGGGTTTTCTTGGTAGTCTTATCACCACATGACATTCTAAGGGTACATGTTTGTTTATCATGTTTCCTCCCACTGGAATGAAGCTCCATGCAAGCAGCCTCCTGTGGTATCTGACCCACAGCAAGTAAACAGTAAATACAGTTCAATGAGCTGCTTATGGGAGGACACGTCCACCTAGACGTACTCCAAGCACTTTGTGAGCAAATGCACTCTGCACCAAGCAAAGGCCTGGAGACCCAAGGCCTCTCAACACCAGTCTTTCTGTCTTCTTCCCCTACAAGAATAGGGGGCTATTTGATGAGCTCCACTCTTAGCAGTAACTGGGGCTTCCATTGCCCATCTCAAAAGGAACAGTTAAAATGCTATTAACAGGGCGCCTGGGTGGCTCAGTTGGTTGAGCGACTGCCTTCGGCTCAGGTCATGATCCTGGAGTCCCGGGATCGAGTCCCACATCGGGCTCCCTGCTCAGCGGGGAGTCTGCTTCTCCCTCTGACCCTCCCCCCTCTCATGCTCTCTCTATCTCATTCTCTCTCTCAAATAAATAAATAAAAATCTTAAAAAAAATGCTATAAACATCACAAACTTGCTTAGATTATTTCTGTTTTCAGGTAGTTTAGTAAACAGATTAAGAACTCTGGAATCAGGGGTGTCTGCGAGGCTCAGTCGGTTAAGCATCTGCATTCAGCTCAGGTCATGACCTCAGGGTCCTGGGACAGAGCCCCACATCGGGCTCCCTGCTCAGCGGGGAGTCTGCTCCTCCCTCTCCCTCTGTGATCCCTCTTGCTCTGGCTCTTGCTCTCTGTCAAATAAATAGATAAAATCTTTTTATTTATTTATTTGACAGAGAGACACACAGCAAGAGAGGAAACACAAGCGGGGGGAGTGGGAGAGGGAGAAGCAGGCTTCCCGGGGATCAAGGACCCGATGTGGGGCTCCATCCCAGGACCCTGGGACCATGACCTGAGCTGAAGGCAGACGCTTAACGACTGAGCCACCCAGACACCCCCAAATAAATAAATAAAATCTTAAAAAAAAAAAAGAACTCTGAAATCAAACTCTGGATTAGAAAGAATCCAGACTCTGCCACTTCCTAGCTGTGTGTCTTTTAGCAAGTTAGTTAATTTCTACCAGCCTCAACTTTCTTATCTGTAAAATGGGGTGATATTACCAACCTTGCTGAGCAAGTTAAATGCTTAGCACATATTAAATGCTCAATAAATGTCAGCTGGTATCATAATCGTTCTCTGTCTCTTGACTAAGATGAACAGAAAGGGTGAAGAATGAAGTGGGAGGCTACATCCACTTCCCTACAAGGCTTGAGAAGGAATCCTAGTTATAGAGTGGCAGCAATTACCTACCGGGAAAAGAGTGAGCTTAGGTTCTGAGGCCTGTTACAAAGAAAGAAAAGGCCAAAGAGATGGAGAGGTCAGAGTAGAAAGGCCAGAGGTGGGGGGTCTCTATGTTGGCTCATCTTTCAATGGTCCAAAAATCTGCTTGTTCCTTGTCTGGAATCCCTCATCCTCCTTCTCTCAAGCTAGAAACCAAGGAGCCATCTTCTCTCATCTCCCACCCCCGCCTCCTTTACATCAATCTGATCATTAGAAGTGGGTTAACTTAGATCCTCGATATTCCTGGTGTCTGCCCTCCTCCATCCCCACTGCCGATGCCTTCCTTCGACTCCACTGCCTCGCTGCTAGAGAGCAACACGAGCCTCCTAATCTGTCTCCCGGCCTGCAGCCACCATCTTCCAGCCCACTTTTACACCTTCCAGTCATCTTTCTAACCCCTTCACATTCCTCAAAGGCTCCTTATAGTCTTACTGACAAAGTTCAAACTCCTAAGTAATTCTGAGACCCTCCAAGATCTGGTGCCTGCCTACCTGCAGCCACTCCTCTAGCAAAATCCTGCCTCTGGGCCCTCATTCTTGCTTTTTTCCTGGGCTCCCCAGCCTCACAGCCACTTCCAAGAGCCTGTCACCTGGCAACTACTGCTCAGCATTCAGCATCACTTTTTCTTGAAAGTTTTCACTACAGCACTGCCCCACCAGAGGTCCCTTCTTGTTTTTCTTAATGTCTTGTGCATCCCTCCACAACGGCACTTAGCCCTGGATTGAAATTGTTGGATCTCCTACCTCTATCTATCTCTACCCCCACCCCCCCAGTTAAATTACAATTTCTTTAAGAAAAAAGGACTGTCTAGGGCACCTGGGTGGCTCAGTTGGTTAAGTGACTGCCTTCGGCTCAGGTCATGATCCTGGAGTCCCGGGATCGAGTCCTGCATCGGGCTCCCTGCTCAGCAGGGAGTCTGCTTCTCCCTCTCCCACTCCCCCCTCTTGTGCTCTCTCTCTCTCTCTCATTCTCTCTCTCAAATAAATAAAATCTTTAAAATAAACAAATAAGGGGCGCCTGGGTGGCTCAGTTGGTTGGGCGACTGCCTTCGGCTCAGGTCATGATCCTGGAGTCCCGGGATCGAGTCCCACATCGGGCTCCCTGCTCGGCGGGGAGTCTGCTTCTCCCTCTGACCCTCTCCACTCTCGTGCTCTCTATCTCTCATTCTCTCTCTCTCAAATAAATAAATAAAATCTTTTAAAAATAAAATAAAATAAAATAAACAAATAAATAAAAAGAAAAAGGACTGTCTTTCTCCTAACCTAACTAACACATCACTGGAGATAACACAACATCTTAAAAAAAAAAAATGTTTGTGGAGTGAACAATTTTGGAGAGGTCTGATGAAGGGTTAGTACCAAAAAGACTATAAACTTGATCATATCATGAATGCATTCATGAGAAACAACACTTCTACAGAAAAACTATGTAGATCAAGCATGTTAGTAGGATATGTATATGGACGCTGCAGTGAATTTACTGTCAGTTGTCAAGCAATAAAATGTAGTAAAAACAGTTTTTAGATCAGGCACCTTAGGTTTGAACTCCAACTCCGCCACTCCTAAGCCAGATCACTATGGACAAGTCAGTTAACCTAAATCTCAGTTGCGTCATCTATAAAACAAGAAAAATTTAAGGACCCTCTTGATCGCACTGTTGTATTTAATTAGACAATGGTTGTAAAGTGCCTGGCACCGAGCAGGTCTCTAAGGCTGTTAATAAACGTTGGTCCCTTTCCACTTAGAGAACACTGCTAAAAAGTGCAAGGTCACATATTCGGCATTGGGGAAGGAAGACTTAGCACTCTTCTAAAACCTTGACCACACCCTAACTCTCCCAGCCAGCCATCTTGAAGATGAACTAGGTCATAAAGAAGATTAAGCCAAAAAAAAGAAGAGGAAAAAGCAAATCATTTCAATGCAATTTCATCACCACAGTTGAAAAACAGTTTAAAATACCTGTCGTGCCCTACTCATAGCATCATTTTGGTATAGGAAGAACAACACATGAGTAGGCTACAGACTGAATGTAATGTACATAATGAAGCCTTGGAACGTAGGTTCCTGAAGGGGATGAACTTAGTCATGGATCTGCTCCATAGAGCAATGAACTCACCGTAATGTGCCACATAAATAACAAACAACATGGCACTTAAAGAACTACTCTACACAAGAGAATTAAAGTGTAAGAATTTCAGGTGATCTATGACAGGGACCCATAATCTAAAATCTTCTAAAGCTACCTGTCTGGTTATACCAACCTCTATTTTGTAGGGACTATATTCTCAGACATTTTCATTTTGTTCGAATATAAAACTCTGCCTTACCTAATTGCCTAATTTAGATGGAAAGATCACTGTCTTGCCTGTTTTCACACTGAGATGTATGTTTGAATTCTCAGCAAGAGAAATGTCTTATTTTCTAACCAAATGAATACCACCTACCATATCTGTGACACAGTTTCCACCAAGCAAGTAACAATACAAAGGCAAAAGCTCTGGAAATGGCTCTGTTGAGAACGGTTCACTTAATCCCAGAATTAAGGAAATGGATTCAAAAAAAACAAAACAAAAAAACCCCATTAATTTGTTCTAGGTTCTGCTGAGACTGAATTACCAGTTACTGAACTGTTCCTCTTCGTTCAGGTCACCTAACTGTCAAACGTAATTTTATGTTGATCTAATATTAGTGAATGTGATTTTTCACATTTATTTCAATATTTGGTTGACCTTGAAAAATGTTTTTCTGATCTCCTCCACAACGATTACATTTGTCCCTATACAGTCACAAAAAAGTTACAACTTCCTCAGAGACTGGTTAAAGTCAAGTGTCACAGTGTAGACTATGCAGTATCTTTAAATGGTCTCTATGCTAAGGATTTGACCATTTCTCAGTGAAATATCAAGTATGTAAAAACTCTAAACCAGCAGCAACTTAGAGAATGTCAAGAAAAAAAGTAATTTCTGGAAGCAAAGGACTACTAAAAAACATAAACTCTTTGCCTTAATTTACCCATTAGAGTTACTATTAAGAAAGGGAGAGCAGATTTTTAAAAATTACCTAAACAAAGTGCCTTTAAGGGCATCTCTTGAGAGTTCCTACTGGAATGAAAGAAACCGTTCAATATTCTTCTAATTTCAGTTAGATTACATTCCTGATGTATTTGAGAAAAAAAAGTAACACAGAATGAGCAATCCTGACTCCAAACAGCCAAGCATCACAACCCACAAAAATTGTTTCCCTTCCCACCTGACATCTGAACTCACCACTTGCAAGCCCCATCCCTGGAGAATTTTAGTCCCTAAGTAAATATACTGACTACTCTAGCTAAAACGGAAGCATGTACTTAGCCAACCTGATGGATGACTACTTTCATAGTACTGTAGGGAAGTTTTATATGAACTAGTGAAAGAAATGAGGAGGTAGACTGAAAAGAGGGAAGCCAGCAGGGGTCCTGAAAGGGTAGCTCCTCATTTGTAAAAAGGAAGGGAAAAGTGAGTAGAATCACAGAAAATTCCTTGTACCCTAATTACCACTGTTTTTATGACAACCTTATTAAATAATCTTTAAAACATCAAGAAAGAGATCTGTAAAACTCCTTTCATAAATAAAAACAGGGGGAGTTTACAAAGTCATTTGCTACCATTTGCTTCCTGTTCAGTGTCCGCTACAGCAAAAGACAAGTTGAAAGGGCCTAAAACTAGAAAAAGGCTGAATGAGAGAAGTATGCCAGGGGTCATTAGTACTTGTTACATCACAGAATTTAACCGGAATTCACTAGGCTTTTGAGAAGATATATATTTTGTTAAATATCAAAGAATCTGTCTGTAGGCCACCCCCAAACACAAACGTATGTTTAATCAACTTATACGATGCAACAGCCACACATACTTGGGATTTCAAATACTGCCTTTAAAAAACATACACCCAAACATTCTAATTCCACCCAAAATTATTCTTTAAATCTCTGCAGTAAGGCGCGCGTGCACGCACACACACACACACACACACACACACACATTTAACTTGATGTAAATCTAGCCCTTCTTGCTTAAACACCCCGAGGAAAAGAATGAACGCCTCAATAGGCTTTCCTCTTCTTCAGACCCTAAAAGACTCGAAAAGAAGCCAATGGAGTTCAGAACGAAGAAAGAAGGCAAGGTAATACAGGAGAATACAATTGGAGACCCTCTCAAGGACTCATTTTATTCTTGGAAAATGTCATCTCCATTCCTTCCCCAAACCCAAAAAGGCCAGGCACCACTGGCGCAATACCATCCCTGTCCAAAGCGCCAAAGAGTTGCCAACTAATCTCCCAAGGTGTCCCCCAACCTCCTCACCTCGTCAGCGCTCAGCTCCTCCATCGCTTTCCTCTTAATGGTGAAAGGCGTTGGGGAGAGATCCTTCTGTTCTTGAGACCAGGGCGGGAGGAGAATGGAAGGTGTCTATCGGGCTGTCTGGTCCCCCGAATGGGGGAGGTTTCAGAATTGCATAGTCAGAGGTTAAAAAATAAGAACACGAGAGGCACTGAACCGCCTTGGCGTCGGTCACTCCAATCGCCCCAGAGACTCCTACAGCTGCTTGTGCCCCGAGCAGCCTCCTTTGGCCGCCACTGCTGCTGCTCTACAGGGTTATCTTAAGGCGCCACTATTGCCCTCTGCTTCCCAGGTTACCCAGACCAGGGACTCGGGTCTCCAGCTCGTCTCGTGCCCCGAGCCTGCTGTGTCTTCGTGGTGGTGGCGCGGCAGGTGCGCTTCCTCCAGCAGATCCTGCTCTCCTTCCTACCCTTTGCCCCAGGCGGGAACTGGTCGACTGCAGAGCGGATGCCCCGAGGTAAGGCGACCCCAGAGCCGCCGAGGCAGAGCCCAGCACTGAAGAGGGAAACCCCTCCCCTCCCAAAGCAGGCCGGCCACGCCCCGCCTCCACGCCGGAGCCCGGGCAGGGGGGAGGGGGAGGACGGGACTCGCGATGCTCCGGATGGAAGAGTAAATCCTCCTACCCCTCCACCCCTACTCTTACCCCCTCGCCCCACCAAGTATTATTCATCAAAACAACAGGGCGGCCATCTTTGAAAGGGATCACGTGACCCCGCCAGAGAGGCGGGGCTCCTGGCCCCAGGACTAGGCAACCAATGGGCCGCGGGCGTCGCGCCGCCGATTTCCTCTCGCCTGCGTCTCCTCCCCCCCCGCCCCACCCCCTCCCCCGCAGCAGCGCGGGGCGGGGGAGGGGCGAGCGGGGCTGCGGGCGGGCGGGCGGGCGGCGCGCGGGGGGGCGGGGCGGCGCGGTGCCATGGCGACGGCCCGGGTGGCGGGCGCGGCGGGCGGGTCCAGGTAGGCTCCCGGGAGGGCCTGGAGGGGCGGGAAGCTGGGCGAGGAGGGGATGCCGGCCTGCGCTGCGACAGCGCAGCGCCTGCGTTGTTTCCAGGCACTTGCTTTTTAGCGACTCCACGATGCAGACCAAGTAAAGGAAAAGAGAAGACCTCTTCTTTCTGGGGCCAACGTTCTCTAACGCGTTGACCGCTCACATTCTGAAAAACCCTTGGACACTTCTCCACCTCCACAGAGAAAGCCCATCTGGAAGAAAACTAAGACAAGTACAACTTCATTTTATTTGACTTTAGCCTTTTAGAGAGTTCCTGCTTGGGCTTTTTTTTTTTTTTTAAACGTGTTCCAGAGTGATGGTAAAATTTGAAAGTATAAATGATTGGGAGACCTAGAAAATGTTGAAGTGTCTGCACATATACAAGAAAGGCTTTTGGAGTCAATGAAAAGAAGCCATCTTTACCTGCTTAAGAATACAATTTTTTAAAATTGAGATATAATTGACGTATAACATCCTATTCGTTTTAGATATACAGCATAAAGATTCGTGGGGTTTTGGGGGGCTTTTTTGTTGTTTTTTAAGTTTTTATTTAAACTCCAGTTAGTAAAAAAATAAATACATGAATAAATTCCAATTGCTTAATATACAGCGTAATATTAGTTTCGGGCGTACAATATAGTGATTCAGCACTTCCATGTAACACCCGGTGCTCATCACAGCAAGTGCACTCCTTCATCCGCATCACCTATTTCACCCATTCCCCTCCCCCCACCACCACCTACCTCTCCTCTGATAACCATCCGGTTGTTTTCCATAGTTAAGAGTCTGGTTCTAGGTTTGCCTTTTTTTTTTTTTTTTAACATTTGCTCATCTGTTTTGTTTCCTAAATTCGACATTGAAATTATATGGTATTTGTTTCTCTGACCCACTTATTTCGCTTAACATAATACTCCTAGCTCCATCCATGTTATTGCAAGTGGCAAGACCATTCTTTTTTATGGCTTTTTTATGGTTGAGTACTAGTCCGTTGTGTGTGTGCATGCCACCTCTTTATCCATTCATCAGTGGATGGACACTTGAGCTGTTTCCATAATTTGGCCATTGTAGATAATGCTGCTATAAACATCATGTATCCCTTTGAATTAGTATTTTTGTATTCTTTGGGTAAATACCTAGTAGTGCAATTGCTGGATCATATGGTAGTTCTACTTTTAACTTTTTGTGAAACCTCCATGCTGTTTTCCAGTGGCTGCATCAGTTTGCATTCCCACCAGCAGTGCAAGAGGGTTCCCCTTTCTCCACAACTTCACCCACACCTGTTGTTTCTTTGTGTTGTAGATTTTAGCCATTCTGACAGGTCTGAGATGATATCTCATTGTAGTTTATTATTTTTTTCTTTAAGATTTTATTTATTTATTTGACAGAGAGACACACAGCAAGAGAAGGAACACAAGCAGGGGGAGTGGGAGAGGGAGAAGCAGGCTTCCCGCGGAGCAGGGAGCCCGACGCGGGGCTCAATCCCAAGGACCCTGGGACCATGACCCGAGCTGAAGGCGGATGCTTAACGACTGAGCCGCCCAGGCACCCCTCATTGTAGTTTCGATTTGCATTACAACGTAATGATTTGATATGTGTGTATATATATAATGCAAAATGATTACCGAAATTGTTTAGTTAACATCTGTCACCACGTAGAGTTACCATATTTTTTCCTGTGATGAGAACTTTTTTTTTTAAAGATTTTATTTATTTATTTGACAGGGGAGACACAGCAAGAGAGGAAACAGAAGCAGGGGGAGTGGGAGAGGGAGAAGCAGGCTTCCCGCCCAGCAGGGAGCCCGATGCGGGGCTCGATCCCAGGACCCGTGGATCATGACCTGAGCTGAAGGCAGACGCTTAACGACTGAGCCACCCAGGTGCCCCTGTGATGAGAACTTTTAAAGAATTATTGTCTTAGCACTTTTCAGTACAATATACAATGCAGTATTGTATATATATATAACAAATCTATAATACAGTATTGGTTACTGTGGTCCCCATGCTGTACATTACATCCCCAGGACTTATAACTGGAGGTTTGTACCTTTTGACCACCTTACCCATTTGGTCCACCTCTACCCCACAATGGCGATCACCAATCTGTTCTCTGAAGAATACAAATATTTTATAATATAGAAATCTAAATTGAGCGGTCAACATAGCAGTATCATGAAATTCTAGATTTTGCCACATCCTGAAGAATATACTGTATTGGATGATTTACTAAACCATAATCTTAGGGGCGCCTGGGTGGCTCAGTCGTTAAGCGTCTGCCTTCGGCTCAGGTCATGATCCCAGGGTCCTGGGATCGAGCCCCGCATCGGGCTCCCTGCTCGGCGGGGAGCCTGCCTTTCCCTCTCCCGCTCCCCCTGCTTCTGTTCCCTCTCTCGCTGTGTCTCTCTCTGTCAAATAAATAAATAAAATCTTTAAAAAAAAAAAAAAAAATAAAACATACTTAAAGATTGTATTACAGAATTAAAAGAAACAAACCCCCCCCCCCCCCCCCGCCTTTGGTACTTGCTTAGAATAGTAACCTGACAGCTAGATATGCAAGGAATTTGTGAGTAAAATGAGACCACTGCTGGCTTTGCATATTATCTGCTCTCCAGGAAAGGAATTCTGTGTAAGCCAGAATTTGGACTCCTGGTGACATTGATGTTAATATGTTCACTTCTCGCTTCTTTTTTTAAACATCCTTATTGTAATATAATTCGCATACCGTACAATCCACTCATTTAAAGTATACAAAGGTCAGTATATTCACAGTTGTTCGACCATCACTAATTCTAGAACAGTTTCATCACCCCCCAAAAAAGACTACATATGTATTAGCAGTCACTTCCTATTCTCCCCTCTCCTCCCTGGACAACCAGCAATCTGCCTTCTGTCTCTTTTCTTTTCTTTTAAGATTTTATTTATTTATTTGACAGAGAGCACAAGCAGGGGGAGAGGCAGGGAGAGGGAGAAGCAGGCTCCCCGCAGAGCAGGGAGCCCAATGCTGGGCTCAATCCCAGGACTGAGCCGAAGGCAGACACTTAACTGACTGAGCCACCCAGGCGCCCCTGCCTTCTGTTTCTATGAATTTTCCTATTCTGGACATTTCACATCAATGGAATCCTACACTATGCGGCCTTTGGTGTCTAGCTGCTTTCACTTAGCGTATGCTTTCAAGGTTCACCCGTGTTGTAGCATGTATCAGTACTTCCTTAATGCCAAATAATATTCGCTGAATGGATATATCGCATTTTGCTTATCCATTCATCAATTAATAGACATTTGAGTTGTTTGCACCTTCGGGCTATTATGAACGATGCTGCTATAAACATTCATGTACAGGTTTTCTGTGTAGACATGTTTTCATTTCTTTTGGGTATATATCTAGAATGAGAATTGCTGGGTTATATATCTAGCTTTTATTTTTATTTTTATTTTTTTTAAGATTTTTATTTATTTGACAGAGAGAGAGAGACAGCGAGAGAGGGAACAGAAGCAGGGGGAGGGCCAGAGGGAGAGGGAGAAGCAGGCTCCCCACGGAACAGGGAGCCCGATGAGGGGCTCGATCCCAGGACCCTGGGATCATGACCTGAGCCCAAGGCAGACGCTTAACGACTGAGCCACCCAGGCGCCCCTAGTTTTTATTTTTAGATTTTATTTTTAAGTAGTCTTTACACCCAATGTGCTCGAACTCACGATCCCCCGATCAAGTTGCATGCTCTACTGACTGAGGCAGCCAGGTGCCCCATAGATGTGTAGCTGTTTGAACAACTGACAAACTGTTTTTGCACAGCAGCTGCACCATTTTGCATTTCCACCAGCAATGTAGGAGGAGGTTCCCATTTATCTACCTCCTCTCCCGCACTTGTTACTGTCTGTCTTTTTTATTACAGCCACACAAGTAGGTGTGAACTGGTATCTCGTTGTGGTTCTGCTTTTCATTTCTCTAAGGGCTAATGAAATTGAGCATCTTTTCCTGTGTTTGGTAACCATTTGTCTAGGGGCACCTGGGTGGCTCAGTTGGTTAAGCGACTGCCTTCGGCTCAGGTCATGATCCTGGAGTCCCGGGATCGAGTCCCGCATCGGGCTCCCTGCTCAGCGGGGAGTCTGCTTCTCCCTCTGACCCTCCCCGCTCTTGTGCTTTCTCTCTCTCAGATAAATAAATAGAATCTTAAAAAAAAATAATAACCATTTGTCTATCTTCTTTGGCCAAATAGTGTTCACTTTTTAGTTGAGTTACTCATCTTTTTATTGTTTTCAGTTGTCAGAGTTCTTTATATATTCCAGACGCCAGTCCCTTATCAGATGTGCAATTTGCAAGTCTTTTTTTGAGTACAGTTGACACAGTGGTACGTTAATCTCAGGTATACAATGCAGTGGTTCAGCTGCTTTGTACATGATGCTGTGCTCACCACTGCCGTCTGTCACCACCCAATACCATTAGGGTACCACCGACTGTACTCCCAATGCTATACCTTTTGTTCCTGTGACTTACTCCCTAGCTGGAGGCCTGATTCTCCGACTCCCCTTCACCCACTTGGCCCATCCCCCTCCAGCCAGTCCATTCTCTGTACCTATAGGTCTGATTGCAATTTGTAAATATGTTTTCCCATTCTCTGGGTGGTCTTTTCACCTTCTTGATGGTGTCATTTGCAGCACAAAAGCTTTTATTCTGATAGAGTCGGGTTTATCTGTTTTTTCTCTCGTCACTTACACTTTTGATATAACACGTTGACTTTTACAAGGCATGTTTAATCATTTAATATTGTCTGGGCTAGTTTGGGCTGCTGTAATGGGACACCATAGACTGGGTGGCTTAGAAACCACAGAAATGTATTTCTCAGTTCTGGAGGCTGCAAATCCAAGGTCAGGACACCACCGTGGTCGGGTCTGGCGCAGACTGCTGACTTACTGTGTCCTCACGTGACTGAGAGCAGAAAGAGGAAACAAGCTCTCTAGTGACTCTTATAAGGGCACTAATCTCATTCATGAATGCTTCACCTTTATGAACTTATCTACTGCTAATTACCTCCCTAAGTACAGCTGACCTTTGAACAACAAGGTTCCAAACTACAGATCCACTTATACAGAGATTTTTTTTTCAATGAAAGCACTGTAAGTGTATTTTCTCTTCCTTAAGATTTTCTTAATAACCTCACTTCTCTAGTTCACTTTATCATAAGAATACAGTAGGGGCGCCTCGCTGGCGCTGTTGGTTGGGTACCCGGCTCTTGATTTTGGCTCAGGTCATGATCTCAGGGTCAGGGTCGTGAGATCAAGCTCCGCTTTGGTTGCAGGAGGCTGCTTGGGATTTTCTCTCTCCCTCCCTCTGCCCCTCCCTCCCACTCTCTCTCTCTCTCTCTCTCTCTCTCTCTCTCTCTCTCTCTCTCTCAAAGATAAACAAACAAAAAAAACCTATCTTGACTCTACATCTCCTTCAAACTATGCCTTCTTTCTTTGCCTCCTTGACAGCAAAACCTCTCAAAAGAGACATCTTTTTTATTCCCTTACTCCTATACCGTTCTGAGAAAATTCTCTTGTCAGAGTCACCAACGACCTCCATTAGGCCAAGATCGGTTCCAGCACTGTGTCCGATACTGACTGGCCTTGTCAACAGCATCCAGCACAGTTCAGCACTTTGGAAACCCTTTCCCCTATATTGTCTTCCATGAGGCCACACACTCTGGTTTTCCACTGGAAGCTCTTCCTCAGGTTCATTTGCTGCCTCCTCAACCCAACCTTCTAAATATTGTAGAGGGGCGCCTGGCTGACTCAGTCAGTAGAGCATATGACTCTTAATCTTGGGGTTGTAAGTTGGAGCCCCACATTGGGTGTAAAGATTGCTTAAAATCTAAAAAACAAAACAAAACCCCCCAAAGGCATAATAAATAAATGAATGAATGAATGAATGAATGCTGTAGAGCCACAGGGTCAGTGTTGAACCCTCTCCTCTCTGTTGACACCCCTTCCCTAAGTCTCGGTCCCATGGCTCTAAAGAGCATGTACGTATGCTGGCTGCCAAGTATATACTTGTAGCCAAAATCTCTTCCCTGAATTCCAGTTACATGTCCAGCTGCATAACTGTTATTTGTATTGGGCTGTGTAATAGATGGTCTCCACCAATCTGTCCTCTCCTCCTCCCCCAGAGCAAATGTCATCATTAGCCATCCAGGGGCCCAAGCCCAAACCCTTGGCATCATCCTTGACTCCTCCTTCCCCTCACACAGTCTATCAGCTAATTAGAGTTGGTTGTACTGCAGATATTCAGAAACTTAACCATTCTCTTCTCTCCAACTCACCTGCAACCCCAAAATCCAAGCTACCATCATGTCTTGTCTGGCTATTTCCCTGGTCCTGTTTTGCTCATGTCCCTTTTCAACCTACACTTCAGAAAGCAGTCAGTGTGACCTTAAATCATAAATCATGCCGTTCACTCATTCAAAATCCCTCAGTGATTCCCATTGTTCATTGAAAAAAACCCAAGCTCCTTATCACGACCTGTAAGATCCTATGGCATTTGGCCACCTCTGCTTCACTTGCCTCATCTTATACCACACTCCCCTTCTCCTGTGTTTCAACCTCACTGGCTTTGGCTCATCAATAAGACAAGCTCTTTCTTTTCTAGAGGCCTTTGTACTTGGCATCTTGTTTGCCTGAAAAACTCTTTCCCTGGCTTTTTGCATGGCTGGTTTCTTCTCATTCTTCAGGTCTTAGCTCAAATGTCACCTCCTCATTCGTGTATTAATTCATTTAACAAATATTTATTGAGTACCTTGCATCTTAGGCCCTGTTCTAGGTGCTGAGCGTACAACATCCATGTTTGAGTGGCTCCTCCAAGAAGCAGACACTCAGATAGAAATAGACGTGTTAAGAGATTTATTTAGGAAAATGCACGTGAAGGATAAGGGGTAAAGGAGAAGGTGGGGAGAGGGAAGATTTAGGTTTAGATTTTCAGACTGCATACAGGTCAGCTACCATGGAAAGGGGAGAGGAAAGTGATGGGGTTTTGGAATATAAGTGAGGTTTGGTGGGGTGAGGCCTGGAGCCCATGACCAAGCAAGAATTCTTGAGATGTTTTTGGTGCAAAATGGTTTATTAAAGCAAGGGGACAGGAGCTGTGGGCAGAAAGAGCTGTGGCACTGGGGTCTCGAGGAGTGGTGATTATATACTCAGGACTTGGGAGAGGTAAGGAAAAGGGAGGTTTCAAAAGAACTTTCATATGCTAAACAGGACCAATCTACAAGATACCTACAAGATAGCAGAGGTCTTGCCATTGTCAAGGTAAGGTTGTTTTCCCTTCTAGCAAGGTATTAACGTTAAGATAGTTGGTATAGGGGCGCCTGGGTGGCTCAGTTGTTTAAGCGTCTGCCTTTGGCTCGGGTCATGATCCTGGGGTCCTGGGATCGAGCCCCACATAGAGCCCCACATCGGGCTCCCTGCTTCTCCCTCTCCCTCTCCCCCTGCTTGTGTTCCCCCTCTCGCTGTGTCTCTCTCTGCCAATAAATAAAAAATAAAAAATCTTAAAAAAAAAAAAAAAGAAAGTTGGTACAACCCTGGAAGAATGTCACACATGTCCCACCCAGGAGTGGAGGGTGGGGGGAGGTTGCAGGGTATCAGCCTGGGCTTTGTCTTCAGCTAGCCTTCTGCTCCCTCATCAGAAAGGAAGTAGCATCAAGTAGAAAGTCTCACTCTGCAGAGCAGTTCTGAGAACAGTTTTTGGCCAAGCTGATGGGTCAAAGTTGCCCATTGGAAAAATCCCACCACTTGCAGGAATGGGCCTGAATTAGCATTGCACCCTGCAGGTGGGATCAGCCCAGGGGGAGCTAGGCCTCTCACAAACACTGTGGTGGATCTAGAGGGCAGGAGCCGGGGTCCTAAGTCCTTCTCCCTCCCCTCAGCAGGGAATCTGAGTCTCCCTGCTGCTACAGCATGCTAGCAGGAAACACTTATCTTCCTTATGTTTCCTTGGAAGACAGAATTTGAATGTCCCTTCCAGCTGCACACTATCAACCCACCTCACTCTTCCCCAGGGTAGGAAGAAGTTAGCTGCTTGTTGAATTTGGAGTAGGAACTGCGCATGCTAGACTCAGTGCCATGTGGCTTTTCGCTCTGATACCCTAGTGCTTGCCCACCTGCCAGGAGCAGAAATTCTGGTCTGCTCTCCTTGAAGGAATAAGCAAACTGGGGCAGGCTCTGTCCCTCTTGGGAAGCCTATGGTTGTCCAGCTGTGCCACCCACTCATTTAACATTAGTGTTTCTTATTTAGGGGTAAAGTTTGACCTTATCTTATTAGTAATAATGATAATTTTTTTAAGTAGGCTCCACACTGGGCGTGGAGCCCAATGCAGGGCTTGAACTCACGACCCTGGGATCAAGACCTAAACAGAAATCACAAGTCAGACGCTTAACCAACTGAGCCATCCATGGCCCCTAATAAAGATTTTAGGGCGCCTGGGTGGCTCAGTTGGTCAAGCGATTGCCTTAGGCTCAGGTCATGATCCTGGAGTCCCAGGATCAAGTCCCGCGTCGGGCTCCCTGCTCAGCGGGGAGTCTGCTTCTCCCTCTGACCTTCCCCCCTCTCCTGCTCTCTCTCTCTCTCTCTCATTCTCTCTCTCAAATAAATAAAATCTTTAAAAAAAAAAGATGATTTTAAAAATCTACTTTTCGGGGGGTGGGGGGACGGGTTAGCCTGGTGATGGGTATTAAGGAGGGCACGTTCTACATGGAGCACTGGGTGTTATATGCAAACAATGAATCACGGAACACTACATCAAAAACGAATGTAATGTATGGTGATTAACATAACATAATAATAAAAAAATAAAAATGAAAAAATGAAAAAAAAACCTCTACTTTTCCATCTCCTGGGTCCTGTTTCTCAACAGGTTCCAAATTGAGAAGCTCCATGCCCACCCTGGAAAATCCCATCACCACTCTAAACAAGATAGGCAAAGTCTGAACACTCATGGGGCTTACATTCTAAGGATGAGTGAGTGAGCCCTCCTGACCACCCTCTCCTAAGTCACCTTCTTTTCTCCATCATTCCTTTATTATATCTGCTGTTTAGTTCTTTCATGGCACTCAATCAAAATCTGAAATAATTTCATTTGCTCGTTTACTTATTAGATAGCCTTCCCTCCTCCCCGCACTATCCTCCACCAAGAGAATGTAAATCCTTTGAGGTCAGAGACCTGCCCCGCCTTGTTTATTGCTAAAATTCCAGTACCTAGAAAAGTGCATGACTCTTCAACAGGTATTTATTGAGCACTGACAAGGCACACAGGTGTAGCAGTGGGAAAACAAAACAAAACAAAACAAAAAATTCCTCTCCTTGTGGAGCTTACATCCTACAGTGGGGAGACAGACAATAAGTTAAGTAAACAAATTGTATACTATATTTTTAAAAATTGTGTGGTATATTAAAAGGTGTTAAGTGCTCTAGATTAAAATAAGTCCAAAAAGGGGAATAATGCTGCAGCTGGGTATTTCCATTTTAGGTAGCGTAGTCAGAGAAGATCTGACTGAGTAAGTAACATTTGAAGAAGGACTTGAAGTGAGTGGAGAAGGGAGCCAAGTGGGTACCAGTGGAAGAGCATTCAGAGCAGAGGGAATAGAAGGCCCTGAGTCAGGAATAGGCCTGGCAGGGCCAGTATGGCCAAAGCAGAATGAGTGTTAGGGCAAGTAGAAGGTGATATTGGTGGCTTTTGACTCTAATATGGAAGCTGCTGGCGAGTTTTGAACAGGGGAGTGACCTGATCCCCTTAGGTTTTAAAAGGATCACTCTGCCAGGTGGAAAGTAGGAGGGGAGCAAGAGGAGGAGCACGGAGACCAGTTATGCAAAAGGCGCAATGATGCAGGTGAGAGGAATGGTCCAAGTAAGAGCTGCTGGGGCTTGAATCAAGGTGGCAGTGATGAAGGTAGGGAGAAGTGGTTGGATTCTGGATATATTTTGAAGGCAGAGCCAACAGAATTTGGGAGTGGATGTGAAAATGAAAAAGAGAGAGAGGTCAAGGATGACTGCAACTGTGAGTGGTAGGATGATGTTGCCATTCACTGAGATGAGGAGGACTATGGATGGCGTAGAATTGAGGAGAAGGTAATGGGTTCAGTTTTGGACATACTAAATCTAGCATATGTATGAGAATGTGAAGTAAGGATGTCAGGTAAGTAGTTGGATGTAATAGACCTGGAGTTTGGGAAAGAGGTCCACACCAGAGACATCAGCTGATCATCTTTGGTGCATAGATGAAATTTAAAGTCATGAAATGGGATGAAATCACCACAGGGGTGATTACAGCAAGAGAGGAAGTCTCTTCCTGAGCCCTGGGGCCTCCAACACTAAGAAGCAAAGAGTGGTTAAGGATGCAGCAAAGGGGACTGCCAAGGACTGGCCTGGACTAGGAGGAAAACCAGGGGACTTTGTATCTGTTAAGTCCAGTGAGCAAAGTACTTAAAGAAAGAAGGAATGATCCCATGTTTCAAATGCTGCTGATGGATCCCGTGAGATGAAGACAGAGATTGTCCACTGAGTTTAGCAACAAGCAGTTCTTTGGTGACGTTCAGAACAGCTTTGGTGGAAATGATGGGGCAGGAATCTGATTGGAGTGTGCTTAAGAAAGAATGTGAGAGGGGCGCCTGGGTGGCTCAGTTGGTTAAGCGACTGCCTTCAGCTCAGGTCATGATCCTGGAGTCCCGGGATCGAGTCCCACATCGGGCTCCCTGCTCAGCAGGGAGTCTGCTTCTCCCTCTGACCCTCTTCCCTCTTGTGCTCTCTGTCTCTCATTCTCTCTCTCTCAAATAAATAAATAAAATCTTAAAAAAAAAAAGAAAGAATGTGAGGACACACAGAAATCAGTTGCATTTCTATACACTAAGAATGAGACAGAGGAAAGAGAAATTGGAATTTGTCCCATTTACAATTACACCAGAAACCATAAGATACCTAGGAATAAACCTAACCAAAGAGGTAAAGGATCTATACTCTGAAAACTATGGAACACTTATGAAAGAAATTGAGGAAGACACAAAGAAATGGAAAAACATTCCATGCTCATGGATTGGAAGAACAAATATTGTTAAAATGTCTATGCTACCTAGAGCAATCTATACATTCAATGCAATCCCTGTCAAAATACCATCAACATTTTTCACAGAGCTGGAATGAATAATCCTAAAATTTGTTTGGAACCAGAAAAACCCTTGTAGCTAGAGGAAAGCTGAAAAAGAAAACCAAAGCTGGTGGCATCACAATTCTGGACTTCAAGCTCTATTGCAAAGCTGTAATCATCAAGACAGTATGGTTTGGGCACAAAAACAGACACATAGATCAATGGAACAGAATAGAGAACCCATAATGGACCTTCAACTCTATGGTCAACTAATCTTCAACAAAGCAAGAAAGAATAATCGGAAAAAGACAATCTCTTCAACAAATGGTGTTGGGAAAATTGGACAGCCATATGTAGAAGAATGAAACTGGACCATTTTCTTACACCGTACACAAAAATAAACTTGAAATGGATGAAAGACCTAAATGTGAGACAGGAATCCATCAAAATCCTAGAGGAGAACACGGGTGGCAACCTCTATGACCTCAGTCATGGCAACTTCTTGCTAGACACGTCTCCAAAGGCAAGGGGAACAAAAGCAAAAATGAACTATTGGGACCTCATCAAGATAAAAAGCTTTTGCACAGCAAAGGAAACAGTCAACAAAACCAAAAGACAACCGACAGAATGGGAGCAGATATTTGCAAATGTTTTATCAGATAAAGGGTTAGTATGCAAGACGTACAAAGAACTTGTCAAACTCAACACCCAAAAAACAAATAATCCAGTCAAGAAATGGGCAGAAGACATGAACAGACATTTCTCTAAAGAAGACATACAAATGGCCAATAGACACATGAAAAAATGTTCAACATCACTCAGCATCAGGGAAATACACATCAAAACCACAGTGAAATACCACCTCACACCCGTCAGAATGGATAAAATTAACAAGTCAGGAAACAACAAATGTTGGCGAGGATTTGGAGAAAGGGGAACCCTCTTACACTGCTGATGGGAATGCAAGGTGGTACAGCCACTCTGGAAAACAGAATGGAGGTTCCTCAGAAAGTTAAAAAATAGAGCTACCCGATGACCCAGCGATTGCACTGTAAAGATACAAATGTGGTGATCCAAAGGGACACATGCACCCCAATGTTTATAGCAGCAATGTCCACAATAGCCAAACTATGCAAAGAGCCCAGATGTCCATCAACAGATGAATGGATAAAGAAGATGTGGTCTATATAGACAATAGAATATTACTCAGCCATCAAAAAAATGAAATCTTACCATTTGCAACAATGTTGATGGAGCTAGAGGGTATTTTTTTTTTAAGATTTTATTTATTTGTCAGAGGAGAGAGAGAGCACAAGCAGGGGAGGGGCAGAGGGAGAGGGAGAAGCAGGCTCCCCGCTGAGCAAGGAGCCCAGTGTGGGATTGGATCCCAGGACCCTGGGATCATGACCTGAGCCAAAGGCAAATGCTTAACTGACTGAGCCACCCAGCCATCCCAGCTAGAGGGTATTATTAATGCTAAGCAAAATAAGTCAATCAGGGAAAGAATTATCATATGATTTCATCCATATGTGGAATTTAAGAAACAAAACAGTGGATCATAGGGGAAGGGAGGGAAAAATAAAATAAGACAAAATCAGGGAGGCAAACCCTAAGAGACTCTTAACTATAGGAAACAAACAGGGTTGCTGGAGGGGAAGTGGGGATGAAGTAACTGAGTGATAGGCATTAAGGAGGGCACATGATGTCATGAGCACTGGGTGTTATATGCAACTGATGAATCACTAAACTCTACCTCTACACTAAACTCTACCTCATTAACACTATATGTTAATTAATTGAATTTAAATAAAATTTTAAAAAAGAAGGAATGTGAGGGGGGCACCTGGCCGGCTTAGTTGGTAGAATATGTGACTCTTGATCTCAGGGTTGTGAGTTCAAGCCCCATGTTGGGCGTAGAGCCTACCTAAAAAAAAATAATAATAATAATAAATAAATAAAAATAATAATAAAACAAGGATAGACAACTCTCTCAAGAAGTTTTGGGCAAAAGAGAGCAGAGAAATGGGACCTTAGCAAGAAGTAGGTAAATGTATTTTGTTTTTAAGATTGGGAGAAATAATCACATATCTTGTATGTTAATGAGAATTATTAGTAGAGGGGGAAAATATGAAGATTTAGGAAAAAGTAGAGAGAAAACAGGAGCACTGTTAGATTCTGTGCACTGTTGGTATTTTTGAATTCTTTACCTCCCAAGAAGCATATCCTTATCTTATAAATTGGAAAAGGCTAGTTCCTCTTGAAAGGAAAATAATAGCAATTTTTTTTTCTTACACAAAGCCTTTGAGTACTACATCTTGTTTGCTATTGCTGCTGACTTGGTGTTAGCAATTTCCTAGATGTTTCACTTTCTTCTTGCATAAAATGCTGCAGCATGCCTGCCAAGGGCTGCCTTCTGTTTATGAAGCCTTGTTGGTAGCTCTGTGTCCTTTCTGGCTATAATCACAGGTAGTGCCTGTGATTGAGTTAACACCTCTAAACATTAACTATTTTAAATCTGTCTATTCTGACTCTCACTGGGGTTTAGGATTCAGAATTCCTCTTGCCTGGCGCGGGATTTGATCTCCATGGGATTACATGGCCATGCCTAATGTCTGGGGTTGTTTGATACACTCAGCAGATGTGGTTGCCAAAGCCGGGGGAGGTGGGGAATGCCGCTGACTCAGTCTCTCATCTGTTCTCCTGTCCAGTAACCACCAACTGGGCAAAGCATTGGGCAAGACACAAAGATGAACTGGAGAATCAGGACACCCCAGGTCTTACCTGGCCTATAAGATACTTACAGTCAGGGAGAGAAAGAAAATACCTATACAGAACTATAACACAGGGTAGAACGTAGTAAGTGCCATAAAAGAAATTCAAGGAAAGGGGCACCTGGGTGGCTCAGTCGTTGGGCGTCTGCCTTCGGCTCGGGCCATGATCCCAGAGTCCTGGGATCGAGCCCCACATCGGGCTCCCTGCTCCGCGGGAGGCCTGCTTCTCCTTCTCCCACTCCCCCTGCTTGTATTCTCTCTCTCTAATAAATAAATAAAATCTTTAAAAAAAAAAAAAAGAAAGAAAAGAAATTCAAGGAAAGCACTAAAAGAGTCCAAAAGAAAAAGAGATTATTCCTTCTGGTTTGGGGGACAAAGCTCTGACTCACTGAAGCATGCAGGGATTCTGATGGAAATCTATCCATCAGCCTTCCTTAAAATGATCTCAACTTGTATTAGTATGTCCCCACATTTTAAAACATAATGATTCATTTTTTATAATCTCCTGAGAAGCAGGAACATTTTGACCCCACTTTCTTTTTTTTTTTTTTAAGATTTTATTTATTTATTTGAGAGCATGGGCAAGAGAGAGAGAGCATGAGTGGGGGAGGAGCAAGGGAGAGGAAAAAGCAGACTCCCCACTGAGCAGAGAGCCTGCATGGGGCTCCATCCCAGGACCCTGAGATCATGACCTGAGCTGAAGGCAGACACTTAACCGACTGAGCCACCCAGGTGCCCCAACCCCACTTTCATTTTACAGCCAAATGGACTGATTCCACCTCTTTTCGATAACATTTTTCCCATTAATATTGTATTTAAAATTTAATATTAGAAGAGTTTTGTTGAATTTTTTAAAACCTAATGAGTAGTTGCATTTTAATAAAAGTAAGTTTGTTTTTTTCATCAGGTGAACCCATTCACCAATACCGATATCTTTATTTCCTTATTAAGTGAAAAGAAAAATGTTATCTAAAGGAAACTCTACCTCTTGCTGTATTTTCATAAGTCACCTACCTTCCTCTCTCTTTTTGCTTAAAAAAGATTGATAAATGGGTCAGCTAGCATAAAAAAGGGACAAGGTGGAAGGTCACCACCTCACGTTGGAGTAAATTAATCACATCAGATTTGAGGGGTTTGGGGAGAGAAGAGAGGTACCTATTATCACAAACAAACAAAAATGTTAATTGTGCCTCTTTCCCCTCCTTTTCTCTAAATATTTCCAGTAGCTTCAAATGTGACTTAGCTGATGTCACAGCAGATCCAGAAGAGACAGGAAGAAGTTGTACACTGAATTTAGAAAACCACCCAAAAAATATAATTTGTTTTGTTTTAGAAAGTTATAAATTGGATGTGAGCAAAAGGACAAAGAGCATATTCCCGCCACTCCCAGCTTCCAGCATAGTGTGTGTGTGTGTATAAGAATAATTGGAGAGGTGATAGAACTGTTTATTTTTTTTTTTTTAAGATTTTATTTATTTATTTGACAGTGAGAGAGAGAGAGAGCACAAGTAGGCAGGCAGGCAGGCAGAGGCAGAGGGAGAAGCAGGCTCCCCGCTGAGCAGGGAGCCCGATGTGGGGCTCGATCCCAGGACTCTGGGATCATGACCTGAGCCGAAGGCAGACGCTTAACCGACTGAGCCACCCAGGCGCCCCGAACTGTTTAGAAGACAGTAAGTCAACCCTGTAAATTGTGAAACATAAGGCACATTTCTATTTTTATGCAACCACATAAAAATCGCAAGTTTTGAAGTGCCTGGGTGGCTCAGTCGGTTGAGCATCCAATTCTTTTTTTTTTTATAAAGATTTTATTTATTTATTTGATAGAGAGAGAAAGGAGAGAAGGAACACAAGCAGGGGGAGTGGGAGAGGGAGAAGCAGGCTCCCACTGAGCAAGGAGCCTGACGTGGGACTCCATCCCAGGACCCTGGGATCATGAACTGAGCCAAAGGCAGATGCTTAACGACTGAGCCACCCAGGTGCCCTGAGCATCCAATTCTTGATTTGGGCTCGGGTTATGATCTCAGGGTTGTGAGATTGAGCCCTATGTCAGGCTCCACCCTGGGTGTAAAGGCTGCTTAAGAGTCTCTCTCTCTCCCTGGGGTGCCTGGGTGGCTCAGTCAGTTAAGTGTCCAACTCTTGGTTTTGGCTCGGGTCATGATCTCAGGGTTGTGAGATTGAGCTCTACATCAGGTTCTGTGCTCGGCACAGAGTCTGCTTGAGATTCTCTCCTTCTCCTCTGCCCCTCCCCCCACTAAAAAATCCCAAGTTTTTATAAGTTTTATGTATGTATAAAGAGCTATAAAAAACTTAAAAATGAACCTATGTTATTTGAACATTGCTATCCATTGGTATATTTAGTACCTGTTTTCTGATATCTCTAGCTGACATATATTTTTTCTTCTTTTTCTTTTTTTTAGTATAGCTGACATTGACAGCATATTTAAAATGAGGTTCCAGAATGCAGTTCTAGTTTGCACTATTCTGAGAAACAGGTTTCCAAATGATATTCTGGTACGTTTCTGTTCAACTGGATTTCATCACAGAGATTTTGTCTTTGTTTCTGAAAAATTGTACCAACAGTAAAATAGCAAATAATCACAGGAAGATTTTTTTTTAAGATTTTATTTATTTAAGAGAGAGAGAGATACTGAGAGAGAGCACAGGTGGGGAAGAGAGGGAGAAGCAGGCTCCCCGCTGAGCAGGGAGCCCTATATGGGGCTCAATCCCAGGACCCTGGGATCATGCCCAGAGCTGAAGGCAGACACTTAACCGACTGAGCCACCCAGGCGCCGCTCACCGGAAGATTTTTAATTCTTACCTGTTTCTCTAAGGATATCCTTTTCTTTGGGGAAAAAAACAAAAACAAAAACAAAAAACCCTTTCATCGTGAAATATAACACACGTACAGAAATGTGCACAAAAGTTATCATAGAGTAAAACCTGTATGTTCACCACCTTTGTCAAAGAAATAGCGTTGCCAGACTATAGTCACCCACTCACCTTCACAACCCTGTGCCTCGTGTCTAGAGGGTCACCATCCTAACTCCCACAGTGATTATTTCCTTGCTTTTCTTCATAATTTTACCATTGATGTGTGCATCCCTAAACAATATACTGTATGTTTTGCCCATTTTTGAAGTGTATATAAATGAAATTATACTATAGTCTTTTTCTATAACCTCTTTGTTGTTCAACATTATAAGATTCATGCATGTTATTTTATTTGGCTTGCATAGTCCATGCATGTTTATTGCTGTAAAATATTCCATTGCACGAATTGTATGCCACAACTTATTCATCCATTTTACTCTTTTTACATTTTTTCAGCTTATTAATCTCCGTGAAACACGGTGCAATCATTGCAGAATTGTTCCTGCTTGTTGCAAGCGCCAACATTGGCCTTTGCAATGCCCCTGACTTTCCTCCTTCTGTTTTAGTGTAAAAGTTCACCATTTTCTTGAGATTTTTTTCTTCTCATACAGCCCATGTCTTGCAAATCAGGGTTGGGTTTATTTTATTGTTTTCTCTAATCCAAGAAATTGTAAATTATGCTGAGGCCAGCTGTCCTGCCACACACCAAAATGGGTGCTGAATCCAAATACAAAGATGACATCTGGTGTGGTCTTGTACGTTTTGGCTAGCTTCCCCCGAATTTCTTTTAGGTACTTCACTTTTGCAGGATGAAGGATTGTTTCTGCTGACGTAGTGATTGGTCAGGAACTTCCATCCAGACTGCATCATTCATGATGGCAGGCTATCCTTAGACAGCTGGGGTGGAAAAGAGCCCATTTTATTCTTTCCCGATTTTGGCAGTTATAAACAATGTTGTTATGAATATTTTTGGTTTTATATCCTGGCACACCTAAGCATATGCATCCCTTTTTTTCTTGACTTGAAAACAACAGTGTCTTCATTATAATGGAATTATTTTTTTTTCCTGGCAAATTCTCATATTTTTCTTAGTTTATTTATATTCATGTGCTTGAATAGAAAGTTTCTTAGTTTATTTATATTCATGTGCTTGCACCCCAAGTTATATATTTAATATTGGGAATATATATATCTTGTTTGTTCAATCTGGTGATGCTATCCAGCATCATTCAATGTGCAGAAAACAGGAGTACTTACACAGGTCAGGAGAACTACTAAAGCACAATGGTAAATTACGTGAGCCCTAGAATCATGTCGGCTTTAAGCAAATTTTAGGCAAATTAAGCTTCTCCAATCTTCAATTTTTTAATCTATGAAATTTGGGTAATAATACTTACAATGTTACTGCAAGGCATGTCCACAAGGACTCCTTACAAAGCAAGCAACAAATCCAACTCAAACCACGTTAGATACTAAAGGACTTTATTGACCCACCTGACTTGAAGAAAAAGTGGGAAGCAGGGAATGGGGAATAGAGGGAGAATGAAATTTCTTCCTGCCAACAATAAATAAAAATCCTTCACTCTGAATGGGTCAGCTATGCTCCCGTTACCCAACCCTGAACCAATCACTAGGGATGTGGGAAATGCCAACCACGATCAAACCAGTCACAGCCCTCTCTCAGACCTGGGTGGCCAATCCCATTCTAAGCCTGTGGCTGGGACAAAATGGGAAAAGGACAAAATGGATGTTAGGGAGGCAGCCACAATGTCCACCAGATTCAGGAATAACAAGGTACAGGGCTCAGTCTAAGGCTTGGGGCTCAACGCCCTCTGTCAGCGCTCATTGTTCTAGGGGCTGCCAATACCAGAATCTGCCCTGCCAGTCTCAATATTAAGATAAGCACTTTTCAGAGTGGTGAGATAAACCTACATGTCCTCACGGAAAAAAAAAAAAGGTTATCCTGTAATTTCATGACTGGTGATTCTTATATTTGCAGAAAACATTTTCATAGCATGAATAGGACTGGGAATGTACCTGTTCTTTTCACACACAACCAAAAGCTGGTTTGTTGTTACTGATTAAAAGACTATTTTGCAAAGGGTCCAAAGTGTTGCACCCCAAAGATATAATTAAATGCTAATGAGCACGCCGAGTAAATATTAAAAGTAAACCTGTCATCTGTGGAGAACTAAAAACCTTTCAAATGAAGGGAGGATAAGAAAATTAGGGGAAATAGTATCCTACAAAAGATCTCAGGGGAAATAAAGTAGGGATTCTTGCTCTGGGCAGAAACAAAGTGAATATAAAAAGCATCCATTATAAGTATATTCACTGAGTTCACTGTCTGAGACTCCAAACAAAAAGGTTATAAAATAACAATAGTCGGCAAACAAGCTGGAAGGAACTTTCTGGAGTGATGGATGTTCTCTGGAATGTCGGGGTATGTGGGAATGGTTGCTTAACTGTATAAATTTATTAAAAATTATCAAACTGTACACTTATAATGGGTGGATTTTATGGTGTGTAAGTTATAATTCAATAAAGCCGTTAAAATGTTCGAAAACACGAGTCACATTCCAAGAAATTACATTTTTATTACCAGTAAAATTGAAATGCTGTTTTTCCTCCTCCCATCTTCTCTTCCTTTGTTTTTTTGTTTGTTTGTTTTTTGTTTTTCTTTTAAGTGCATTTGGAGGGGATAGATAATGGAGGTGCCTGCTAGGAGACATTCCTTTGCTAAAGGATGGGCCTGTCCAGCTAGTTGTCTGAAGGGGCCAACATCTGGTAGTGATTTTGTAGAAAGATCTTTGATCAGTGCTTCTCGGAGCCAAAACACGAGAGACCTAGACAGAGTCAAAGTCTGAAGCTTCTTTATGAACAGCAGAAGCACTGAGCTCATACATTTCTGAACCAGGACTACTTTGAGGGACAGGCTTTTTTTTTTTTTTTTAACTTCAGCCTTACTGAGGTATAATGGACCTCTATAATAGTGACCTTAACCGTGTTATTGATTTGACCTACGTGGTTGGCAGATCGTAAAACAGAATCTAGGGGTGCCTGGGTGGTTCATTCAATTAAGTTGCCCACTCTTGGTTTCGGCTCAGGTCATGATCTCAGCATCGTGAGATCAAGCCCCATGTCAGTCTCCACGCTTAGCGGGGAGTATGCTTGTGGGTTCTCTTTCTCCCTCTGCCCCTTCCCCCCACTCATGCTCTCTCTTTCTGTCTCTCCCTCTCAGATAAATAAATCTTAAAACAAACAAACAAACCAGATTCTGGCACATTTTTACCTGGAGGTCATGCCCTAGTCTGGGAGTTGATGGGGTGAAGCTGCCATGTGAAGCCTTGAGAAAGAACATGTAACTCACAGTATCCAAAGATGGGGGAGTTGTGTTTTCAGCTTCCTTGTTGTCAAGTTCTTTCCTCACCTTGCTTCTACAGTTGGAACCAACACCTCTGAATTTGGGAGCAGTGACCTGGAGTAAGGCGATGAGACTGCTGTATGTGGGGAGCTTTGGAATCTGCAAAGCAGAACTCACTAGAAACGTGAAGTGTCCCTGGGCTCCAGACCACCAGCTCACACGAGCACGTAGTGGACACAGGGTATGTTGAAGGAATGAAGACATGAATAATTGAAACGTTTTCTCAGGGCACCCAGCTGGCTCAGTCGGTAGAGCATGCAACTCTTGATCTCAGGGTGGTGAGTTCAAGCCCCATGTTGGACGTGGAACCTACTTAAAAAAAAAGAAAAGAAAGAAAGGAAAGTTTTCTCTACAGAAATGGTTTCCTGGTGTTCTGGTGGCCCAAATAGCAGAAGTAAGAGGAGAAACATATATGAGGAACAAAGGTGCAACATTTTATGAAGCACCAGGGTTGACCCAAGACAAAATGATTCATGATGTGGGACACATTATGTATGTTCAGCATGGGACTACAAATACACACTCTGGAGCCAGATTACCTGATTTCAAACTGACTTCCCCATTTTACTGTGACCTTGAGCAAGTTCCTTAACGTAAGACAATTCGTGTTTTTTGGGGGGGTCCCGGACCCAATTCTGATGTGGGAGAAGGTGTTCCCACGCACACAACCCAAGCAATTCTCAGACATCAGTAGGGTGTCTGACAATTCAAATCCATTCTGACACCATTTGCCAGAGATAGCATCAGATTCCACAGGTTAAGGGCTCAGTCAAGACTGCCCCCACAGCCCCACACCCTTGCTCCAACGCTTTAGATGCCAGTTGCAAGCCCCAGGCTGTTCCCTGTGCCTCTGACTCAACCGGCTATAGATAGGACATTCCAACAATCACCTCCTCAGGTTCCTTTAATTTACCAGAGAAACTCACAGAGCTCAGGGAAACATGTTTACCAGTTTATTAAAGGATATCATAAAGGATACAAATCAACAGCCAGATGGAGAGATGCACAGGGTGAGGTCTTTGGAAAGGGCACAGAGCTTCCATGCCCCACCCCAGCCCCCGGAGCACATTCTTCCTATTCCATGTGTTCACCAACCCAGGAGCTCTCCAAACCTAGTCCTTTTGTGTTTTTATGGAGGCTTCATTGCATAGTCAGGACTGACTAGTTGACTGATTCAACCTCCAGTCTCTCTCCCCTCCCTGGAGGTCGGGGGGTGTGACTGAAATTTCCAACCCTCCTATCACATGGTTGGCCACCCTGGTAACCAGCCTTCCACTTTGGGTGAGATCCAAACGTCACCTTCATTAATGCAACAAAAGACACATTTATCACACTCAGCACTTAGGTTTGGGTAGCTGTGAGCCAGAACTGTGAATGAAGACCGAATATATATAAGAAATTTATTTTGGTCATCTGAATGACCAGATATATATTTCTTAAAAATCGCAATACCCGGGGTCTAAATTGCCCATCTATAAAATGGGAGTAAGAACAGTGGCTATATCATATATTGTGAAAATTAAATGAGCTGATCTCTGTAAAGTACTTGGAAAATTGCTCGACCCATAGTAAGCATTATAGAAGTGTTTTATTATTATTGCCTAGTTTTTCAACTTTCCTTTTAGTGAATAGCACTTTTCAGCCTTTCTTTGTACACCGTACCCTTCCCCACTTAGACCCATCCTTCACTACAAAGATATGTGTACTTAGCTGAGATGCTCACTTCTGAATGTGAGTCTTGCCTGACTCTTATCCAATCTTGTGGATTCCTAGTGTCTACAGTGGAAAGATCTGATCATCTACGTCAAAGGACATTAATACCGACCGCCATTATGAGAACATTAAACCAATCCAGAAGGTGCTTCGTATAGAAGTTAAAGCCTATGGTTCTGTCACTAACCCACTTCGTGAGCCTCCTGGGAAATCACTTACCCTTTCTGTAACTCTGTGTCCCTCATCTGTAAAACAGGGATAACACTTACCATGAATACTTCACAGGGTTTTGAGTCTCTTCCCATTGGCAGAGCATGATTGTTTAAACCCAAAGTGTTTTTTACTTAAGAAATATTTTAGATAAACAAAAAGGTGCAAAGAATAATGTAACGACACCCAAGTACCTACCGGTCTAACAAACAAGGCATGACATGCAGAGTGGAAACCGTGGCTTGAAGGATTTTATTTGGTCATATTTGCATTCCTCACCACATGTTCCTGTATTGAGAACGTATCTGTATTTTTATCATGATCATTACCCTTATCAATATTTGGGTCATACAGACTAAGGCAAAGAGACTAGGAAACATGAGAATCAGTTCCTGCCTATTTTTCACTGTTTTTATTCAATAATGCTTAGGATTTCCCAGGTGCTTCTCTGTAACTACACTGTTTCATTTTTAAGACACCTTCTGTGCAAGTAAAAGAAAAGCACACCTATGGGGCACCTGGGTGGCTCAGTTGGTTGAACATCTGACTCTTGGTTTTGGCTCAGGTCATGACCTCAGGGTCGTGGGATCTAGCACTCTGTCGGGCTCCACACTCAGCATGGAGTCTGCTTGAGATTTTCTTGCTCCCTCTCCCTCCCGTTCTACCCCTCCCCCTGCTTCCGTGCGCACACTTTCTCTCTCTCTCTAATATAAATAAAATCTTGAAAAGCACACCTCAAACTGGCTTGTCAACAATGAGTGGATCTTACTTACTGATTTACAGAACTAGAGTCCAAAAATAGACTTTCAGGTCACGCTTGTTCTGATGCTGAACAGTGTACCCAAGTTTCTTCTTGGTTCTCTCTCTCTGCTTTCTGCCATATCCGTTGTTTTTCCTGGCTGGCTTCCTTCAGGGTGTTCAAATGGCCCCTGGGCCACGACATATTTCCTCATCCAAACCTTGCATGGAAGAGCGATCATCTTTTCCCATAATTCCCAGCTAGAATCCTAAAATCCACTCAGATTAGATCACCTTGGACCACATGCGACAACAACAAGTGTCACAGGACTTAGTCTTGGTCACATGTTATGGATTTCACATCTGGAGCTTGGGTAGAGTTAACTTAGGCAGAACCAGATAGATACCTTCCTACCAAAAGAAAGTCCCATCATCCACCTCAGTAGGTTTTAGACAGTTTTTTTCTGAGAAATAAGTGGCTAAATAAATAATATTAGTGAGATGCTATTTTAGATAGTACCAGTACAGGGATGGATCCGGGTTTTGTAGCACCTGAGGGATGAATTGGGAGGAGGGGTCTCCTTTAAGAAAATGAATACAAAATTAGTTTCAAGTATGAATATTTAGAATGAAAAAAGAAACTTAAAAATTCAGAAAAACAACAATTTTATTAACTGCCTCTATATTAATTCTTTCTGCAGCTTTGCCTCTCCATATGACAATTTCATAAGATAATGTTTAGGTTCAAAAATTAATCTTTCTGCCTGTACGGTTGAACAAAACTTACTTGTTATTATTGGTAGTTTCCAGAAAGTGTCTTTTTGCTTCAAAATTCATTATTGGTGGGGCGCCTGGCTGGCTCAATTGGTAGGGTGTGTGACTCAGGGTTGTAAATTCAATCCCCACACTGGGTGTAGAGATTATTTAAAAATAAAAAAAATGGGGCGCCTGGGTGGCTCAGTCAGTTAAGCATCTGCCTTGGGCTCAGGTCATGATCCCAGGGTCCTGGGATCAAGCCCCACATTGGGCTCCCTGCTCAATGGGGTGTCTGCTTCTTCTTCCTCTCCCTCTACCCCTCCCCCTGTTCATGCTCTGCCTCTCTCTCAAAAATAAATAAGACCTTTAAAAAATAAATAAATAGGGCACCTGGGTGGCTCAGTTGGTTAAGTGACTGCCTTAGGCTCAGGTCATGATCCTGGAGTCCCGGGATCAAGTCCCGCATCGGGCTCCCTGCTCGGCTGGGAGTCTGCTTCTCCCTCTGACCCTCTTCCCTCTCGTGCTCTCTATCTCTCATTCTCTCTCTCTCAAATAAATAAATAAAATCTTAAAAATAAATAAATAGGGCGCCTGGGTGGCTCAGTCGGTGAAGCGACTGCCTTCGGCTCAGGTCATGATCCTGGAGTCCCAGGATCGAGTCCCACATCGGGCTCCCTGCTTGGCAGGGAGTCTGCTTCTCCCTCTGACCCTCTTCCCTCTCGTGCTCTCTATCTCCCATTCTCTCTCTCTCAAATAAATAAATAAAATCTTTAAAAAATAAATAAAATAAAAAATAAATAAAATAACCCCTCATTATTGGTAAGGACATGTATTTTTCTGACTGTTTTTAAATTTGTGGCTATATCCATGAAGCTTCAGAAATGAACTGCAAGATTTCAGGGCATTTCAATTTTTTTTTACCCTGTGCTTAGTGGTAATGCTCTGAATTGATGACATGCATCAACCAGTTTGGTTTTGCTGTCGTCGTGATGTGTTATGTTTCATATCAACTCATTGGCATATTTTATGCAAATTAACAAAAATTTAAATCTTTTCATTCACCCCTTGCCATTCATTGGATTATCAAACAATGCCAGAACTTATTCATCACACTTATTCAACATGAATTGTCATAATGAATTACTGCTTTTGGTATGACTTAAAATTCTTTTTTTTTTTTTTTTGGTTATAATTCACTTCTTAGTGGCAGAATAATTTCTATTAAATTTGTCGTTCATTTTTCATGGCTTTTGTTTCATATTCTCTAAACCTACTGAGTCTCTTTGAATGTGTGCTGAATTGAATTCAGTATAAGCAATTGTGACAAAATGCTTCCAATAGTTAACTATAGTAAAACACCATGAAGGTAGCCTCTTGCATTTTTTTTTTTTAAGATTTTTATTTACTTGCGAGAGTGAGCGAGTGAGAGAGCACAAGCATGGGGAGGGGCAGAGGGAGAGGGAGAAGCGGACTCCCCGCTGAGCCAGGGAGCCTGACGTGGGGCTTGATCCCAGCACTCTGGGACCATGACCAGAGCCGAAGGTAGATGCCTAACCAACTGAGCCACCCAGGTGCCCCAGCCTCTTGCATTATGAGATGACAAAGAGATCCTTCACTTGTTTTCTGGATGGTTCTGATGCAGTCTGGCTGGGTCTGAGGACCCAGAGGGGGGTCTGGCAGGACCAGCCAAGAGGGTCACTGGCTTCACACAGGATAGAAATCAGACAAGAGGAAGGGAGAGCAGAGTTTATTAAAGATATAGAGAGAGCGAAGATACGGATAGGGCATCTGAGAGACTAGAAAGAAAAAGAAAAGAGTCTTGTCTTTCCTTGGGATCCAGGGTTTTCATTGAGGACTGTCATCTGGTGACATGTCTTCTCAGGCGTCCAGGAAAAAAGACAAGTTTTAGGCATTCTCCATAAGTTACTTAAGCCCCGGAGACAGGGCTCTTGGTGAGTCAGTGGTCTGGAAAACGTTCATGGTGCTGCTGCCTGGTCACTCCCTGGATGTTATCTATTGTGCTAGAAGAAGTTGTTAAATCCTAGTCCTTTACAAGGAGGACATACATTATCTGTGCTATAGGGCATGTGTAAGGCGGGGGTGTAAGTCCTAGCAAGAATAGAAACAGGAAAAGGAGTGGAAAAAAATGTTTTTCATGGGGTCCCTATAGTTTTCCTGTCTCGGTTCCAAAACGCCTTTCCAAACGGAAGTTAAAGCAGTGTGATATAAAAATATATATTTGGTCTCTGCCCCTGGTTCCTGGCACAACGTTCCTAAAACCCTTGTAATTTCCTGAATGATAGGAGTGTCTATCGTCATTCCGAGGAGGCGAATTTTGAGCACATCTAAGTTTATGCTAAAGAAGTGACTTGCAGTGCGCCCCAGAGATAGCTTCGGGATGGAGGCAGCTCCCTGAAGACCAAACACTTTACTAGAGGCTGGGAACCCTCTGTTCCAACCACCGATCTCCAGGAGAAGGTAGGGGACTGGAGTTGGAGCTCTGTAAAAACTCTTTTTTTTAAGATTTTATTTATTTATTTGACAGAGAGAGAGACAGCGAGAGAGGGAACAAAGCAGGGGGAGTGGGAGAGGGAGAAGCAGGCTTCTGGCCAAGCAGGAGCCCGACGTAGGGCTCGATCCCAGGACCCTGGGATCATGACCTGAGCTGAAGGCAGACACTTAACGACTGAGCCACCCAGGCGCCCCGCTCTGTAAAAACTCTTGAACAATGAGGGTCGGGAGAGCTTCCAGACTGGTGAGCACATGAAAGTGTTGGGAGGGGGTGCCCAGACGGTTCAGTCATTAAGCGTCTGGCTTCGGCTCAGGTCATGATCCCAGGGTCCTGGGATCAAGCCCCACATGGGGCTCTCTGCTCAGCGGGGAAGCCTTCTCCCTCTCCCACTCCCCCTGCTTGTGTTCCTTCTCTCGCTGTCTCTCTGTCAAATAAATAAATACAATTTTTAAAAAATATCATTATAAAAAAAAAAGTACTGGGAGGGTACTACACCACGCATGCCAGCCTGCCGTTCCCAGTACCCAGCCCTAAGCATCTCTTCCATTCGGCCGTCCTTGAGTTGTATCATTTCTAACAAACCAGTAATAGTAAGTAGAGTGCTTTCCTGCACTCTGTGAGTCATTCTAGGCAGCTGTCATGGGAACCTCCAAATTTGTAGTCAGTTGGGCAAAGTGTAGGCAGCCTGGGCACCCCATTTGCTGTTGGCATGGAAAGTAGAGGCAGTCTTGTAGGACTGAGCCCTTTAACCTGTAGAGTGTGATGCTCACTCCATGTAGATAATATTAGAATTGAGTTGAACTGTTGTACATCTAGTGAGTGTCAGAGAATCCGAGAATTGGTTGTTGGTAAGGGAAAACACTCCATATATTTTGTGTCAGAAAGAACCTCAGAAGCAATGAAAAGTGAAAAGTCTGCTGTCTATAAGCCAGGAAGCAGGCTCTTACCAGGCACCCAATCTGCCACCTTGATCTTGGACTTCCCAGCCTCCCAAACTATGAGAAATAAATGTCTGTGGTTTCAATCCTCCCAGTCTATGGTATTTTGTTATAGCAGTCCAAGCTGATTAAGAGAGAATTGGTCCTGGGGTGCCTGGGTGGCTCAGTCAGTTGGGCGTCTGCCTTCGGCTCCAGTCATGATCTCAGGGTCCTGGGATCTAGTTCCGTGTTGGGCTCCCTGCTCAGTGGGGAAGCCTGCTTCTCCCTCTCCCTGCCCCCTGTTCGTGCTCTCTCTCACTGGCTCTCTCATTAAATAAATAAATCTGATGGGTGGGGTACTGTTGCAACAAATACCTACAAAAGCAGAAATGGCTTTGAAGCTGTAACGGAAAGATGCTGGAAGAGATTAGAGGTGCACACTAGGGGCGCCTGGGTGGCTCAGTTGGTTCAGCGGCTGCCTTCGGCTCAGGTCATGATCCTGGAGTCCTGGGATCGAGTCCCGCGTCGGGCTCCCTGCTCGGCCAGGAGTCTGCTTCTCCCTCTGACCCTCCCCCCTCTCATGTGTTCTCTCTCTCTCTCATTCTCGCTCTCTCAAATAAATAAATAAATAAAATCTTTAAAAAAAAAAAAAAAAAGAGGTGCACACTAGAAGTCCAGACTGCCATAAAGGGACGGCTCACAGCGATTCTGATGAAAGCGTAGGAAGGAGAGAGGCAAGCTGGAGAGAAAGCCTCCACCTTCTCATGGGCAAAATGTTGGTAGAAACATGCATGGCCAAGGTCATTCTGATGAGGTCTCAGACAGAAATGAGGAACACGTTTTTGGACAATGGGGAAAAGGCAATCCTTGTTATAAAGTGGCAAGAACTTGGCTGAATTGTGTGCTGGTTCTAGTGTTTTGCCAAAGAGTGATGGAATTGTTGGATATCTAGCTGTGGAGATTGCTAAGTGAAGTGTTGAAGGGGCGGCTTGGTTCCTCCTAACTGCTTAGAGTAAAACATGAGAGGAAAGAGAGGAATTGGGCGCCTGGGTGGCTCAGTTGGTTGGACGACTGCCTTTGGCTCAGGTCATGATCCTGGAGTCCCAGGATTGAGTCCCTCATGGGGCTCCCTGCTCAGCGAGGGGTCTGCTTCTCCCTCTGACCCTCTTCCCTCTCGTGCTCTCTGTCTCTCATTCTCGCTCTCTCAAATAAATAAATAAAATCTTAAAAAAAAGAGAGAGGAATTGAAGAAGGATTGCTAGGTAAGAAGGAACAAGAACTTGAAGATTTGGAAAAATCTCAGCTTGTCCATATTGCAACAAACAAGAAAGTGTGCAATAAAAAGAAAACATCAAGGATGTGGCTCACTGGCCATTTGACAAGATTGGTATGGGTGTGAACCATGGACCTAATCAACCATCTCAACAGAAGTCGGGAATAGAGAGGAGATTAAAGGGAACAGAAGTAGCAGGACCACACGAAGAAAGGCTGTTGGATTCTGAGATCCTACAGGACCAGGTCATACTGCTATGCAGCTATGAGCAAGAATGGGGTGCCTGGCTGGCTCAGTCCATAGAGCATGTGACTCTTGATTGATCTCAGAGTCATGAGTTCAAGTCCCATGTTGGACATAGAGCTTACCTAATAAGAAAAAAGAAGGAAAAAAAAAAAAGAATGACCTGGAGTTATTCAGACATCATCAGAGCTCCCTTCTTGGATGGGGGGTGGGGGCAGTTGCCTCAGTTCTAACAGCCCAGAGCCTCAGGGTGTGGGGCCACTCAGCAGAGCCTTGGGGTTAGGGGGCAACCCCACCCCAGTGGGTCCTGGGAGTGGGACTGCGGCCCTTGTTGGTCTAGAGGTCAGAGTATCTAACCGAAGAGGATTATTCTTGGAATATCTCTTGGAATTTGTCTTGCTAAGTTTTGGACTTGGTTGGGGCTCATCACCCCCTTCTCTTTTCTGATTTCTCCCTTTGGGAATAGAAATGTCTATCCTATGTCTGTCTACCACTCTGGGTTTTGGAATAAGAATAACTTATCTGATTTTATAGGTTCATAGCTGGAGAGGAATTTTGCCTCAGGATGAATCATACCACAAATCTCACCTGTATCTGATTAAGATGATGGTCTCCTGGGAAACTCTGGACTTCAGACTTCGCAGTTGATGCTGGAATGAGTTAAGAATTTGGGGGCTTCTGATTTGGAATGAATGTATTTTGCATGTGCTAAGAGCATGGACTGGGGGAAGGGCCAGGAGTAGAATGCTATGATTGGAACATTGTTTTGTTGTTGGTCTGTTGTTCAAGCCACCCAGTCTATGGTGTTTTGTCATAGCAGTCTGAGCTACTAAGACATCCAAACAGTGGAATATTAGTCAGCCATAAAAAGGAGTGAAGTACTGATACACTACAAATGGATAAGCCTAGAAAACATAGGGTCAAATTAAAGATACCAGACACAAGGGGCACCCGAGGGGCTCAGTTGGTTAAGCCTCTGCCTTCCGCTCAGGTCGTCCTGGGATCGAGTCCCACACTAGGCTCCCTGCTCAGCGGGGAGTTTGCTTCTCCCTCTCCCTCTGCCGCTCTCTCTCTCTCTGTCGAATAAATAAAATCTTAAGAAAAAAAAAAGATACCACACAAAAGGCCACGATTTCATATTGTATGATTCCATTTATACGAAACATCCAGAATAGGCCATTCCATAGAAACAGAAAGTAGATTATTGCTTGCCAGGACTGTGGGAAGGGTTGACTGCTAATGGGTAAGGGGTTTCCATTTGAGGTAACGAAAAAGTTCTAGAACTGGACAGTGGTAGTGGTACAACATTGAGACTGTACTTACTGCCACTGAAGCATACACTTTAAAAGAGTTAGAATAGTACATTTTATATCATGTGTATTTTATCACAATTTTTTAAAAAATGCGTTTGGATAATGCATGGCTATTATCCAAAAATGGAAAACAAATGTTGGGGAGGTTGTGCAGAAACGGGAACCCTTGCGCTCTGTGGGCAAGAATGTGAAATGGGGCAGCTGCTGTGGAACAGTGTGGCAGGTCCTCAAAAAGTTAAACATAGAATCACCATATGACCTAGAAATTCCACTTCAGAGTTGATACCCAAAAGAATTGAAAGCTGGGATTCCAATGGACATGTGTACACCCACATTCCTAACGGCATTATTCACGATCACCAAAAGGTGGAAACAACCCCAGCATCCATAGAGGGATGACTGGTTCCTCAAACTGTGCTCTATGCCAACAATACAATGAAATATTATTCAGCCTTTAAAAGGAATGTAATTCTGACACACGCTACAGCATGGATGAACCTTGATGTGAGCTATATAAAGCCAGTCGGCCACAAAGGACAAATATTATATGAGTAGTCAGAGCGAGTGGTAGAGACAGAAAGCGGAACGGTGGTTGCCAGGAGCTGGGGAAGGAGGACATGGGAAGTTGTGTTTAATGGGGACACAGTTCCAGTTTGGAAGATGGAGAAGTTCTGCAGATGGTTGGTGGGGATGACTGCACAGCAACGTGAGTGTATTTAATGCAAATGCACTGTACTCTTAAAAACTGTTAAAATGATAAAATTTGGTTCTGTAAACAAAACACCCTAAATCTAAAAAAAAAATAAAAAATAAAAGGAGCGAGGGCCCCCTCCCTCCCTCCGCAGTGGACCGGCGGAGGAGGTGCGGCTGGGCCAGGAGGGGGCGCTCTCGGCGAGGCCCCGCAGCCTCCGAGCTGCCTGAGAGCGGCGGGGAGGAGCCCGCGTTGCAACCTGCAGCGCGTCTCCCCCAGGCGGCGCCTGGGGTGCCCCGCAGCAGCGCTGGGGACAGACAGCATGGGGACCGCCGCCCCACAAACAGCAGGCCCTGGGCCTGAGCCGCTGGGCGAGCAGTGCAGCCCTGCCGGGGGGGGGGGGGGGGGGGGCGGGGCGTCTGGGGCTAGGGCTGGGGAGGGGGAAGGGGAGGGGGCGCCCCGGCCAGGGGGAGAGGGGCCAGGGGCAGGGGGCGGCGGGGCGTCCCCTGGGGGCAGACCAGCTGGAGCAAGAAGCTGCCACGCGGTGCCGCTTCCCCAGCCCTCGGTATTTGGGGCCAAAATAAGGCCACAGGAAGGTGGGTGCCCGTCCTTTCCTTGGAGAGCGAGGAGAGTGAGAGCCTCAGGAAGTTGCATTTTCCCATTTGATTTCTGACACTTAAAACTTTCCTTAAAAATATCCCTGAAGGGGCGCCTGGGTGGCTCAGTCGTTGAGCGTTTGCCTTTGGCTCAGGTCATGATCCCAGGGTCCTGGGATCGAGCCCCACATCGGGCTCCCTCTCCATGGGAAGCCTGCTTCTCCCTCTCCCACTCCCCCTGCTTGTGTTCCCTCTCTGGATGTCTCTGTCAAATAAATAACTAAAATCTTGAAATAAAAAAAAAAGATGCCTGAAGAAGCAGATCCTAAAAGATGAAGGTTGAAGGAATACAACCATGCACTTTGATTTGTGTGCTGCTTAAGTCAGGAACTGTTTTGTTTGTTTTTTTTTTTTAAGGTTTTATTTATTTATTTAAGAGAGAGAGAACACGAGAGGGAAGAGGGTCAGAGGGAGAAGCAGACTCCCCGCTGAGCAGGGAGCCCGATGCGGGACTCGATCCCGGGACTCCAGGATCATGACCTGAGCCGAAGGCAGTTGCTTAACCAACTGAGCCACCCAGGCACCCGAAAATGTTTCTTTTTAAAAACAGTTCCTGACTGGGGCGCCTGGGTGGCTCAGTCGGTTGAGCGACTGCCTTCGTCTCAGGTCATGATCCTGGAGTCCCGGGATCGAGTCCCGCATCGGGCTCCCTGCTAGTCAGGGAGTCTGCTTCTCCCTCTGACCCTCTTCCCTCTGTCTCTCTATCTCTCATTCTCTTTCTCTCAAATTAAAAAAAATGAAAAGAAAAGAAACATTTTCTTGGGGCTCCTGGCTGGCTCAGTCCGTGGAGCATGGAACTCTAGATCTCAGGGCTGTGAGTTCAAGCCCTACCTTGGGCATAAAGATTCCATACGTACAAACATAAATATTTACAAAAAAATAAGGGGCACCTGAGTGGCTCAGTGGTTAAGCATGGGGTGCTTTATTTCTGCTCAGGTCATGATCTCAGGGTTGTGAGGTAGCGCTCCTTCAGCTTCCTCCCTGGCACTGGGCGTGGAGCCTGCTTAAGATTCTCTCTCTCCCTTTGCCCCCCCCCTAAATAAAATAAAGTCTTGAAATAAAATTTCTAGACGTGAGGAGGAAGAAAGGAAGGGGATGAGGGAGAAGGAACAGGGAAGGAGGGAGAGACAGAGGAAGCATTTCAGGGAGAGACAGTGAGAAAGTTCTCTGGAGTCTTTTCCAGAACACTGATTCTGTAGGGTCCGGTTAAGTGATCTCACTTAACCTTAACCGCCTCATTAAAGTTCCATCTCCAAACACAATCACTTGGTCGTTAGGGCTTCATCATGAGTTTTGGGGGACACAATTCTGTCCACAGCCCTCACATATACCCAGCTCCAATAAATTATAAAAAACTTTGCAACCCTTGTTTCATTGATACACCTCATGTTTTGCGTTTTTTTTAATTTTTTGTTAGAATATGTCAAAGAAAATTCCAGACGTATAATTTTACATGTAAATACATCAGATGTCTTGAAAGGTAAGTTTAAGAAACACACACCCCATTAACACACAGAGAAATCAACAATTTTTTATCATCTAATATCCACTCAAATTTCCCTAATTTCCCTTTTTAAGTAATCTCTACACCCAATGTTGGGCTCGAACCCATGACCCCGAGATCAAGCGTCTCATGCTAATCCAACTGAGCCAGCCAGGTGCCCCTAAGATAGGTCTTTTCTGTTTGCTTTATTTTAAGCAGGACATACACAAGCTCCACATATTGCATTTGATTGGTAAGGCTTCTACTTAACTTCTTTTAATTTAGAACACTTCTCCTTATCTCTATTTTTATCATGTTATGTTATTGGGTAACATAATTGCTTATTTGTCTTCTAGAATTGAATTCCTCACATTCTGGACTTGACGGATGGTGTAACATGCCCTGCTTTCTCCCCACATTCTCTATGAACCAGTGGTTAGATTTACAAGCTGATTTCGATTCAATTTCTTTTCTTTTTTGCTTTATTTAAAGATTTTATTTATTTATTTATTTAAGAGAGAGCGTGCATGTGCATGCAGGTGCCCGAGTCAGAGCACGGTGAGGAAGGGAGGGAGGGAGAGAATCCCAAGCAGACTCCTTGCTGAGCTGGGAGCCTGACTTGGGACTTGATCTCACGATGGTGAGATCATGACCTGAGCCTAAACCAAGAGTCAGCCACCTAACCAACTGGGCCACCCAGGCACCCCTCTGTTCTTTTTGGAAGAGGATTCACAGGTACTCCCATGGCACCTCTCACCGCCTCATACCGGCCCCCCCCACACACAGTACCTGGCCCTACCTTGAGTGGTAAGATTGATCACTTGGGGGTGTGTGGCGGAGGGTGCCTGGGTGGCTCAGTCGGTTAAGCATCTGCCTTCGGCTCAGGTCATGATCCCAGGGTCCTGGGATCGAGCCCCGAATCAGGCTCCCTGCTCCGCAGGAAGCCTGCTTCTCCCTCTCCCACTCCCCCTG